>NC_142039.1:64746952-65051952 GCF_982192425.1 Myodes glareolus
TAACCAGTGAATCACATGTAACCAGCACCCACCCTAAGCCACTGAATTCAGTCATGTCTCAGTGGCCTTTATTGACTAAACACATAGAGGCCCTTGACTGTCATGTTCTAAAATATAGCAGCCAAGACAAATCCCACCAGCTCTGCCTTTCTCTGCCATCTGTCACCGCATTTCCAGAGTGAGCTTTAAGGGTCCTTGGCAGACCAGGGCAGGAGCGGTGCATGCGAAGGATGGAGAGCACCCCAGAATTCACATAGCAGACTTCATCAGTCCTTGGCTGTGAAGGATGGAGAGCACCCCAGAATTCACACAGCAGGCTTCATCAGTCCTTGGCTGTGGTGATCAACCAGGAAAATGGCAATCCTCTCTTGCGTGAACACACAGTGTACCCCCCACAGGAAGCATCATGGCCACTGGCCAGCTCCACACATGGCAGTGGTTTCTCAGCTTTCGGTGCTTTATCCTCTTGAGTCACTTGAACACTGGCTCGGCTTGAGATCTGTGACTGTCCTTATAGCTGTGTCTCGAGTGGGGTTCTGAAGTGAGTCAGGACCCTTCTGGCTAGAAGGCGAAGTCTTGGCTTCGGGAGAATGGTGGAAACTAGCAGCTGCTTGCAGAGATGAGACCCTGGGGACTTTCTGAGAGAGTAACAAAGTTAGCCTCTCCTGGACAGGGGGGCTGGAGCAAGGGGCAGAGTGTGACAGACGCCGGGCTGGGAATAGACAGAATGAGCTGTCAAGAACAGCACCTGTAGGAGCTAGGGAGATAGCTCAAGCAGGAAAGTGTTGCTTGTCTCGCAAGCTCGAGGGCTGGAGTCCAGCCCCAGAATGCACTCACGTGTTGAAAAGCTGTGACGACACAGGCCGACAACCCCAGCGCAGGAAAGGATCCCTGGGGCTCCCAGGAGAGCCAGCCTAGCCTACTTGGCAAGGCAAAGATGGGAGGAAGCCTGGGGCTTGCTAGACAGCCAGCCTAGCCTACTTGGAAAGTTCCAGGGCAATAAGGAGCCTTGTCTCAAAGGGGATGGACAGCATTCCTGAAGATGGCATGCAAGGTTGTCCACTGGCCTCCACACGTACACATGTGCACATATACGGGAATTTGCACACATATTAAAAGGAAAGAAACAGCAACAACAGCAGAAGCCTTGTGGTGGTTTTGGGGGCCCTCCCACTTTGTGCTGCCCTATGTCTTGGAGAGAAACACAAAGAAATGAAGATTAAAACATGGAGCCAGGGGACTAGGGCAGTGACTCAGTCAGCAAGTGCCTGCCATGCAAGCTTGAGGACCCAGCGTGATCTCTACCCATCACGTAAAAGCCAAGCACGGTGATACATAACTGTGGCCCTAGTGCTGGAGAAGTGGGGACAGGCTGGTCTGCATGGCTCACTAACAAGTCTAGCTAATGGAAGAACTCAGGTTTCAGTGAGAGATCCTATCTTCAAAGAGCAAGGCTGTGGATGTAGTTCAGTGGCAGAGCTCTTGCCTGACATACACAAGGCTCTGGATTTAAGCCCCGCACCGAAAGCAAAACAAAAAACCTCAAGCCAGGCAGGTGGCAACATGCCTACAGTCCTGCACTCCGGTGGGAGGGCCAGGAGTTTGAGGTCAGCCTGGGCTATCTCAAAAACAAACAAATAAAAGCCGACCAACAAAAAGTAACTAACTCAAACTGGATCAATGGTCTGAGTATAACAGCTAAAACTCTAACACTCTCAGAATAAAACACGAGGGTAGATATTTATGACCTCAGATTGGGCAATGGACTGAAATGATACCAAAGTGTGAGCAACGTAACAATAAAGAGCTAGCTTGAACTTCAAATTGAAAGCTTTATGCAGCAAAGAAAGTAAAAAGCATGTCATGGTGGCAGACACTGTAACACAGGTGCTCCGAAGGCTCTCACCCCCAACATGGGGGAGCACAGCAGCCCCCAACATGGGGAGCACAGCAACCCCCAACATGGGGAGCACAGCAGCCCCCAACATGGGGGAGCACAGCAGCCCCCAACATGGGGAGCACAGCAACCCCCAACATGGGGAGTACAGCAACCCCCAACATGGGGGAGCACAGCAGCCCCCAACATGGGGGAGCACAGCAGCCCCCAACATGGGGGAGCACAGCAACCCCCAACATGGGGAGCACAGCAGCCCCCAACATGGGGAGCACAGCTCTGGGTTTATCTGGCGAGTATTCAGAGAGGATGGACCTTAGATGTGGGCAGCACCATCCTGTGGCTCTGGGACCTGGATGGGACAAGAGAAGAAGTAAAGAAGCTGAGCTTCATCATTCAGCATTCCTACCCCTACCTCCCCAATACCTCCACCCCCCACTCTGCCTCCTGGTACCACCTCCCCAATACCCCCACTTCCCTCACTCTGCTTCCTGGCCCCACCTCCCCAACACCCCCACTTCCCTCACTCTGCTTCCTGGCCCCACCTCCCCAATACCCCCACCCCCCACTCTACTTTCTGGTCTACTACAATTTAAACAACTTCCCTCTGTCCCACACCATGGCTGCCCAAGCACACAGGACCAAACGATTATTGACTTAATTCTCTGAAACTGTGATCCAAAGCAAATCATTCTCCCCGGAAGTTGTCTGTGTCGGGTCCTGGGCTCCCAATGGCAGGAAGTAACAAGTACATGGACACGCAGAAGCAGGAGAATCGCAAATATGATGCCTGGACTACACAGTGAGACCCTGTTTCCGATTAGAGAAAAAGAGACGGGGGAGGTGGGGAGGCAGGAGAGACTGCCTGCAGAATGGGACAAAATCGTTGCAAATCACTTATCTGATCAGGATTTAATATGCAAAATATTAAAAAACCGTAACAATTCAACAACAAAAATCCAATCCCAAAATGGACGAAGGACTTAAACAGGCATTTCTACACAAAAGAGCAACAAGTACACGAAATGATGCCTACTTACCCTCGTGTTAGGGGACTGCCCACCGAACCCAAGGTGGGAGACGCAGCATCCTCATTCAGATGACCATAGTGAAAAACGAACAACTGAAACAGAAAATAGCAAGCTCTACAAGAATATGGAGAAGTTAGAGCCTCCATGCGTTATTATGGGGACCTTCAGTGCTGGACCCACTGTGGGAAAGGCCTAGACACTCTTCAAAACCTAGACCACAGAACCAACTGTATCCAGGAAAATCCCAAAGAATAAAGAAAGGGCTCAGAGTGATCCTTATTTTATGTTAATATTTGCTGTAATCGTATTTAAATAATCAAAAGGGGAGAGTCTCCCAGGTGTCAAAGCACACACAAGAACATAAACACGTGATACACGTAGACAGTGGGAATTGCTCAACCTCAGGAAGGAGTTGCTTGTGGCACGTGCTGGTGCATGGGTGAACCCTGAAAACGGCACAGCACGAGAGATGGAGCAGACACCAGAGGGAAGACCTAGAGGCGGTCAGTGTGTAGATATAGAAGCCTGGTGAGCCGTCTCTGCGTGCTGGGTGGGGCTGGGGGAGGAGGAAGGGGAATTCATGCCTGATAGAGTTTTGGCTGGAGTGTATGAACTTTCTGGAACGAGACAGTGATGAAGGCCACATGACACTGCAGATATGACAAAGGACCCCAGAACTGTTCACCAAGAACAGCTAAAACAGCAAACTTAGTTTTTGGATATATTTGTCACAATTTGAGAATTAATAGGATAAGGAATGTGTCATTGAAATACACACTAGAAATCAGTGAATTACATTATATGAACTCAATGTTAGTGTCAGTTACTGTCCCATTGCTGTGACAAAATACCTGGCCAAGCAACTTGAGGAAGGAAGGGTTCTTCTGGTCCACAGGTTCGAGGGTACAGTCAGTCCATCTTGGCGGAGTAGACACGGGGACAGAAGCATCTTCAGCCAGGAAGCAGAGAGAGGGAAATGCCAGTGTTCAGCTCACTTCTTCCTTCTTATTTATTCTGGGCTCCAGTCAATGTAATGGTGCCACCCACACTGAGGGTAGTTCTTCTCACTTCAGCTAACATAAGGTAGGAAATCAGTCTACCACAGACATGCCAGGATCTGGACTCCTAGGTGAGGCTGGATCCTGTCGTATTGACAACCAATACTGAGCACCTCAGAATGCTTGCCGCAAAGCCCGATGACCTGAGTTTGATCCTGAGGCCCACACGAGAGAGAGAAATGAATCCCGCTAGTTGCCATCTGATTTCCATATGCATGCTGTAGCGTGAGTACCTAAACACACAGTACAGCACACACACACACACACACACTACAACAGAGAGAGAGAGAGAGAGAGAGAGAGAGAGAGAGAGAGAGAGAGAGAGAGAGAGAAACTAAAAGCCTTTTCTCCTCTGCTTTTGGTCATAAGAGATGCACAGTAAAAAGCAGACTGTCTAAATCCTGGCTGACCAGCCCTGGATCTGCTCATGCAATGACCTGGATTTCTAGCCAGAAGATACTGAGCAAGACATGTTTGTTGTTTAAGTCACCCAACTTACACTAATGCATTAGAGCTGCTTGGATCAAGTCAGAGGCCAAGAAGTTCTTGTCCAATGTAGGCCAGGACCGACCTGAGGGATCTGACCTTTACTTTATTTGTAGATAAGATTTTAGTGATACACAGTCATTCCCCTTTCTATAGCACCTGTGGGTATTTTCACACTACAAAAAGAATTAGGCAGTATTGTGACTTGGTGGTAGCGTGCTTGTCAACCAATGGCTTCTATCTCCAACACCAAAAGAACAAAAATAAAACAAACAACCAAAATCACAATTCAGGAATCACAACAAAGTGACCTGCAAAATCCCAATGTGTATTATCTGACCCTTCCCATGAGTTGCTTGCTGACCTCCAGTTCAGCCCCAGAAGAGGAATGAAGGCCCAGTCCTGCTTCAGGAGGCAGCTCGAGTGAGCAAGGAGGTCGGCCGCACGGGCTATATAGACTTGGAGCATCCCAGAGGCACCAGGACAGGGGTGAAATGTGGTTAAGACCTTCCAGGTTCCGTCTCTCTGGCAGTGTGGTTCTGGGTGGGCCAGACCCCCATTAGCCCAGCACCACACTTGCAAAATGACCGTAATTGCTGTCCCCCCGGGGAAGGGGGTGTCTTCAAGTATCCAGAGAGGATAGCTACGGTACACTCTGCTCTAGTCAGGCATGGCTCAGAGCTCTGAACAGTCTTGCTGGAGAGGATGGGTCCCTGCCCACCTTCTTCCCCGCTCTGCTGCTAGGACAAATTCCTGCAGCCTTGCATCTGAGGACAGATCTGCTTCCCTATCTGTGTTCTGCTAATAAAGAAAAAACACACTTGGCGAGGTTAGACAAACAACGGGGCAGTGATTGACAGCTCAGCGCAGGCTGAGCACTCAGGCCAACACGGAGCTCCTGAGAAAATACTGCGCGCTCTCGGCTCTCCGCAGCACGGAGGGCTGTTTGCTTTCTATTAGCCCCACATTGTGTCCTTTAGTCACACCACTGCCTCGTCCCCCAGGACTATGGCTTGAAATCTGCTCTAGCTGGACTGCTGCTGGCTTTCTCGGTTGTTTCCGTGAGCTATCCTGGTTGTTCCCTGAGTAACCCAAGGTCCCACCTGTCCAGGGATGCTGAAAGTGTTTCTCACGAGGATCCCTCATGGGGACTCTGAGCCCCGTTGCCTCTCAACCCCGTCTCCATACCTGAGTCATTCTGAACTGAGTTGAGCTGGGCCTGGCTTTGGCTAGCATCTCCCTGAACTGACAGGGGGACCTGGTACCAGAGATCTATCTGACTCTAGTAGACAATGAAATTGTAAGTGCTACAATGTTTCTGCACAGACAGTAGCAATATCTACTTTGCTTGAAAATCCCACCTGTCCTGAGTTGGAGATCACCCCTGAGGCTGCTTTGCAGGTGTTTCCAGCTGCTAAATGGGCAGACAGTTCTCCTGAGGCCATGGGAAAGGCCCAGGCTCAGCACACCACACAGGGACAAGTAGGGCCTCTCCTGCCTTTTATGCCTCTCCACAGAGCATCCTTTACTCCGTTAAGTCTGTTTCCAATGAAAGGGACTGTCTCCCTAATAGTAAACTGGGTCTTTTTTGGAGGGTTGGGTTTCAAGGCAGTGTTTCTCTGTGTATCATTGGCTGTCCTGGAATTCACTCTGTAGACCAGCCTGGCCTTGAACTCACAGGTATCTGCCTGCCTCTGCCTCCTGAGTGCTGGGATTAAAGGCATGTGCCACCACTGCCTGGCTGTGAACTGGGTCTTTTTTTACTTCACTCTGACACCCATTCGGGGACAGTGGCTAGGACTACAACGGTCATTCCCTGGACACTCTTTGCAGGTGATTGCTAGCAAACAGCCAAAGATGGAGGAAGAACTCAAAGACTGAGAAATTCCGGAAATGCACAGGCCCAGGTAGTCAGATTTACCCACATTAGGTGATGAACCACAGTGGAAAACCATCTCCAAGTGCAACGTAGAAACTGAGGCTCAGTGTACAAGGCCAGATGCCCCAAGCCCCTGGAGATGGGTTTAGGTTCCCATCTAGGCCAGCTGAGCCAGCCCTGCTCTGGCCTCTGACCTTCCACACCACTAGAATAATGAGTAATTTAAGGATATGCTATCTACCGTGTCCATTCCTGGACCTCTGCAGGAAGCCCGCCATCAGCTGATGTGTTAGAACAAGCCTCAGCTGGCTCAGACCTCAGTTTCCCTTTCTGTGGAGATCTGCCACCAGTCTGGGGGAGGCCCTGAGAAGGTGCCAGTGGCTTCTACTAACAGCAGTGGGCAGGCTGTGCCCATCTGACCAGAGAGACTCTAGGCCCAGGGTCATTGCAGCCTGTCTCCCACAAAGGCTCCCTCTACCTCCCTTCACATGAAGGGAAATTACCCATTAATGAGAGAGAATTACAATGCAGTGTCTGGCCCTCAGCCCAAGGTCCTTGGGCAAGTTGGGAGGGAGTCGTGGCTCTGGATGGGGAATTGGAAACAAATGCAGGAGATGTGGGGTTTTTTATTATTATTTTTGTGGACTCTCCTCCCTCCTCGCTCTACTCCCCACCACTGTCCCAAATTTGGACTTTTACGGAAACGGATTTCATGCCCGGGCTTCCCGTGAACTCTCTTAATTCAATTGTGGGGCCATTATCGGCACCGGGTGTAATGAGCTGTTTCCGCAGCCTCAGGGAGGCCAAGGGGTGGGTGCATCTCCCTTCTGCAGGTGGGGGCTACAGGAGTGGGAGAGTTAGAACAGGCTGGCCTCGTGTGCACTGCCTGCTAGATTAGGGCCGGGAGAACCCAGTACCCAGGGAGACAAGCTCAGTGCCATGCCTTGGGGTTCAGGCTCCAGGCCCAGTGAGGACAGAAAGGAAAGGAACTATAGGCAGGCATCTTGGGCTGGTATTCACATTCTAAGAGGCCATACGGGGGGACTTAACACATGAGGTTCTGGATGGAAACACACTACCTTTCCAGACACCAAGGATCTAGCCAGCAACCCCTGTGGAGCTCCCTTTCAGAGCTCCTCCAGGAAGCCTGCCTGGTGCTCACTCAGAGGGGCCTTCAAGGCATCTGTGACTCAGTGACTCTGGCCCTACCCTCAGGAACTCTGGCCAAGCATTGGCACAAAACGGAGTCCTGGAGGAAGAAGGGCAAGAGAAAGAAACCCTCTCATCCCTGGGTCACAGCAGAGTCTGCAGGGAGGACTGTTGGAGAACACCTGCACCTTCCCACCCTAAGTTCAGGATCACACCCTTCTCAGAAGGTCTACTGACCTTCTTCTTGTGGTGAGAGCAGGTATACCAGGTTGTGATGGTTTTTCTTCTGTGAGCTCAAAGGGCTGAGGCGGGGTGGGGAGGCTAGGGTGGAACCTTGCAGAACCACCTCTTCTGCCTCATTGCCCAAACTCTGGCCTTTGTCCTAGCACTCGGGAGGAAGAGGCAGGCAGATCTCTGTGAGTTTGAGGCCAGCCTGGTCTACAAGAGCTAGTTCCAAAGCTACAGAGAAACCCTGTTTCAAAAAACAAAAAAAAAAAAAAAAGAAAGAAAGGAAGGAAGAAAGGAAGGAAGGAAGGGAGGGAGGAAGGGAGGGAAGGAGGAAGGGGGAGGCAGAGGCAGACAGTCTGAACAGTGCCCCAGCATGGGGTGCTCTGTGCAGAGGGAGTTGCTTGCTCTTGTTTTTAGAGCCCCTTGCTGGTCTACCATAGATGGCCTTCTGAATGATGAGGACACTCCTCAGGATCGTGTCTACATTTCTGTTGTCTAGGATCCCCAGATGAAGAGCCTAAGTCTGAAGGCCCTGACTCTCTAGGGTGGGACCCACATCGGTGCTGGTGCTGCGCAGGACTGTTTTGGGAGAAGACTGATGTCGCCGAGCACCAGTGGCTAGGCTCTCCCCTCCCCCGGGGGTGGGCATCACAAACCAGCCTCCCCTAGCAAATTCTAGGGTAATTCCAGCCCCAATCCCAAGGGAAGGCAGCCAAGGCAGGCAGAACTTCAAATACTTTGGGGTTATTTTATTTTATTTTATTTTACATAAGTGGAAGCAAAAATTGGTTTCTCGTGTGGTCTGGAGCTTTCCAGGCAGTGAGAGCACTTCCAGCTCTCTCGTCTTAAAGTGGGGGAGGGACAAGATGGAGGAAGGGAATGAGCCTGTAGGCCCTTTCCTCACACGAGGACATAAGGCAATGTGCCCTTAGCCTCTAGGAAGCCCTTCCAGGCCACTGACTAGCTGTGCAACCTGACAGGCCACCCACCCTCTTTAGCTCATGTTCCCTGGAGTATCAAACGGTGTAAAGCGGGCTGGAGAGAGGGCTCAGCGGTAAAGAGCACAGGCTCTTTCCTAGAGGATCAGGCTTGAATTCCCAGCATCCATGTGGTGGCTCACGACATCTGTATCTCCAGTTCCAGGAGACTCAAAGCTATCTTCCAGCCTTGTGGGCACTAGGCATGCAGGCAGGCAAAACATGCATGCAGACGTACATGTAAGCGAAACACTCACATACATGAAGAGTCAAACTAAACAGAACCCTTTTTTAAATGGTCTAAAGGCTCCTTTGTCTACACGAAGTTGCCTGGTGGTTGTGAGTATCTCTACAGCCCAGAAAGTCACACACGCCACCCGAGAGACCTTCCGCTGGGACCAGGATCCCTCTTCCCTGGATCCCGAGGCAGTCCCTTCCTTTGATAAAGCATGGTCTACTTTGGGCAGAGGACATGCAGAAACCTAAGTACACCTTTTGTTGTCTGAATTGCATCCCAACAAGCCTCTATCACAGCCTCTTACCACCACCCCTTCCAGCCCTATCACCGTGCCTCAGTTTACCACGGACACGCTTCAGAGACACTGAGGAATATGCTGTCTATGTAAGGTCCCATTTTTATTTTCTGATTGTTCCCTCTGGCCCCTGTTTCTCCCCTTCTCCATCACCCTCCACTCTAGCTGCCTGAGAGAAGGACCCAATCTTTCCAGGCCTAACCACAAATATTCCAGAATATTTAAGTCTACTACAGTTGCTCACTGCTCTCAGGACAGGGCCCCTGGGGTCCTGCCTCTGCTCACCCCTACAGAATCATCTGTCTCTGCTGCCCTGACTCCCAGCACACCCCTAAGTTCTTGGAGAACGGGTGCTCTTCTCTCTCCACCTTTCTGCCTACCTTAACTTGGAGCATTCTTATCAAATATCCTGACCTCCAACCTATAGACTCCGAGCCCCCAAATGGCCCACATTCCATATCTCAGGCTTCTCCGCACAGGTATGACTGCCGATACATGCATCAGTCAGCTCCTGCCGTGTAAGAAGTGACCCCACCACTCAGTGACTGAAACCCCAACTCTTTGCTTCTGCTCAATTGTCTACTGAGGTCCTTTGGGTCTCCTCTGATCTCACTGACCCATCCTGGCATTATGGTTGGCAGGCATGGCTGGGTTCTTTACTCAAAAGTCTCACAAAATTAATCGAATTGCCAACCAGGCTCGGTTGCTATCTGGAGACACTGGGGTGGGCAGGGTGGGGTACACAGATTCACCTCCAAGCTCCTCCTTGTTGCTGGCAGAATTTAGACTCTTGAGACTGTAGGAAGGAGACCTCGCTTTCTTGGAGCTTTTAGCTTCTGCCCCCTACACACACACACACACACACACACACACACACACACACACACACTCCTTGTTATTCTACCCTCTGTCTTTAGGGGCAGCAAAGGGGAAACTGTCTCACAGAACCCTTTCCCTTCTTCCAGTTCTTAACTTTCCTCTGGTATCAAATCAGACGGGAGGGACTCTCCTGCTTCCAGGCCCACCCGAAGTAATCTGGTGGTTAGCTAAGGCCGCCTAATTTGTGACATTACATCTGCAGAAGCATGTGACAATTGGTTGAGTTAGATTAGACATGCAGAAGATACATGTCTACCAGGAGCTAGGACCCAGGAGACAATAGAATCCCACCACTTACCGAGTTGTGCCAACCAGTCATCTACAAAGTGGCCGTCTACAAAGTGCACACTCAAGAACTGTGTAATATATTGCAAAAAGAACCTCATAATGTTTTAAGAACGTTTATAATGCTGTGTTGTACTGTACCCACAGCTTGTCTGGGTTGCCTGGGGCCCCAACCTCACAGGCTGACTTGCGTGTTGAATAGAGCTACAAACCAAAATACTGGAACGAGGGCAGGATGGCAGAGCATCCTTGCCGCTTCTGAGTGTTGTCCAGCTCCAGTGAACACGTGTGGTGATGTTCGTGGAGACAGCCTCTCACTCCAGGGCTGGTTTTCTAGGCCCCAGAGTATAAGGTAACTTCTCCCTCCCTCCATCACAGGCTAAAGGTCACCGCCAGTGAAACTCCCTGCCTCATGGGGGCTGGAGAGCTGACATTGGAGGGCACCAGCTGATGACGCACCACAAAGCCCCCTCCACAACTTGGTAGCCCTGCTTACCTTGTGTCATGCTGGCTCCGGGAGGCACCCCTCCAGGGCCTGGGTGCCTTGACAGCCCTCCATTCTTAGAGGGCTTTGACTCCGGTGTTCCAGCCTCAAAAAGGTGCGAGGGGCCAGAAGGCCTGAATCCTAGAAGAGCACATATCCCAGCACCCAGAGTAGGAGGAAAGGTGAACTCTGCCTACCTCCTGGTACCTCCCGGAAGAGGATGCCCAGGTTGTCGTCCCTGGAGACATCAGTCACTAGTCCCACTGGCGGCTCCGGTTTGCTTAGCTACACAGTGGATAACCGTACCACCTATCCATGGAACTTCCAGAAGCCATGAGGGGCAGCAGGATTGGGCGAAAGGCATCTACAACCCCAGAGGGTCTGGGGACCAGATCTCCACCTGGCAGCTTCCAGCAGGGGAGCTTTGGAGGTGGAAACAGAATAAGGGTGCAAGAGTCTTAGAGTATTCATGGACCAAGGGAATCCAAGAGCACAGCCAGCTAGACCACTTCGTGAGGACAGGTCCTCAGCTTTCATTGCATCTCAGCCCCACCCTTCCCTCTCGTGCTCAGGGCAGTCTCATCAAGGATTCACCCAAGTACTGGCAGGCCTGTCATTCAGGCATAATCCCTGCCCATTATCCACCTGCCACCAGGGCTTTGTACTTTTATTCCCCATCCCGAGATGTTGTCAGGGGCAAAGAATGTGATAGGCAGTGTAGACAAGACACCCTGCACTGGGACCTGTGTGCCTCTCTCCTCCTCACCCCTACCCATAGGATAGGGGCTCTCCTGGAAACGACCAGAACCTTGCTTAAGGGACACTCTGCCTGTTGATGGCAGAAATGATCCCAATGAGACATTCAGGGGCTCACAAATAAGCAATACGATGTCTGTGTTGAGTGAATTTGGAACGGAACCTGGTGACCAGGGCGCACTACTGGGCCTTCTAGGACTCCAGATCTGGAGCCAGGAAAGACAGGGATCACTCATGACTCAGAACAGAAGCCAGGTCCTTCCTTCGACCGCCTCTGAACTCCAGTCTCCCCATCTTAAAACGAGATCACAGTCTCTTCAGCTTGCATCTTGCAGAAGTCTCGGGCTCATTTCTAACCACTGTCTGCGACAGAGGACCCTTGACCACAGGGTGCCAGTTGCCGTGAGCCTGACTGGGACCTCATGTTATTTAAAACTGAGACTGTCTCTTGGAATAGTCCTCTGAGTTTTCTCAGAATGCCGTTTCTATCATCCTGGTAGCCCTCACCTCAGTGACTTCCCAGGATGCTCTCCTCTGTCCCTACTCTGTGAAGAGGTCTTAGGCATGGCCACATCTACCCATGGTGCTGCTAAAGGTGTCCTTTGGCATCAGAGGATAAAGGAGCCCTTCTGGCCACACCATGGGACGTCCACATCTGGGCCCTCACGTGGGGACTTGTGAGGTGATTAGCTCCTGCGGCAGAAGTGTCCGTCTCCTCCCCACCGTGATCTCTGGCCGTCCCTTTAGTCACCGAGAGTGAAGTTTTTCTCCTGCGGAACCTCTCAGGTCACGGCATTCTCCAGCCATGGCTGTGCCTCTGGTTCTCCCCTCTTAAGGGAGATGGAAAGGAAGGGCCTTTCCCTACTGTGCCTGCCTCCTGACTTCTCCGCCCTGCTTCCCTGACTGTCTCTTGCCCTCACCACTGGATCCCACTGCCCTACCCCAGCCTCAGCAGCCCAGAGGACAGATACTGTGGAGTGTCTGAGATTCCCACCCACTCCTGTATCCCTTCCATTGAGTTTGAGAAGAACCGGTGGAGCCATCCCTCACTCCTGCACCAAACACCATTCCTTACCGCACCTCTGCTCAGAAAAACACGTGGCTGCCTTTGTCACTGACTATCAGGTACTGATCCAGTCTGGGCTTTCCTACACCTCCCTAAGGGGAAGTCATGGCTCGGAGAGGGGAAGTGCTTATCCCCAGTCAAGCTGTTGTCCCCAAGAAAACACACAGAAATGCTCAGAAAGAATGTTAATTGCAACCGTGTTTTTGTAGCAAAGCCCTGGGCCCACCTAAATGTGCCTGCATCCATCAATAGAGGGGTAACAGAACAGAAGAGGAAGCACACAGCATCTCTGGGGTAGAGGATCTTGCATGTTTGGGCAGGTAAGGGCCTGAGAATCTCACTGTGGGACAAAGACAGCCAAAAAGGCTCAGTGAGGCCCAGAACAAGAGCCCAGTGAAGCCTTCAACACCTGGGTAAATCCTGTACCAAACAAACGATCCAAAGAAGGCGTATTTGAGATAACTGGGAAATTGTGGGTGCCTCTGGGCATTTAGATGTATTTGAGATAACTGGGGAAGCGTGGCTGCCTCTGGGCATTAGATAACCTCAGGTGTTTGCTGGACGTGGGAGCTCTGTTCAGGAAATAACACTCTCTGTTCCCACCCAAGATGATCTCTTCCTTTAGAGACGATAGGTTGATTCTGCCAACGGGTTGGGTTTTCCATCCCCTGACCAGAGATAGGCAGTCCCTCAGCCCTGTCTTCTTCAGACATCCAACCAGAGGTCTGAGCCTGCTGCAGCTGATTCCTTCCCAGGTGTCTGACTCCCTCAGCCTAAGTCAATGTGCAGGAGACAGCAGCACACCCAACAGTCACGTCCCACGACCAAGGTCAGTCTGTTCCCAGCCTGCTTTTCATCTTCAGCTGACCAGCCTCTAGCTTGTCAGTGTACTACAGGCTACGTGTCTGTCTGCAGGCTGCCCATGGTACTCCAGTAGAGCTACTGCAGGCGGGTGTGGGGGGGCGGGGGGATGGGGTGAGACGACACGTGCTCAGTGCTTAGTACAGCATCTAACTGTGATAAGCCTTCAATCAACCTTCCCAGCGGTGTGACAACTCCCAGCATCAGCGCCATCATCTCTGCCATGGGAGCCCAGGGCTGACCAGCCACTTTATTTACACACCCAATGCTCAGCCTCTCCTCTGCCCTTCATCCAGTTCGCCTTTGCCTGGATACCAACTAAACTCCTTCCTGCTGTTTTCACAGCGCACAGAACGGTACAGAGATGCTCAGAAGGAGCCGGGTGAATAGCACCAGCTGCAGTAGATAGAACAGCCTCGGCCCGGGTTAGCCCCTCTTCACACAGTGAAACTCCAGGGCATCCTGAGGACTCAGCCCTTTCAGGCAGGGTGGCAGGACTCCCTCTGTGCACGCACCACCTTTCCTGAAAATCCAAGGTAGCTTCCATCTCCAAGAGGTCTACCTGAAAGCCATGCATGGGGTGGAGAAAACCCTGCTGGGCAGTTGCTGTGGGCTAGCCCTGGGCAAGGTGCCCTCCCTGCCTGTAGCTAAATGGCACCAAGTCCACAACAACAACAGCTGAAGAGGTATTCCATGTGCCACCTCTGCGGGTCAGGCATGTTAGCTATGTCAGGGCCATGCAACAGGGGCCTGCCTGTAGTACTCTAGCTTTCTGTATGTGCAAAGCAGGGCCCAGTATCTACAGCGGGGCTGGCTTCAGCTGCAGAGAGCCAACTGGAGTCTAGACTCCAGAGAAGGAGCTGGCCAAGGACGCGGAGCTAGGATGGCAGAGCCAGAATGGAAGCTGGGAGCTGCTGAGCTGGTCCTGCCTCCTGTGCCACCTTCTACGGTAGTCACTCTCCTGGGACCGAGAGCCCAGTGCTCCCTGCTTTGATTGGAAGAGTCAAGGGAAGCCACGGCACACCCCGGCGCCACAGCTGCCGCCTGCCGGAGGCCCTGGGCAGCCGCAGGATCTGCAGTCGTGCAAATGATTAATGTCAGCTCCGCGGAGGGCGAGGGTCCACAGGAAATTGGAGTGGATGAATTTGAGAGAGAAACCCCTTGTTTAAACAGAACTACTTTAGAAAATAAATACTGCTGAGCTTGATGGTAAATACAGATATTTGTGAGGAACGGAGGTGGAAATATGAATTTAATAAAATTGGCGGCACGTGGCCCTACTCCAGGGGGCCTCTAAGTGGTTGTCCCAATAGCTCGCAGCAGGGCTGGGCATCCCAGTGGCTGGCACCAGCTTCCATTCACTGTTCTGTGACCTTGGTAGCTTGTGTCTATGAGCCTCTAAGGGGTCAGAAAACTCATGCTGGCAAGTGAGGAGATGGCGGCACACCCCACCTTGTCTGAAAGTTCTCTACACCCCACAGCCACCAAACTGCCAAGTCACAAGATCATACTAGGGACCAAGACTTGGTTCATGCTGTCTCTCCTGCCAGGATGTCCCCATGACTCCTGCCTGCCTTGTCCCCCAGCCAGCTACAACCAAGGGTCCCTCTCCTGCAGGAAATTCCCCTGGCATACCTGTGTCCCTGCTGTCCTTGGCCACACTACCTGCTGCCATGGGCTGTAACCCACAGACTCTCAGACCTATCCTGGAACCAGAAGATCTCAACCCCACTAGTCTGAAAAGGAGAATGGGACCCCAGGGTCTACAGGAAGATTTCCCGGGTCACAAAGAAAACAAATGTCAGAGTAAGAGCTGTTCAGGGTTTGAGATATGACCATTTCAAGAGGAGCAGGGCCAAAATGTGGCCACCATCCTGCTTCCAAAGAGTAGCAATGTGGAGTGTCGTGGTAACGCTCCTTGGAGACAGACTCTTATGTGTGTCTTTCTTTCCTTGGGCACTTTCTCCATTCTTCTATGTCCCAGTGTCAGGATGTGAGAGAGGTTGCCACCTCTGGTCTGACCACACATACCCAATCTATGAGGGATGGCTGGGCTCAGTCCAGCTGCCTACACCTCCTAATCTTCAAGGTGGGGACCATTTATACCTTATCGCAATGTTCAGGATGGCTGACATCATCTCATAGAGACATGGTCCAGTATCTCCCACACAGGCACTAGGGACCCCAAAAAGGGAGTCATACCACGGGCTATGACCTCCCTCATGGGGAAGCCCCTAGCAGATAGTCCAGGTCATGGTTGTTGTGCTCCCAAATATGATGGGTGTTTTCTTCTCCCTGAATAGCCAGAGCAGCAGCTGGCACTACCCACACTTCTAGGTGGTGAATCGAGGGCTCTGAGGACATAGTTCAATCAAGTAAGTGGTACCTAGTACCCCTTTCTTTCATGGAAAAATTGACAGCAGATCTCAGGCATTTGAGAGCTGACATGGTAGATGGGCAGATGCCAGAGGACCCATCCCTCAAGACCCCAGCAAAAGACACCTGGTGTTGGTAGGCACCCACTCTGGGAGACAGGTCTCAGGAGTAGGTCTCCTGCTATGTCAACACATGTTGGATGGGAGGTGATTTACATGGGCCTCCTAATCCCCTGCTGGGCATCCTGACTCACGAAGCCTGGCACCCCTGCCCCCCACAGGTGGACGGACACTCACCGTGACGGCTGCTGCGCCGCTGTTATTTTTTCATAAGCCTGCCTTGAAATTTGTCAAACCGCACATTGTTCCAGCCCACACCCGTCAGAAGAACCAGCCGCCAGATGGGCCACCTCCTCCCCCAACTCGCTCCAGGCAGAGAAGTTACACATAGGCTTTGTGTCAAACCTTTAGGAGGGGGGGGAATAAAAAAGAGAAGAGGGGGCAGAAATTCTTTAAAAAGAAAAAAAGGGGGGTGAGTTGGAGTCTGAATAAGCAGGTCTATGGCTGTGCACAAATCCTGGCCTGCTGGTACCCGGGTTTCACACGAAAACTCCAGCCAGCAGTAAATAGAACTTCCCGCCTGTCAAACCGTTCATTACCGAGGTGCACATAATTTATGTACTTAAGAGCTGCCTCCGCCAAGCTATCACACGGAGAGCATGCTCCGTAGGTGTTAGTGTTTATACGGACAGTAAATAAATGTCAAACACACACAAAACCCACTCTCCGGCGGGCGATGACGTGGCCCCATCCATCATCCCAGCTAGAGGCTCCAGCCCGCATTGCCAAGGCCCCTAAGCTGCCTGGCCTGGCAGCTGCACTGGTGGGGGCGGGAAAGGCTGCATGTCGGAAGGGAGAAGCCCTGGAAGGGAAGAAGGTTTCCACCTGTGCAAAGGTAGAGAGGCATCCCAAGCTGTGTCAGCAGCCTGACCCTGTGCCCAGTCCCATAACAGAGTCTGTCTGACTGACAGGCTGAGCCTGGTTGAGTGAACTCCAGGCCTCCCCTGGCCGCGGAGATTGGAAGGTCCTTGCACATTCAAGTCCAGCCAAGCCAGCTGAGCCTGAGCCTGGAGCCACCTCAGAGGCCAGAGCTAATAATAGCAGCGTCTGCCAGTGAGCCAGGCCAGACTAGAGAGTTTCCATCCGTTAGTTCACTGCACCTCACCAGGCCCACCAGGTAGGCCCTGTTTTTTTTTTTTTTTAAAGCTTCCAAACTAGTTAATAGAATTTTCAAATTCAAAATTCTTTTCCATGTTTTACCAACTGAAATGCACAAGGGTTAAGCATGGGCCTACCAGAATGAGGTTTTCCTACCAGAGTGGGGTTTTCTACAGTTCAAGGGAATGACTTTGGGCTAATGTACACATAATGGCATTCTTTTTGCTCTGGCAAGGTGGGCCACCCCATAGCCTGCCTGGTCTCCCCGGGAGTCACATCTACCTGGCCTTAGCCACCCAAGGCTGTAGGTGCTGTCCTTACATCCTCAGGGGAAGTCATGAGCATTCTGCCAAGCAGGTGCCCTCATTCTCCTCCAAGCCAGCAGCCAGCCAGGTGTTCAGGTGGGAAGCTGAAGGACTGCTATGGGTTATGTCCCGTGCCCCATACACACTACACACATGGGACCTCAGTGTGAGACTTTATTTGGCAACAGGATTGGTGACCAGGTCATTAGTTAAGATGAGGTGATGGTGGAATTGATGGGGACCTAATCCAATGTGGTTGTGTCTTTAAATTCAAACACAGATCGTGTTCAGAGCAAAGAGCTCGGCAGAGGGAGGGAGGCTGGTAGGCGAATCCTGCAACGAGAAAGAAGCAGCCAGAAGCTGGAGAGGCCCAAGCAGGTTCACCGGAGAAAGCCTGCCAACACTTTGATCTAGGATTTGCCACCTCCCAAAGCAGGAGGCACAGAACATGTGCATCTCAGTCGTCTAGGCTGCCGGGCTTTGTCCCCACAACCCCAGGAAAGTGCTAGACTCTGAGGGTTCACAGCAGCTCACGTCCAGCCATACGTCAGCGAACAGGCTAAGGGAAAACTGGGGTTGGGTGGTCCTGGGCTGCGTGTGGGTCTTACCTCTCAGGGATGAGTGCCAGTGTGTCACATGATCTCTCTGGGCTCTCTGTTCATCCACAGACTAGGACAAGAGCACTGTGCTCTGATAAACACAACCCAAGGCTCCTAGGGGCTTCTGGAGATGTCAATGAAGGCCACTCTCCAGACAGCGCTCAAGAGTAGAGCCATGATGGAATCCATCTCCAAGAATGGTTCACTGTCACGGTGAGCCATTTCTTGGAGTACCTTGTCACTCACAGCTAGGTCACCCAAAGGCTTCTGGGATGGAATGATGATAGGAAGAAGCTACCCAACTGTCATGGACTCAGCTCAACATCTTTGCTCTCCAGGTTAAAAAGTTGCCTTGGTGTGTGAATGAGCTCAGGGCAACCATTGAGTCAGAAGCCCAGAGAAGGGCTGGGGCCCTGACTCTAGCACCCCCTACAGCCTGGGTTGCTCTCCCCGCCCAACCCATCACCAGCTCAAACCAGTGCAGGGTTTCTATAGCCAGACAGGCCTCTTGGGAGTCTGGTACTTAGTCCACTGGGCCACTGCCTGTAGTATTGGCTAGCTGGGGCTGCAGAGATGCTGTACAACCATCGGTCCCAACAACACAATAACACCCAAGCATTCACGTGGCAATACTACAAAAGCAGGGATTTAGCTAGAATGCTCACGGCTCAGCTGTGTGCTGAAGCTGGTCTGGTGGAAACTGAACAGAGCAGGGCAGTTTGGCTGTCTCATGGCGGCATCAGAGGTACCAGAGAGAAGCCACAGTACAAATGCACACCTTTAAGGCGGGCTCCAGCTGACAATAGGCTCACACCCAACAAGTGACTGTTAGCATTTATTGCCAGCTTGCCAGGATCTAGAATCACCTAGAAGATAAGTCTGCCAAACACTGGTCCTACCCCACATCGGGCACAGCCCATCACTGTCCCACCTGCCACAGATAAGCCCACATCACCCCCACTGTGGGTCACACCCACTTCACACCTCTTCTCATACCCATTCAGGCTCCCTTCCCATCTCAGGCCCCTCTATATCTCTCGCTCTGCAAGTGTGACTTTTGTGACTTCCTTTGACCTCAGAGAAGGCTTTGGTTATCTCCTCTGCAAAATGTGGTGATGGCATGGGCTTGCTGACTAGCCAGGTATCATTGCGGACACCTGAAAGCCCAGAAAGCAGAGATACAGAGGTACACACGTGGAGAGCATCCACAGCCACATCCCAAAACAGAACTGTGGGGACCAGCACTTTACAGTTAGACCAGTATTCTACAGCTGATGGGAATCCCTGCCCATTATCTCATCGGTCCTCTCGCCATGCTTCTGGAAGTTTCCTTCTGTGGAGAGTAGCCACACATTTCTCTCAGTCACTTACTCTATGTCTCTATCCATCTGGGTCCATCCGAATCTAGTGACCCAGCCTCATCCTGACATGAGTTCTGAAGTATGACTCACTTGGCACCATGATGGGCGTCTGGACATGGATGGACTTGCATCTTCCCCATCTGAGCTCAGGTCAGGGTCCCAGTGGGATCAGCGAGAAGAGGTCTTGTTCCTCCCGCTGGCTGCTAAGGTGACTCAAGGCTTCCCTGGTGCCTACAGCAGCTCTGCTGTGCCAGGGAAAAGACCGTCTGGGAAGGAAGTTGGACGAGAAGGATGCTCTTGAGCTGAGTCTACTGAAAACATCTGGAGGGAAGCTGCTCAAGAGGGATGCTCTTGAACTGGGTCTACTTGAAAACATCTGGAGGTACTGGCCATTGGGACAACCTGGGGTGTGCTACTGGCATCTGGTAAATGAAGACAAGGGAGTCTGCTCAGCACCCAACTTCACATGACATCCCCTATCCGAAAGTAATTTCCACCATGACACCAACCCCTGGAGGCTTAGACCTGTATCCAGGCTGATGCCTAGAATCCAAAGGTGCTGAGGGATTGCTGAGCAAAGTAGCAGGTTGGGCTCTCAGGGCCTGTAGCCACCTCCCCTCATTATGCCCTTTTTCCCTAATCCTGCTGTCAGAAGACAGCTGGGGAAACCCAAATCCATGCAAAGCAAAGAAGTATCCTTGAAGAATCGCCTTCCCAGCAATGAGGCCCATCCAGCCTAGGTCTCTATCCTAGAGCCCAACCCCAGTGCCCTCACCAGAACACTACCCTTTTCAAAATATTATAATGTAACAATGCACTGATGTACATCCTTTGTTTCTTTTATCGTCTCACTTTTTAAGATTTATTTATTTATGTATATGAGTGTTCTACCTACATGTATGCCTGCATGCCAGAGTAAGGTATCAGATCCCATTATAGATGGTTGTGAGCCACCATGCGGTTGCTGGGAATTGAACTTAGTACCTCTGGGAGAGCAGCCACTGCTCTTAACAACTAAGCCATCTCTCCAGCCCCTTATGCTTCATTTCTTAAAAAATGTTTATTATTATAGATTTATTTTATTAAAACTTTATCTTAAAAAACTTTTAAATAAAAAACACACACTAAAATTTTTATTTGTGTGTGTATGCATGTGTGTGTGTGTGTGCGTGTGTGTGTGTGTGTGTGTGTGTGTGTGTGTGAACATGCATGTCTGTGCCCTAAGAGGCCAGAAGAGGGCACTGAATAGCCTAGAGCTGGAGTAACAAGTGCTTGTGAGATGACTAAGTGGGTGCTGGGAACTGAACTCAGGTCTTCTGGAAGAGCAATAAATACTTTCAATTGCTGAATCAACACTTGTCTTCTTTTTTTATTAGTATCTTTTATTTATTCTTTGACAAGTTCGTGTATATAAAAAAAATGTATCTTGCTCATATGGCCCCCTAACTCTTCCCTTCCACTCCTTACATCTCCCTCCCTGCTTCCTGTTCTGTCTTTGTGTTAATAGCTCCCTGAGCCCAGTGAGTGATGCCTGGTGGAATGTTGACTGATCTTTGGGCTCCATCTTGTGCACGTGCATGACTACAGTGGTCACGCCACGCCCTGATGACAGCGTTTCACAGCCTTTCCCATCCTCAGCTCTTACATCCTCTCAGCCTCTCTTCCATGATGTTTTCTGAGCCTGGGACTGAAGGGTGGTGTCGATGTCCGATTTGTGGCTGAGCACTGAAGAGCCATTTATACCATTTGACCAGCTCTCTGTCTTAGTGCTGCACACAGCAGAGAGAAGCTTCTCTAGACAGAGTTGTTGAGAACAGCACTAATTTACGAGTGTTAGTATAGTTAATTAGAAGGCAATGCAGCAACATGTTGTTTAGCAAAACAATAATAGGGGCTTCTTTCTCCCTGGAGCCTGTGGCCCCTTGAGCCATAGTTTTTGACCGTGTTTATAGCATAAGACTTGAATTCCCTTCTGTAGAGCAGGCCTCAAATCCAAGCCCCCTTCCAACATTGGTAACCCCTATAACCTTCAAGCCACTACTGCACCAGAGGTCATATCTTAATTGGAAGATATTACACCATCTCTTGACATAACTGAGACAGCGTGGCCAAAGGTAGGGAGAAGAAGGCAGGTCCTGAGGTGTAGGGGTGATGAGTAAGGCAGGATGATGGGATAATAAGGACGGCAGAATGGCAACCTCAGGTGAGGGCCAGAGCAGGTCTCTGACAATCTTAATGAAAGAGAGGGGTATTAGTAGATGACAGGTAGCCTGAGCCTGCCACAGGAAGGGAGGGTGGATCAAGAGAAAATGGGTCTCAGTCCCTGGGGCTGACCTGGCCCTTTCCCCACAGTCCTCAGTCTTCCCTTCGTCTCCTTCTTCAGGCCCCTCCTCCTCAGAGCAGTTTCCTCTTTCCCACTCCTCTCTACCACCTCACGTCCTGAATTCCTAAAGACAGCACACAAAGCCTAAGCCTATAGGACAGCCTTCTATGGCATCCATGGCCAAGTAAAAACCCCAGAGGCCACGGCGGGCACCAAGGTCCTGGTTATCCTGAATATAACCCCCACACATCTCAGCTCCCGTGAACCTCTGAGTCTCAGTTTCCCCCTTTGTCTGCAACCAAGAGCCACTACTTTTGAGGACCATGCAATGACAGCAGAGGTCTGTGACCCAAGGTTCCAACAGATTCCTTCAAGCCTGGGAACATAGAACGAAGGTCTGGGTTGAGACTCTTCACCCTGCCAGGCTGTAGCTCAGAGGTGGAGGGCATCTGTGTTTGTACGCTTATTTTCCAGGTTAGATTCTGGAAGGACCGATGAGGCCTTGGGCTTTGTGTGACTCATAAGCAACAGTCTCGGATACGTGCACTCGAACTGGCATGGTTGATTGACATGTGCCCACCACATTCCTAAATTCACACGAGGCTTGGTAGACTACTGTCCCCAGACCAAATCCAGTCTGTGGTCTGGTTTGACTCAACCTGTATAGCCAAGCGTGGTTTTATTGTTTGTGAAAAGCTACGGAAGGAGGAAGAGAAGGAGGAGGAAGGCAGATGAGGCCCGAGGAAGAAAAATAAAAGTGGGAGGGGCCCTGTGGCCCACGTGACGGACTGGACCTAGAATACAACCCTTTACAGTGAAGTTTGCAAACCTTTCATCTAGACAGTACAAACGATGTAATGGCCTTGACTTGGGGTGTTCGTGGACTGCCGTGGCCTCCACAGCCCACTGCAAACCACGAACACGAGGCTGCAGAGAGTGGGCTTAGAAAGAGAGGGCCTAGTGTCTTAGTGGCTGGTGAGTCTCTCCCACAGCCATGGGAGCAGGGTCCCCGCAGCCTGGTTCTCACTGTGTCTAATACTTGCTGCATTTTACCTTTAATCATGTTCTGTTTCGTGGTAGCTATGCACACTAGACTTGTGCATGAGGCAGCCAGCTGAGAGCAAACCACTGACTCACCAAGGCTTCCGTCGACGAGGGGGTTTCCTGGGGAGAGGGTTCGAGGTGCTTCCCACACTGCCTCACTGGAGGGACATCTATTGGCGAGCTCAATGCCAGTCTATTCTGCTCTCTCTTCCTCTGAAGGAGGCTACGGGGGTTGGGGGAGGCAGATCAGCTTGTCCGGCTAGGTTTTGGAGGCCGAAAGGGGGCTGTCCTGGAGCCAGGAGGTGTTGATAATAAGAATGAGCAAGGAACCCAGGGAATGGTCTTGATGTGTATTTTGGCTCACAGATCCACCACAACCACCTTGTGAGGATGTTACCCAGTGACTTGTCCTTCGGGGCTTGCGTGTGGAGGTTTGCATCTGTCACAGACATGGTAGTGTTTCATCTGGAACCTGAGTTCAAGTCACAGCCCCTGTCTGGTGAGGGTGGATGCCTGCTCGTGTCCCCTCCCAGGACTTTCCCTTCCAGGGGCACTGGGTATTGTGGAGCCGCTGTGACTGTTGTGGTCATGAGCACAGAACACTAGTCATAGCCTGGCCTAGACATCCCTAAATGTGTGGGGTGGCCTGGGAGAGTCCGGAGTGGTGAGGTCACATCCTTCCCAGGCCTGGAGCTAGAGAAAGAAGCACACCAGCAGATGCATTAGTTAGATACACACACACTAGTTTCCTTCCCTGCATCCCTCTGCGGCTCCTCTACCATCTCTTCAGTTTAAACCACTTCCAGTTGGTGTCTGTCAGTAGCAACCAACAGATTCTGACGAAGGTCTAATACTCTCCTATCCACAGAAGCAACCTTATATTCCCCAAGACTGCCCTGAGGTCGGCTCTGCCATGTCTGATCACTGTGACAGTTTTGCCGTATTGGTGTCCAAGACTAGAGGCCAGGACTGGGGAACCAGGCATTAGTGACAGCCTAGGAAGACACCAGTCAGTAGGGGCTAACCTAGACTAGGAAGACACTGGTCAGTAGGGGCTAACCTAGACTAGGAAGACACCGGCCAGTTGGGGCTAACCTAGACGAGGAAGACACCAGCCAGTTGGGGCTAACCTAGACTAGGAAGACACCGGTCAGTAGAGGCTAACCTAGACTAGGTGAAGAGGCACTGGAGCAGAGAGAAGAGGGAGGGAAGAAGGAAAGATGGTGTCCACACAACTGGTGGATGCTATGCTGCGATCAGTTGGTGGCACAGTTCAGCCCAGGCCACGCAGGGGACCTAGAGAGGGAGCAGAGAGAAGAACGGGCAGGCTCCACCAGCAGATGACTTCTGAGTTGGGGGAGGGTCTAAATGGGACCCCCAGTCATCCTGCGTCCTTGCTGCTTGCACACACATTCCACAGAAGTTTCTTAGCCGGGTCACAGGCTCACCTAGGGTTAAGCCTGCAACCAGGCACAGCAATGCAGGAGCTCACCAGCGAGCAGGCTCTGATCCTCCCCACCATTTCTGTGACCTGCAGCCTGTTCCTCAAGGGAGGCCAAGTTTCATTTTTTTTTTTTTTTTTTTTTTTTTAAGCAGAAGGACCAGCTATGTGGCAGGAGGTAAAGGCACTTGCTGCCGAGCCTCATGACCCGAGGTCGATGCGCAGAGTCCACACAGTGGAAGGAGTAAACCAACTCTTGCAAGTTGTGCCCTGACCTCCACACACATGTGTGTGTCTAGCATGTGTCTGCTCCACACACTCACACACTTGTAATTTTCAAAAACCAACAGAAGAAGGAACAAACACCGGAAGCAGCGCCCCGAGAAGCAGCTTGCACGCTGCCCAGCTCACCCCTCTTCACTGATTTTCTCGTCCAGCTCCATCTTGGTCAGATATTCAATACTTCCTTTAGGAGAACACATACATTTGTTTGACTTGCAATATTGAATTTGGAGGCCGTTCAGCAATTTCAAATTTCAGGAGTGGGGCAGTGGGGAGACACTGTAAATTAAAAAATTCTTTCCTCTTCGGTTTCTACCCAAGATTGTATATTTTTTGATGGCAAAATTAGGGATTAACTATAAACATGTGTTTGTTCGATCCTGACGAGGTTGTGAGAACAATGGCCGAAGCCATGGGGAGGGGGGAGGGGCTGCAGGCTACAAATCTTCTGTAGAAAAAAAAAATGCTCTGTCTCCTACAGACTTCCACAAGGGTGGAGAGAGAGGAAAGCTAGGCTCAGGAGGGATGGGGTGTGGGAGGGTAAGAGCCAGGGGAGAGCAAACAGGAGGACTTCTCCCACCAGCGGCACAGACCTCAGAGTGCTGCAAGTCCCCACGTCACCCAAGCACCCTTCTGCCCTTTTCCCGGCCCTCTAGCCCTGTTTTCTCCTCGATGTCTCTCCTCTGCTACTTTGTCTCTTCCACAGCTCCCCACAGGGCTGTGCTGAGGATCTCTCATGTGCCAGCACTGAGCTGGGCTCAGGAGACTGCCATGGCAGGATAGGAGGTGGCTACTCCCATGGCTGTCCTTCTCGGAGTGAAGGAGTAGCCAGTGAGTCACCTGGTTCATGAAGAGCAGGTTCGTGACTGTGATTACAGATGGCTGTCACAGCAAGGCAGAAAGAGAGCAATGCACCTGTGACTGTCCCAAGTGAATGGGGACTGGGTTCAGGGAAAGGTCTGGAGAGAATCTGAGCAGAGTTTGAAGGGTGAAAGGGATTGACTTCGTGAGGGAAGCTCAGAGAATCTTCCAGGCAGGAGCAGAGGTCTATGCAAAGGCCAGTGAGTAACCAGATATGAAGAGTGTGGTTCAGGCTTAGAGCCCCAGGAAGACTCTGCCGGCTTTTAATACCAGCCAGGGAAGACAATCTGGTCTTCTGGAAAATTCTATCAGCAGAAATCAATGTTAAAAAAAAAAGAAGAGCATTGGATGCCCCTGTAGGAGGGGGAAGGTGATGAAGCCGAGGGGAGGCAGGTTAACCAATGTTTCTGATCAGATTAGAGTAAAACCTGACAGGAACGTGGCAGGGAGCTGAGGAAGGAGTCTAGGTGCAAGGCAGGTGAGCTTGGGTTGTCTGAGAACACCTAAGGGTATCAGGAAGGAACCTGAGTCTCAATGCGTGAGATCAAGGGCAGCGTGGGCAGGAGTCAGGGAGGGTGGACCTCAGTGGGAGGAACAGAGCAAAGCAGGCACTGAGAGCACTGGACAGAAGGACCAGGACTGGAAAAGAAGCCTGGAGGTTTTGGTTAGATGGCCTAGTCCATAAAGAGCTTGCCATGTAAAGACCGTATCTCAGAGCCCTAACACTCACGTTAAAAACAGTGTGGGTACAATGGCATGCACCTGTAACTATAGCTTTGTTTGGGGGAAGAGACAGATGACTTATCCACCCGGTATCAAAAGATAAGGTGGAAATGATAGTGGAAGATTCCTAACATCTATCTCTGGTCTCTGGTCTTCACATTCACATTCACAGACACACACACACACACACACACATGCACACACTCACACATTCACAAATGCTGTACACAGAGCGGAAAAAATAAAGAGATTCCTAAAAAGAAAAAGGGGATTGGGCATGTGGAGGAGACTATCACGGCAGCCTGAGTGAGATATCCAGGGTGTTAGCTGAGTTCTTTGAAGCCAGGCATGGTGGTAGTAGACCCCTATAATCTTCAGAAAGATGAGACAGGAGGATTATGGCAAATTGGCATCCAGGTTGGGCTATGTAATGAGTTCTAGGCCAACCTGAGCCACAGAATAAGACCCTGTGTGAAAACAGAAATAAACAAACAAATCAAACAATCCTTGAGGTAATTTCACAATTTCCTTACCGGCCTCACCTTACAGAGGGGAACCAGGGCACCACGGGGTGGAAGCACCCTCCCCAAGGCTCCCGAGAAGTGCCCACAGGGCAGTGACAGGTCTCAGGAGGGAGATTCAAACTGGACTAGCGGAAGTCAAGCACACACTGGGCACTGTCCATCCTGTGGTTTAACTAGAAGCACTGGAAAGCCAGCTTGGCTTTTGTCACACTGAACAGGCATCCAGCACCCTAGGAGATAGTCAGCAAAGTGACTCAGGCTGCTGGCTTAGAAGGTAGACATTTCCTGCTTTACGATTCTGGAGGCTGAAGTCATCACAGCATTCACAGAGCTGGCTCTCCCAAGGCCCCTCTCTGCCTTGCAGATAGACCCGAGTCCTTAGCTAACCTCTCTGTGTCTCTGTCCTAATCTTCTGTTCTTAGGAGGATACCAGCAGGTTAAACTAGGGCCTCTCTTATGGTCCCTTTAAAAGTTCTGTCCCCCCACCAGATGGGGGGCTGCAAGGTTGCTGCAAGGCTGGATTTTGAAGATGTCAGTGACCTGCTCACATGTCAAGAACAGAAAGTGTCAATAGAGAGGGTGAGACAGAAGAAAGTCTGGGCAGAGGCTGAGGTAAAACCAAGGTGGAACCCACAGGACTTTACTGAGCATGTCCAACATCCCATAGCCCCTTCATGTAGTCCCTCAAACAGACAGCACAAGGGACTGAGGTCCCAGCAAGAACTCTCCCCTTGTGTCTAACCTCCAGGTCATTGCCCTGAAGCATAGCTCCTGATTATTTTCAAGCACAGATGTGCTGATCTCCTTTAGGCTCTGTTCCCCCCCTACACACACCCACACACCCACACACACACACCCCACACACACCCATACACACACGTGGAATGAGGTCCCTCCTTGTGATGAACTCTTGAAGAGAACAACTCTAGGAAGGAAGGACTTGGCTTGTAGTACCATGGCACAGTCCACCACGGTGACAGGAGCTGAAGTCACTGGTCACATTGTATCTGCGAGTTAAGAAACAGAGAGCAGGGGCTGGAGAGATGGCTCTGCAGTTAAGAGATGGCTGTTCTTTCAGAGGTCCTGAGTTTGATTCCCAGCAACCACATGGTGGCTCACAACCATCTGTAATGTGATCTGGTGCCCTCTTTTGGCTACAAGTATACATGCAGGCAGAATACTGTATACAAAATAAATAAATGAAGAAGAAGAAGAAGAAGAAGAAAAAGAAGAAGAAGAAGAAGAAGAAGAAGAAGAAGAAGAAGAAGAAGAAGAAGAAGAAGAAAAAGAAGAAGAAGCAGAAGCAGCAGAAGAAGCAGAAGCAGCAGAAGCAGCAGAAGCAGCAGCAGCAGCAGCAGAAGCAGCAGAAGCAGCAGAAGCAGCAGCAGAAGAAGAAGAAGCAGAAGAAGCAGAGAGCACTGACTGACTGAGCATGCTCAGCTCACTTTCTGCTTTTTATAGAGCTTGAGATCCCAACCCAAGGGTGGATGCTACCAGCATGCAGGGTGGGTTTTCTCATCTCTGCTAACCTAATCTAGATAATCTTTCATAGGTAGACCAACCTATCTATATGATAGATCTAATATCTATATATTAGATATTATCTAATATCTATATATTATAGATATTATAATATCTATATATTATATATATCTATATATTATAGATATTATAATCTAATATCTATATATTAGACCAACCTAATCTATATGATCTGTCACAGACAGGCCCAGAATCTCATCTCCTTGGTGATCCAAGATCCTATAAAACTGATATTCGATATTAGTCATCATGGGCTCTGACCCCCGAACCTTAAAATTCATCCTTATTTGGAAACAGATTTGTTGCCGACGTGACTAAGATGAGGACACAATGCTGTAGTCTGGACCCGAAAACACACGATTGAGTCCTTAGAGAAAGGAAAAATTCAGTCACAGGAACGTGCATATGAAGGATGTTGTCACAGACAGAGACAGGCAGGAAGGCTCAGTGATGGAGGGCTTGTATAAGGCTAGGTCCCTTTCCTAGTACCGAACACAAAGAGGGGGAGGGAAGGCGGGAGAAAGGCTGAGGCTTATTTGGTAGAGTGCTTGCCTAGCATACATGAAGCCCTGGGTTTGATCTCGTGCATTGGATGAAGCAGCTTTATGGTACAAACCTGTAATCCCAGGTACTCAATGGAAATAAGAGGATCAGAAATTCAAGGTTATTCTGGACCATATAGTAAGTTTGAGGCCAGGCTAGGCTGTATGGGAACTTGTCTTTTGTTTTGTTTTGGTTTGACTTGGCTTGGTTTGTTTGTTTGGTTTTTGTTTTTGTTTTTCGAGACAGGGTTTCTCTGCGGCTTTGGAGCCTGCCCTGGAACTATCTCTTGTAGACCAGGCTGGCCTCGAACTCACAGAGATCCGCCTGCCTCTGCCTTTCTGAAATTAAAAACATGTACCTCGAATTCACAGAGATCTGCCTGCCTCTGCTGGAATTAAAGGCGTGTGCCACCACTTCTGGGCTGGGAACTTGTCTTAAAAAAAAAAAACAACAAACGGCGGAACTGGAGAGATGGTTCAGAGGTTTAAAGCACTGATTTCTCTTTCAGAGGGTTGGGTTCAATTCCCAGCACCCAGACGGCAGCTCACATCGTCTATAACTTCAGGATCTAGCATCTTCACACAGACATACACACAGGCAAAACACCAATAAGACAAAAATAAATAAATTTTAAAGAAACAAACGGAGGTAGTGAGAAAAAAAAATGGAGGCAGACACCAGGACATCAGGGCCATGCTTCTACAAGCCAAAGAACACCAAAGCTTGCCAACAAATCCCCAGAAACTTGGGAGCAGGCAGGGGACAAGCTCTCCTTCTCAGCCAGAGAAGGAGGCCATCCTGCCCACACCTGGCTCTCAGATTTCTGACCTGCAGAACTGGAAGATAATCAATTCCTGCAGTTCGGGCGCTGGGTCTGTGGGGCTCCATCTCTGCAGCTCCAGGCAGCTAAGTCCCTGGAGAAGAAAGAGTTCAGGAGGCGGACAGGAAGGCAGAAGCTCAGGCAGGGATGGCTTCCGGCAGAAAGGGGACCTTCCTGCAAGACAGACTCTGTAGACAGTGTGGAGAGATAAGCATAGTTTTCCTCTAAGAAGGGAATCTGAGTTGTTCATCCCCAAAAGAGATGAGAGAAGGTAGCCGTGGGCAGAGTGATGATAGATCAATTAATTAGCCGGTGCTGTGTTGGGAGCCCCTCCCCCTGCAAAACTTAGTGGCTTAAATCACAGCTGCAGCCTCTGGCTCAAAGTCCATGAGCGAGCAGCCTATTACTAGGCAGGACCAGTGGGTTGACTGTGGCTGTGCTCCCCAAGGCCTCCCAGACTCCAGGAGATTAGAGCAACCCTGTTCCCGGCGACAGGGGCTGAGAGTTTGAGCTCAGAGCTAGAAGGGAACGCAAAGTAATGAGACTTCTCACGATCGATCACATGATGAGACTTGAAGTCATCACTGCAAAGGGTGGGGAAAACCAGGTCAGAATTCCGAACAGCACCAACTCAGAGACCCTATAGGTGTTCTGGAGGGAGGCCAGATACAGGTTCCTTTAACTCGGATTCTCTGGCTTCAAGGAAACATGAGTGCAGGAAACCCTAGTATGTCCCCTGACGAATTGCCCCATATTTGTGACGAGGCCCCAGCAGACCCTCAGCTGCTTTCAGACCAGTGTCCCATGCACCTCCCTAGTGCCTGTGTTCTTGTCAGTGAAATGAAACTCAGGAGTTCTGAATCAGAAAAGCAAGGAAATGGCAGAGTTTGTAGGGATGGGAAAAGCCAACTTGGAGGCCTTCTGTAACTATTTTTCCTCTTGGAGCCCTTGGTCATATCCTGTCCCATATATTTATGACATGGTCAGATACCATGAAACATACATGGCATGGTACCCAGGCCTCCGGACCTCCAAAGGCCTCGAAGCCTGAGCCAGCAGCACTCAGGTTTGGTACAAGGTACTCAGGACTGAACTGCTGCAGTCATGGAGGAGCCAACCACAGCCCACCAGCTGAGGAGACCCGAAATGGTGCCTGCATGTGAGAGTCTCTTGTGGGACTCTTGTCCACATGAGTGCCTTGAAGGCAGATTAAGGTGAGGGTGATGGCTCAGTTAGTAGTGTTTGCTACACATGCAGACCTGAATTCAGATCCCAGTACCTATATACATAGTCATATGTGGCAGCAAACACCTGTATGTTGGCACCGTGCAGGTAAAGACAGACAGTGTCAGCACACACCTGTATGTTGGCACCGTGCAGGTGAAGACAGGAGGCTTCTGTTGGAGCCTAGTCAACAAAGGAGAAGCTGGAGGAAGCCGCCCTCAGAGACTGGCACAAAGACTGCCCTGAGGAAGGGCTCCTTACTTGGTTTCCACTTGGCCACAGTGCTGGGACCCAGGAGCTGAGTGTCAGGATTCCAAACATGGTTATCTCTCTGCCCTTCCCCTCTGGCCTCCACAGCAGGCCTGACTGGTGGCATGTCAGCCCTCCCCAGGGTAAGCCACAGAAAGAGTTGGGAGGGGGATGCCCAGCTGCTCAGCCCTACTCATAGAGCCACTGACACTGAATTCAGGCTTGTCCTTGCCTGCTGCTGTTTCCGGGTGATGCAACCATCAGGAGCCATGCAGCAAGGATGGCCCTGCCCAAGACAGAGAATGGGTGGTGGAGGCTGACAATTCTGCTCCCGGGTGTAGCATCCGAGGACATCCTGCCTGACGCAGAGCCTCAGGTGTGTTAAGGGATGTGTGTTAAGGTCAAGGCAGCCTTGTTACCATTGGGAAATCAGGCATGGGCTGTGGTAGGCACATCCGAGCAGCTCCCAGGAACACAGGCAACATGGCTCCCAGCCACACAAATAGGCCTTGAAAACCCACAGCGCAGTGGGAAAGGAACGCGTCATAGCAAGATGGCACAATGACATCATGATTCAGCCATCTAAATAAAAAGCTCGCTTTAGTCCTTTATTTCATTAGGCGCTATAGTCAGCTAGAGGGCCTGTATGTGCCAGGCACAGGCCCAGACTTCCAAAGAATAACACACGTTTTATGTGCACGTGAAAGCTCAGTCATTCAGCTCATCAGAGCAGAGCTAGGTGGGAAGGAGACAGCTACGATGTGGCTAGTACTTACTCCAGGCCACTGGCATACATAGACGCCCCATGTGAAGGACAGACAACAGTACTCTAGGTCCAAAGTCCCCAGGGCAGCCTTTGACTGGTATAGGAGGCCTCTCATAGGAGAAGTATGTGGTTTCCTAGCCAAGCTACTCACAGCTCGGTGAGTAAAAGGTCAGATCTGAGCCTTCTGCCCTGTAGGCGGCGACCTTGAGCAGTCCAGGACCTGCAGAGATGGGCTGCACTGTGTAGTGCTCAACCCAATGAATGGTAGCACAACCAGGTAGCAGAGAGTGAGACTCACCCTATGGTCTCCTCCCAGGACTGCAAGAACACTTCCTTGGTACCTACAGTGTCTGGGTCTGCTGTGAGTAGCAGTGTATTGGGAGACAGACACCTTCAGTGATGACAATGACATCAACATGGAGACACAAGGGAGAACACAGAGGCCTTGCGGGAGAAGACACCTTCTAGACAGAATCTCAAAAGAGAAGCAGAAGTCCACTTGACCAATAGGCAGGGAGCAAAGTGTCAACGATAAAGTGGGCCAGGGGCAGGCACTGGCCAAGAGGGCTACTGTGAAGCCATATCAGGTGTAGCGTCTGCTAAAACAGACACCAGGGCCTGTGTCAGCCTTAGCAGAAAGTCACACTCTATGCTGCCAGCCTGCCCTTCCTGGACTCCTCTTAGTCCAGTTTGGAAGCAGGCTCTTAATTGGGCATCAGATCAACTACCCTGGCCTGGATTATAGTGTGTTTCCAGGTGAGGCGGAAGGACCAGGGGTCTCCACAGAGCTGAGCCAAGCTCACTCCCAGCTCCAGGCAGGGAGGACACATGTTGGGTCCCCCAGGCATGTGTATTGTAACTGTGGTGCTGGCAGAGGGTCTTCAAAGAGTATGGAAATGATTCCCTAATCTAATAAAGAATAAGGAGCCAGCCCAACAGAGAGATGGAGAGCAGTCCTGAGACCTTTCAGGAAACTGAACCATGGCAGTAAACGCACAAGACGGTGCTAACACAGGGACAGAAAGCCCAGGAAAGGAGGTGGGCACAGCTTATGCCTGTGATCTCAGCACATACAAGGTGGAGGCAGGAGGATGGGGAATTAATCCTCAGTTACATGGGGAGTCCAGCCTGGGCTACAGAATTCCTAAAGGATAGTGGAAGGAGGTGAAGGGACATAGCTGCTTTTGGAGAACTGCCAAGAGGAACCTAGAAAGGCTGAACTAGGGTGGGAGCCGACAATCCCGCCACAAGGGACACACTGAAATGCTTGGGATAGACTCACCAAGGCACGTGACCCCATTTGCCAGCACATCCACCCACTCATTCTATATTTGTCATAGTCTCTGTGTACACTCAGCGCAGTCCTTAGAGTTGAGGGCATAAAAGCGACACAAGAGACACAAGGTGCCTGGAGAGAGAGACACAGGAAGCAGGTTCCTTGCCCATGGGGTGTGAGCTGTGAAGCTCCCCAGGCAGAGTTAGAGAGCCCGAACTGGAGAGTCTGGGAAGGACATTCACCCAGAAGACAGCATCTGAGTGTCTAAGTGGCAGTGAGGTGACCATGGCGTTGGCTGGGACAGATCTGGAGAAACAGTCTAGGTAGAGGGGACATCTGCAAAGGTCCCTAGGTGGGTGGCAGAGGGCTATCCAGGTGGCCAGTGTGGCTGAGGGGTTGTAGTAGAAGAGGAGGAAGAAGGGGCCAAGGAGATGTCGCTATAAAGTATTCTCTGAGGACGTGAGAGTGGTGTCCGGGACTTCGGGTAAAAACGAGGTGGTCGCCAGGTGTGTTGATGCTCATTTGGAATCCCAGACCTGGACAGGTGGTGGCAGGTGGATTCCTGAGCTTGCTGTCTAGGTAAAGAGATACTGGTGTTGTTTTTGTTGGTTTTCTTTCTTTAAAGAAAAAAGATGGGGCAGGAGAGATGGCTCAGTGGCATTTGCAGAGGACCCAGATTCGGTTGTCAGTCCCCACATCAGGTGGCTCACAACTAAGTTCGTGGATTCTAATGTTATCTGTGACGGCAAAAGGCGCCTGTACACAATCAGTACACATAAACCCACACAGGCACACACAGAAATAAATAAAGACACACACACATGAACATATCAGCACAGGCACACACACACATACACATAAAAGAAAAAGGAGTTTTTTAAACTAGGTAGTAGACAGAAGCAAGATGAACGTCAGGATTCACTCTCATGCCCACCTCCCTGCAGAGGTAGGGAGTGTCCTTAGCACAACCCTGAGATTTTGCAGCTTATTAAGTCTGCCACATGAGGCCAGGACCTGAAGTCTGATGTGACCACCCAGGATCTGAGAGCAATCCTTTCTGACCAGCCCCTTCCCTGAGACCTTGGAAAGGACTCTCACCAATCTGGAGCATATGACAGTGTGAAGGGAGCTCGGAACCCAAAAGCCTAGGCCACAGGGTCCGCAGTGTCCCATGGGAGCGTGCCAGGGCCACCCGGCAAAGGCACACCATATAGTTCACATGTGAGCTGCGCTCTGTGCTGCCAACCACTCTCTGACGCCATAAACACCCCGACCTTGGCAGAGACCCTCCTAGTCATGGTCCCCACAGCCTAAATAATACACCTTTAATAGAAGGAAACACACAGCCCCATTTATACAGAGTGTAAAATAGATGAAAATAATTTTAAATGTGTGAGTCACTCATGGAGACTTTTTTTTTTTAAATCACAAACAGCACTTTGTGGTGAGGATAGCCGTGAACAGGGACTTGTCCTGCAGGGCACCCTAGCGGGATTAGGGCCTGGGCGTGTGTGGGATGCTTACTGCACACACCTGTACTTCTCCAGGAGTGGGGCGCTGACGTCAGCCTTGTGCCCGGAATCCTAGTGACAGGGAGAGTACACCCTGCTGTGCTCACCATTGTGGAAACCTCAGGAGTGGGAAGTGACCGTACGCATTGGGTACGGGAGGGCGCAGAATTAATGCTGCAGATGCCACATGGCTTGCAGCCTTGCCATTTACCAAGTGACGCTAGAGGCTAGAGGTGCCCGTGTGGTGAAGCAGTCCTGCAGCCTTCCTGAATTGCATGCCTCTTGAGAAGGGGAGAGTGATGCCTATCACTCTCTGATAGGCATCCCTGGTGACTGATGTTGGGAGACAGTCCCTCTTTATCCATGCCAGCTGCCCCTGTGGGCACCAGGAACTGTTTCCTGGAGTGTCCAGTGAAGCAGAGTCCCCAGCTTGTTCCTGTCTCTAAGACTCAATGTATCCTCTCTTATGACCCTGGGGTGCTCCTGACTGGAAATTGCTTGCTGAGCATCATTTTACACTGTATCAGGAAGCTGTGGGCCTTCTGCTTTCCTGGGGTCCTTCCCACCCCACACAGCTCAGGTCAGCCCTCAGCATGCTCCCCCTTCACAGCTCTGACTCCAGCCTCACCATCTTCCTCCTAGACCGTGGCAGCCCTCCCCAGCTTCTGCACACAGAAAAGGGGACTACCAGACCTCCACCACACTGCTTTGAAGGAGAAAGCAAAGCAAAGGCCTGGCTGTGTCTCCTGGGAATCTTATATCTGCTGCTCTTTTCAGCCCACCTCTTTATTTCCATCTCCTTGGCCTCTTAGTGGTGCCTGTGAAGTCTCTCACACACCCGCAGGCTGCTTCGTTTTCTCCAAAGCTTACGTTGCATTCTCTCTTTACTCAATTTGCTCGCTGTCTGTCCCCACCTGCAGGTACTCAACGGCGTTCATGGAGCCATTAACAGGTGAAGCCCAGGGTTGGGGTTGGGGTTTGGCTCAGTTGGTCGAATGCCTGGCTAGTGTGCAAGAAGCCCTGGTTCGATCCCCAGCACTGCAAAAAAAAACCAAGTGTAGTGGTGAATGCCTAGAATATTCTCAGTACTTAGAAGGCAAAGGCAGGAGGACCACAAGCTTAAAGCCATCCTCAGCCACATAAAGAATGTGAGGCCAAGGGCTGGAGAGATGACTCCGTGGCTAGGAACACTGTTTTGTTTTGTTTTTTTTTCCCAGAGGACCCGGGTTCAGTTCATAGCACGGCACATGGCAGCACCCCACGGTAGTTCACAACTGTCTGTAACTCCGGTTCCATGGGATCTGAAACCCTCATGGAGACAAAACACCAATGCAGATGCCATAGAAATAAATACATTTAACAGCAACAAAAAGAAAAGAGTTTGCGGCCAGCCTGGGATACATGCGACTGTGTCCCATGAAGGAAAAGAGGAGGAATGGGGTGGGGAGAAGGAGGGGCACAAAGAGTGGGAGGGTAAAGAGGAGGTCAGTCCACACAGAATGAATGAAGCAGGTGCGTGGATGAGTGCTCCGCAGTGACAAGAGAACTCAGAGCTTATGCAGCAAGCACAATAACTGTTCCAAAAGTACGCAAATTATGCGTAACATAAAATTATCTGTGCATGAGGCTGGAGAAATGGCTTAGCAGTTAAGAGCAAAGAGTGCGCTTCTAGATGACCCAACGTCTAACTTCCAGCACCCACATGGCAGCTCAGGACCCTTTGTAACTCCAGCTCCGGAGGTTCTGAGGCCCTCTTTTGGCCACCACAGGCACTGCATGCACATGGTACACAGGCAGGCAGGCAAAAACACCCACCTACATAAAACAAAATAAATAATCCTCATTTTTTTAAAAATTACTCTGTGTACTTCAGTGTTTCTGTTTGCTTGTTTGTTTAGCTTTTTGAGACAGGGTTTCTCTATGTAGCCCTGGCTGTCCTGGAACTCACTCTATAGACCAGGTTGGCCTCAGACTCACAAAGATCCATCTGCCTCTGCCTCCCGAGTGCTGGGACTCGAGGCGTACGCCGCCACCACCACCTGGCTAGTTCGGTGATTTTAATGGCATTCACGTTGTACAGCCATCACCACCTGCTGAGCTCACCATCCTCAGGACCAAACTCTGGGCCCACTGAACACAGCCCCTGGAGGAAATAGACTCACCACGCAGGCATTAGCATCAAATGTTTGTAAGCTCCATGCTGACGGAACAAAGGTCAAGACATGCTCAGAAGCCACTGTGAGTTGCTTCACAATGCTTGGGGCCTGCTGGGGCCTGAGGTGGGGTCTTGTCTACATGAACCTCCACTTACACTCACACCAAGGGAGGCTGAAAAGTTTACAGAGCTTTGGGTTTTATATGGGATGAGTGGCTCATTGGCCAAAGGGTCCCTGTTTCCTACCCACTGCTCCAGCCAGCCTTATCATCTGCCCACAATCTCGGGATGTCTCAGCCCAGTCTGAAAGTATTCTGAAGGACCACAGATAAGAAGGGGGAGAGAAACCAATCATCCTAAGGGCTCCATTCTCCCTCCTGTCTATCCCAGGGATCTTCTGCACATAGATATGATGGGGACTGTCATATGCATGGCTTATTTTGCAGTGTATATTGTCCTCTAAGCCTATATCATTTTTTGAGCACATGCCATAGTTCTCACATTTTCAAGGCTGAATAACATTCCATCATATGCACACTACACATTCTGTTATCTGTTTACCCAGTAACAGGCACCTTGTGGATAGAGTAGACACGAACATGTCTACCCTCAAACATGGCTGCCCTAGTTGGCTTTAACTGTCAACTTGGCATAGCCTAGAGATACCTAAGAAGAGAGCCTCATTTGAGCAATTGGCCAGGTCAGGTAAGCCTATGGGCCTATCTGTGGGGGAATTATTTTTCAGTCAGTGCTTTATCACAGCAACAGAGAGAAAACCAGAGCAGCAGGTCTGTCAGCTATTTTATTTGTTTTGCTTTTTTAAAAAAATGCAGGTTTTTCTCTGTGTAGGCCTGGCTGTCCTGGAACTCACTCTGTAGACCAGGCTGACCCTGAACTTATAGATTCTCCTGCCTCTGCCTCCCGAGTGCTGGGATTAAAGGTGTGCACCACCACCTCCTGTTCTAGTTACTTTTTTGCTGTTGTGACTGAAGTACTTGACAAAAAAGAAAGATCAACTTACATGGGAAGGGTTTGTTTTGATTCTGTTTGAATGGTACATATAGAGGAGAAGTCATGATGTCGGGAACATGAGGTCTCCTCAATCAGGAAGCAGAGACGGGCGAATCCCATTCGGCCCAGAACCCCAGCCTATGGAATGATGACGTCATCACTGGAATGGGTCTTCTCTCATCAGTTAACCCAATCTAAAAACTCCACCCACAGAAGTTGGTCTCCTGGGTGAGTCTAGATCCCATCAGATTCACAGTCAATACTCAACATCACAATGGAATACAAACAAGACACAATTGCATTGTGGTTGCAAGTGTGAAAGAGGGAATGAGGAGGTGATTGTGCACATGAATAAATGGAGCATTCCTCAGGCGCGCGCTCCTCTCGTGAGTCCCATAATGTCACTCATCTTTCGTTTCCCTCCCTCTCCTCCTCTAGCCTGTCATACCCATCACTGGGAGAAACAAGGATGTTCTGCATGGACCGGACTCCCACAGTCCAGTCAAGCTGCAAGCAGGTTCTTGTCACAAAGGGACATGCTCAAAAGAGTTTCCACTAGCTTGTTTTCAAACAAAGCCCAAGATCCCCTTGGGGAAGATGCAGAGAAGCATCCTGTTGATTACACTGTATGAAGACGTGCCACTGGGACTGGTTTAATAGAAAGTTAAATGGCCAACAGCTAGACAGAAGATACAGGGGGGATTTGCCGACAGAGAGAGCTCTGGGAAGAAGAAGGTGGAGTAGCCAGCCAGAGACAGGGAGCAGGATGGGCAGCATGGAGATGAGGTAAGGAGCCATGTGCCAAAACATAGATTTGAAAATATGGCTTAATATAAGTTCTAAGAATTAGTTAAGAACAAGCCTAAGCTAAGGCCAAGCATTTATAATGAATAAGAAGTCCCTGTGTCATTATTTGTGAACCGGCTGTCTAGACGAGAAAGTATGAGTACATATAGTGTCCAACGTGAGGATTCAAATATGCAAACAGAGAGCCTGAGGAAGCTAAGGAAAGTTCTGCACAGCAAGAAGCCAACTGTAGTTTCCTAGTCCTGCAGTCTCTCAGGTGGGCTGGGGCTCAGTGGTGAAAAGGGGTACACCTACTGGCCACTGCCTGAGGGCTACAGCCAGCTGCCAGCACTGTGCACGAAGCTGCATTAGGCGGTGGCTGACATGGCAGCTTAAGATTTGTCTCATGCAGACAATGCAGCAGAAGCTTAGTAAAGCCAGGTCCAGACATAGAAAACCTCTAAAAAGGTACAGGATATTTAAAAGGTACTTAAATGTTGAAGAAAAAAATGAGAATAGACAGTTACAAGATAGATAGATAGATAGATAGATAGATAGATAGATAGATAGATAGATAGATTTAAAATAATAAAATAAAGCCTTTAAGGAAAGAAAAAAAACTAATGTTAAAAAAGCCATGTAAGGATAGGAAATACACAGGGCACCTGGAACCTGTATATTGTTTTGTTGACTTTGAATTGTTTAAACGCCGAAGAATGAATGACGGTGGTTGCGATGTGGGATTGTAGTAGGGAGTGCTGAATCAAACCAGCCTGGACACTTTAGGAACGCCTTCACTTTAAAAATGCATTACTTTGGGGAAGAGGTTATGCTTTTGTTTCCACAGGAAAGGAAAGGCTGTGGATTTCTTCAAGGTTGAGAGAGATCAGGTATGATTGGGAAGACCTCCTGAAAATCCTGGCTGCAGTCCATAAAGGAATAAACCTAGAGAAACTACAAGATGGTGATGTATAATTTACCTGCTCAAACATAAAGCAAAAAAAAAAATTACCTTTGGCTGGCTTGTGTGCAGCACACGGTTCATACTTGTGTTAGTACAGCTTCGTATGTTACTTTGAAAGTTGGTGTGTTTTCAGGGCAAGGGACCCGGGCACCAATGAAAAGGGGTGACCCAGGTGACTCAGCCTCTCAGAGTGCCTCTGTTGTAGTTACTCAGAGGTCTGCATCCAGAACAGCTTCAAGGCGAGATGGTCCAGCCTCACAGATTACTCTAGCCAGGACTGCGGATGAGCCTTGTGTGTTCCCATTGCACAGAGACTGGGCAGTAAATGGTATGACTAGTTTTCCCAGGACATGACTATTATCTCGATTTTCTCAGGTTTCCTAAAGATGCCATCAACCCAGACAACAGGAAGCAGTTTAGAGAACACGACACCTACCTTCCCAAGAGGTGGGGTGGGTGATTTTTTTTGTCATTCGGTGGATTATGGATGTTTGTCATCACTTGGGGTGAGTTGGTTACAGGTTGTTTCTGATCCTGGTCAAGAAAAAAACTGAACAAAGAAGATTAGATTCAGGGATTTATTTCTGAAGGGAAAGAGGGGAGCTACAGTATAGAAATAATGGGACAAAAGGGTAGATTGTTGAATCTACTTTTGAACAACTGCTAGTCCCAAATATTTTACATTAGTATGGATTTTTTTATATTGATACAAATTTAAGGTTATTTTTGTTATACTATTTCTATGTTTCTGCTCTTGTTTAAGGCATTGTTCCTATGCACTTCATCTAACAGTGTACTGTAAAGTTCTAGTCCTTGAGAGCTATTTAAGATAATAAATAAATACAGGTTAAGGGGCTGGAGAGAAGAGTTCTGGCTGCTCATCCAGAGGTCCTGAGTTCAATTCCCAGCAACCACCTGGCGGTTCACAACTATCTGTAATGAAATCTGGTGCCCTCTTCTGGTGTGCAGGCATACATGCAGGCAGAACACTGATAAAATAATTTTTTTTAAAAAATATAGACTAGTAGTTAGTCTTCTATAACATCGAACTTATATTTATGTTAGGCATGTTTTCAAGAAAACACTTCAGAGACCTACAGAATATGGCATTTAAAATGTTTTAAATACCTAAGGCTTTTCATGACAGTGAGACATGTCTTCTCCTGGCAGTACCAATTTAACCCTGGATGACCGTCCAGGAAGCCAGCTATTTCTGTCGTATAGTTTTGGCGATTGCTTGCTCTACACTTTCTGTTTGCCTGGGTAATATTATATCTTCCTCAGGTCTCTGAAGGAGTCAAAGACTAGATAGTTTATAGTTACAGTTTTCCTTGTTACCAAATTAAAAAAAAAAGAAAAGAAACTCACAGAAGAGGTATAAAGTGTATAAGGTTAAGAAATAAAAAAATCTTATATTGTTTATCTAAGACATTGTTTTTAGGTCTAAAAAGATAGTTTAGTGTTGGTAATATAAGTTATGATAAAAATGATTTACCTAACTTTGAACTCATCGAGATAAGATAAATAATAGAGCAATTTCTCCAAATTTGCAAAATACACATGGACTGGATATTGTAAATGTAATTCTTACCTGCTAATTGTTCTTATTGTGGATAGTTTTACTGTATTAGAGTTAAAACCCTTTTCTTTTTATTTAGACAAAATGAGGAAATGTTGCAAGATATTTGATGACACTGTGTAAAGATATGTTATTGTGAATGGTTTAAGAAAAAATTAAATGGCCAAGAGCTAGGCAAAGGTACAGGAGGGATTTCTGAACAGAGAAAGCTCTGGTAAAAAAAAAAAAGAAGGCAGAGTCGCCAGCCAGACTCAGAGGAAGCAGCAAGAGCACTTGGAGAAAGGAGGTAATGAGTCACGTGACAAAGTGTAGATTAACCTTAACTATAGGCCAAACGTTTATAATTAATACGTCCCCACATTGTGGTTTGGGAGCTGGGAGTACAAAGAAAGACTCGCTGTAGCATCCAGCGCTGTTCCTACTAAGTACAGGTCAGAGATCAGATAGCATAGTGTCCTCAAAGAATCTGCCTTTCTTTCTCCAACTTGTTTGCCAATTTTGTTCTTTTCTCCCCATTACCCACCAGGATGATTGACAGTGCGGAGTGGAAGCACAGCCAGTGGTTGCTATAGCAGTAAGAGATTCTCAAAACTGTCCTGGGAGGGGTCCTCAGAAAGTGCTTACACACGGATGCTCTTAAGCCTCATTGTTTAATTAACACTGCTACTTAAATAAGACCCCATTAAGCCTAAGTAATTCTGAGACATGAAGGGGCTGCTTTTGCAGTCCTGCCATATCTGCTGCTCTTGAGGAGTTTGCCGTGACCTACATAGTTGGTAAAGGAGACATACACACCTGCACAATGCTACAAGTCACCCCTGGAAGCAACAGGAGTTCTACCTTACGGGGGGGGGGGGGGCTCTGTACCCCGGTGTGGTCACCATTCCTTAGCATCATTTCCTGGGTTTGAAGGCACCTGGTGTTTAAACACCAATTCCCACTAGCCCCTGGTTAACACGCTTACTGGGATAAGGGATGTGAATTTCTGGGCACTTCCAGGCTCTGATGGCAGCAGAAGCTCCTTTAGTCAAAGAGAAGACCACATGGTGATCATCCATTCACCGCCCTTCTATCCATCACTTGTCCCTCAAACATCCATCTACCCCTCTACCCATCCATCCTCTCACTTGCCCATCTTTCACCCACCTCTCCATCCATCATTGCAGGGCATAGAAGGCAGAGAAGGAACTACTAAAGGATCATCATAGCTATAGCTGGCCTGACCTACAAGGTTCTGAGCAGGCAGTCAGCAGAGGTCCCCGAAAGAGTCTGCTAAAGATTTGCCTGTCCCCTCGCTCCTGCTTCCGTTTGCCACTAGCCGGTGCTGGGAGAGGGGATTTTATATTGTGGATTCAGTGAAAACAAGGACCAGGCGAAGGATTTTAGAGGTCCTAACAGAGACACAGACAGCAGCTAGGACCTCCACGTTGGGTCACAGACCTCCCAGAACACAGGGACCAGTGGAGAGACAGCCTGGAATGCAGCAACTGTGTGCTCCTAAGGCTGGGCACAAAGCACAAACTCCAAGAAGACTCTGAAATGCATGGTGCAGACAGGTGACCCTGGTGGTAGCAGGGTCCTCAGGGAACCTGAAACAGAGGTGTGTGTGTGTGTGTGTGTGTGTGTGTGTGCGCGCGCGCGTGTGTGTGTAACCCATTCTCCTTCTTTGCCAACTTCTATTTCATCTTCCTTTAACCCTGTCCCTTTAACTCTGCAGCTGGCAGAGTGTACCACCTCAGTGGCTCCCATTACCCCATTTTGGGAAGAAATAGATCCCATTGCTATACACCCAGGTGCCTCAATGAGACCACGAGAAGCTGTTATTTTTCCCATTTTAAAGAAGGGGAAACTGAGTCCCAGAGAGAACAGGTAATGTGTCCACAGCCCCAGCCCTTACCTGCAGGTCTGTGAACTCAGTGTGTATCCACAATGCTGGGTAGAAAGGAACATGCCAAGGACTAATACTGTGTCAGGAACTGAGAGACAGGACTCTAACCACAAACACAGGACATCTGAGGGTGTTGGCACTGGGTCTGAGTCACAGGGACTTGGGAGGCTTAGGTTTGGGGTGCTGTGAAAGCAGGTCTTGACTACCCTAAGGAAGGAGGGGATTGGATTCGTATGCAAGAGAGGAAGCTTTCCGTTATGTCTTATTCTCCCTACTGTCTCCCAGGCAGAAGTGTGTGCTCACAAGGTAATTTGGGAGCCCCTGGACTTTACAGTCTCCCTTTGCAGTTTTCTAAAAAGCTTCCTTTCTTCCTCCTTCCTCCATTTTCCTCTTCCCTTTAGCCCTTTCTGCGGTCACTATTTGCTCTCCTTTTGTGCCCCCCACCCTGCCATTGTCTCACTTTTTCTACACACGTGGGTCAATTTTTGCCTTCTCTCTTTGCCCCAGCTCAGTTTTTCTCCTCTCTTCTTCCCTCCTCTTCTCTTACCTCTCCTTTCTTCCCCTCTTTTTTCCTTTGCCTCCATCTCTTGTATCCTCCCCTTCTCACCAGGCCGGTAGGGGCCAGTTCCTGCCTCCACCTGCCTCTTCCCTCCAGCAGCGCCCCTGCAGCCCGCCTAATGCGTTTCGCATGGCGCGCGTCAGTCAAACGCCCTTCTAATGTCCTGAAAACACGCAGAAAATTGCAACCTTATGAAAAAGAAAGAACGCGTACATGAGCGAGCGCGTGCGCGCGCGCACACACACACACACACACACAGAGAGAGAGAGAGAGAGAGAGAGAGAGAGAGAGAGAGAGAGAGAGAGAGAAGAGAAATTGCCTGGCTGAGAAGGAGATGCTGCCGCAGGGCTTGAGAGCCTGCAGCAGAGCAGTAAGTAGCAGCCACTGAGGGCTCAGAGAGGCAGCCCTCCGTGCAGCTCCTGGGTCCACCGCCTGGCCTTTCTCTCTTTTCCTCACTTCTGCTTATTATTTCTTTCACACCTTTAGGCCATGCTCAAGAAATGACCTCCGACCTTTGCACTTGCTCTGATCCTAATCTTTCCCTAGGGCAAGCACCTGACACTTCCTCCTCCTCGTGGTTGAGGGCTCAGGCTCAGAATCTCCTGGACCCCCTGGACTACAGAGTCCACCCACTCTGTCTATCACCTGCTTCATTTTCTCTCTTTTCTTTCTTTTTTCTTTTCTTATTTTTTTATTGTTCTTTTGTTTTTGTTCGTTTGTTTTTGTATCCCTGGCTGTCCTAGAACTCATTATGTAGACAAGTTTGGCCTAGGCCTCACAGAGATCTGTCAACCTCTGCCTCCCAAGAGCATCACATTTTCAGCTCACCTGCTTAATTTTCAGCTTACTTCTTCCACTCTGTGCAGTCAACTCTGGTTTTAATTGTGGCTTCATTACCCTCTATCTAGCCTGTTCCCACCGGCAATGAAAGCAGAAGGGTGTAAGCACTGTGCCTAACGCAATGTTTGCTCATGGCAGGTGCTTAGTACTTATTGAACAAATGCTAAGATTTGTTATGGGTGGATCAAGGTACTGGGGACCCTAAGGCATCTGAGGCAACCCCAAACTAGACTTCCAGGCTGTTAGGCAAGGGGCTGTGGTGACTTTGAGCCAAGTCAGATCCAAATTCCGCTCTTGGTGTCTCTGTGTTCCTGGGCAAGTTGCCTAACATCTCTGAACTTTCTGTTTACCGGCCAAATGAAGCACCTCTCTTGTTTGTCTGTCTGTGGACACGGGAGGCACTTCAGGAAGGAAGCAAGCTCTGCCCCAGCAGATACTTGCGGGCTGTTGGTTTACTTTTGTTTTGTTTTCAGACAGGGTTTCTCTGTGTTGCAGCCCTGGGTATCCTGGAACTCACCAGGCTGACCTTGAACTCACCAAGCTCTGTCTGCCTCTGGGATTAAAGGTGTGCACCACCACTTCCTGGCTGAATGTTTATTTAAAGAGAGGAGAATGGAGCAGCTAGCTCACTCAGGACACCGCCTTTCCCTTAAACATGAGGACCTGATATAATCCCAAGTACTCTTGAATAAAAACCTGGTGGTGCACTCCCCAGTGCTGGGGAGATGGGACAGGAGGATCCCCAAGGCTCATGGGCCAGAAGGTCTAGTCTAATTAGTGAGCCCCAGACTTTAGTGAGAGATCCTATCCCAAAACACAAGGAGAACCAGCTCCTGAAGAATGACACCCGAGGTTGACCTTTGGCCTCCACACACATGCACACATACATGTGTGCACACTTGCTTGTATGTACACACATGCATGCATACACACATAAATCTTTTGAAAGAAGGAAAGGAAGGAGGGCTGATCGTGTAGGAGCCTAGGACTCAAGGTACTGTGATATTAGTCACACAATCACTTCCTGAAGTACTAAGGGGGAAAAAACTCTCAACGTTGCCAATGAAGTTGCAGCCACCTTTTTCCACCACCTGGGAATTTTGTTTTCTGCTTACCCAAAGATCTCTTGTAGCATTATTAGGACATAGATTTTTATTATAAACCATTCTTGAGTTTACATTTGGAAAGTAACAGAGGAGCCTAGGAATGTTACTCAGTGGGGGGAGAACAAGTGTCCAGCGTCCAGCATCCAGCATCTAGCACTTGATCCCTAGAACCACAAAAAGAAGAGGGGAAAAGGCTAAAAATTTAAAAGAGGCAGAGAGAGAGATTAATCAGCTAAAATGTTCCCATGGGTCTCTTCTGGTGCCCTTGGCCTTTTCCCCTACTAGCTCAGCTTCTACCTCTTGGCTAAGGCAATCTTAGCTCCCTCAAATCTTCTCCACATGGTCCTGGTCCTGGATGGTGCCTCTTAGCCAAGAGACACCACAACCAATTCTGACTTCCCAAGCGAAGGCCCCACCTGTCACAAGAATCCTAAGGTTGTTGTGGGGACATTGGGAGCATATGGGTCCCCTTTCAGAAGAAGGAAGGACCCAAGAAGGAAGCCTTGTCTTCAAGAGCCTGTTACAAGGTCAAGTTCCAGCACTGGTCCACCTACCCCCCAGGGAGTTAGGAGTGTCCGAAGTCCGGAGGCCAGCACTCTAGGCACACAGTCGGTGGAGGTGCCCTACAGTGAGTGCCCTCCCTCACTTGATTCCTGGAGATCAGGCAGATCTGAGATTCCAACTAGCTGGCTTCCCAGGAACTCCTGGCCTGGACAAGTTTTGGGAGCAGGCTTGTCTCTTGAGATTCTTCACCATGCTGTCGCTGGGTCAGGATTTCCCATGATGTAGAAACAAAATAAAGCCGCGAAAAGAAACCAGGCCGCGGGACTCTGGTAAAAGAGTAAGTTAAGAGTCTGATTTCTTCTGGGACCCTGGAATTGCTAGGACATAGCAAAACTGAGACCAGCCTTTCACCCACCCGCAACTGGGATGGTCCTGGTCCTTGGTTTCCCCATAAGCGCTCAGAGTGGTGCCCTCCGGTTTCAGGTGACCTTAAACTGGGTCGTAATTAAACAGACCCGGCCTTGTCGTTCTTTCTTCCACTTTGTAAGTTCCCACCGTCTTACTTCAAGAGATCAAGAGCACAGAATGGAAGACAGCGACCTTTATATTTGTTTTGGAAAAGTGGGGCGCCGGTGTGGAACGGACTCGCGTCCGAGACCACGCTGGCTGTTACCGGGGCTGTGCGTGAGGCCAGACGCAGGGCAGAGGCTCCAAGGCCCAGGTGGGAATCCAGGTCCTCAGTGAGCAGCCCCAAAGGCAGTTCTCCTAGCAGGGAGCCCGGCTCCGGCTACACCGACAACCCAGACTCAGAGCTTAGCGCCCAGGGAAGCGCACCCCACTCTCCGCGGACTTCTACCATTACCCTGCCCTGGAGTTCCGCTCACTGCCGAGCCGCCGACCTGGCGTGGACAGCGCAGACCGAAAGAGCCACGAGTGCAGCGGCCCCGGGTTCCCAGCCTCCGCCAAGCGGTCTGCCCTTCCTTTCCCCCGGGTCCCTCAGGTCCTCCCTGCCCTAGGTCTGGGCTAAACAAGGACTTCAGAGCCCGCTCCCTCCCGCAGCCTTCGACTGGAGTCTCCGCAAAACACCACCCGGGCCACGGCCGCCCGCGACGTCTCCGAGGTTTGTTTCCCAGGACCTTGGGGGCCGAAAAGAGACTTGTGTGGCAAGGTTCCAGGAGAAATGAGAGGGGACCTTCCCTTCCCCCAAATCGCCCGCCCGGAGGGAGGGGCGTGGTCGATGGAGGCAGGGAGGGAACCTCAGCGCTGGGGGCCCAGGCGAGTGGCACACAAGTCCGTGCCTTAAGGTTCGGGTGGTTAAATGGAGCCCTTTACCGCGAACCCCGACTTCTTAAAACAATTGGGGCTTCGCTCTTCTGGAGTCACCTGCCTGGAAATTCCCTCGAGTCCCAGGTACTCCCCCCCAAGCAAGAAAACTCTGGATCTGCCCGCGAAAGGAAAGACTTTCAGTTCTCTCCTGGCTGGGTGGCTCTGTTTGTGTTCGCGTTACCTGATCCTGGTCTATGCCCGGAGCTCAGCCGCGCAGACAGCGACAAAACCACCTCCCTCAGCACCGGAATAAAGAACTGCCCTTTGAGACCCTGTTTGCCTCGTGTCCCACTGATAACGGGAGAACTGGAGTTGCCTCCCCATCTGTGTTTGGAGGACGACGCCACACTTTGAAATTTGCAGGCTCTTGCGCTTTGCGTCTGGTAACAATGCTTTGCGGGCAGCGCTCCGGCTCAGCCGGGGTGTAGGTAAGGGATTGCCCCGGCAATTAATTAGCAAGTAATTTGCATAAGATTAGGTTCTTCAAATTTAGCAAACCGCGGGGACCCTACCGGAACCATAACCTGTTGAGTTAGATCCCTTTTCGCAATTTGACCGAATTGATGGAGAAAAAGCTAGAACCTTGTCCCCCAGGCCTTCTGGCCACCGAATTCAGACCTTTCCTTTGAACTGTAAGGATTAGTCTAAATGACTACGAGGGCCTGCTACGAGGATGTTTAGTAACAGCACTGCTAGGCTGAGTTGACCTGGGGGCTAACTCCAAAGCCAAAAGGAACTAGAGGGACACAGTCTCCCCCCCCCCCATACACACACACATACACACACACACACACACACACACACGCACGCACGCACACACACACTATGTGTTCTTCCAGGCTGCCAGGGTTGCAGTTTTCCTTCTTTCTTTTTCACAGAAAGAAGGTGAGGCTGCATTAAGACCTCAGAGCCAGAGAAGACAATCTCCCCAAAGACCTAGCACGACATGGGTGCTGAGGAAAATCGCTCCCAAAGTCCTCCTAAAATGTGGGTTCTAGTTTCTCCATAACCTGAGGCTGGAAATTCCAGGGGGACTTTCAAACTGGGTTCTAGGAAGGGACCGCCTAGTCGGAAAGGAAAAGTCTGGAGCTGGAGAAGCTGCCCAGCAGCTAAGACCGTGAATGCTATTCTTGCAGAAGATCCTGGTTCTGGCTCCCTCAGCTCACAACTGCCTCTAACTCCAGTTCTAAGAGAATCTGACACCTCTGACTGTCCTTGACCTGCAACTGTGCTCAGGTGCACATACCACACCCCCAACCACACACAGAGAGCACACAAATACTTGAAAATACAAAATTCTTAAAAATAAAGAGGACGGTCACCAACACAGGAGTCTGTCATATTCTTAAACTTGCCATGCATGGTATGAATGTTCGCAATCCCCACATTTGGGAGGCAGAGGCAGGTGAGTCTCCATGAGGTCCTGGCCAGTTTAGGCCATGTAGCAAGTTTCAGGATCCTGAGGGTACAGTGTGAGACCCTGCTTTAAAACAATGACCACCAAAGCTAAAAATGAGGCCAAACCACAAAACCTGTGGCATTTTTTGAACCCCGGGAGGACCTGGCTTTGAAGGCTAGTGTGTCTGGAACTGCATGGTCAAGTTGTGTCTCCTTTTTGAGATTTTTTAGCTAACAAAGTGACCATCTGTCCATTCCCATACAGTGTTCACGATGTCCCCCCAACCACAGAAATAGAACGTTATATGATCACTCCCTCCCCAAAGGACAAACAACCGAGACATTTTTGGTTGGTAGCGGCACCAGTAGATATTACCTGCCAAGTTATGCCCCTCAATGGGGCTGCCTAAGACACGCGGGGGCTTTCTATTCACCTCAAAAGAGCTGGCCCGGAACATCGCAAGGACCACAGAGGTCCAGCCCCAGGAGACCTAATCAACTTAAAGGACTCAGAGCTCCAGGACACTTGTGGACTGGTGGCCTACTGCTGATGGTGACCCCCCCCCCAAGCTGGAAAGGAAGTGTCCACCCTGGCCCCTCACACCTAGTGTTCGTTTCCGAAGTAACCTAGTTACTGCAGTACTTGGGCCAGTCAGGGAGAGCACCGCTTGTTTCCACTGAGGGGAGGATGCTGTAATTTCCAATGCCCACCTTACCTCGCCTCCCCCTCCATCCCTCACCATCAAGTACCCCGCTGTGTCATAAAATATTTTATTGGAAAAAAAAGTCACCGTCTTCGCGAGAGGTGGGTAGAACCTCCAGCGACATCGGGACCGGGCATCAGCTGATTTGCCGGGTCTTTCCGGAGCCGACTCTGCAGGACAGGGCCGTAGAGGCCTGCACCCGGAAGCTCGGTCCCCAAGGCGCGGAAGCGGGTGTGTACCTGCCGGTGTCCGGCCCGGAAGGCCGACTGGAGGCCGGGGAAAAGTGTGGGCAAGGAGCGGGGCATGAATGCGCGTGGAGCGCAGGGCACCGCGGAACTCCGAGAAAGACCAGAAGCTTCGGCCGCTCCAGACACGACTCTCCCAGACTGGGAGCAGGAGACAGGAGTTCGCTGAGACCTGGGTCTGGCTTTCAGGTTTCTGTCCCTTCTTGTTTGGCCCCTAATTGTCCGCATTCAAAGTAGTAATGAATGGTTTAGAAAGCAAACGGCATGGACGCGGAAGAGCCAGCTCCTGGGTTCCCGCCGACGGTGCCGCACACCCCGGACGGAGCTCAGTCCTCGCAGTTCCGGTCGCTGGGCTCACTCGGCAATTCCGCTGTCTTCTCGGCCTCTTTGGCACGCTCCTGCTCCGTGAGCTGCTCGCTCGTGGGGATGGAGTTCTTCTTGGGCCGCCCCTTGGGTTTGGTCGGGGACTCCAGGCCGCCACCCTGCAGCACCTGTTTCGAGAACGAACAGTTCTAAGGTGAGGTGTGAATCAGACCAAGGATCATCCCGTGCCTAGTGCCCATGTGGGACCGAGGGACCCAAACAAGATATCACCAGAGACTACTCCAAGCCCTAAAGAGATAGCGATCGATCGTTAAAGCGCCGCTGGGACGAGCGAGCTCAAGGTGGAGGAGTTAGAGATTGCCAGGAGATGCCTGGGGTGGGAAGAAAGCTCCATAGTGAACTCAAACAGAAAGAGCAGAGCGCACTGGGTGGACTAGGCACTCTTAGTGTGTGTGTGGGGGGGGCAGTTTTTTGAGGATCCCGGGGACGATGCCCAAGAAATCACAGTGCACAGGAAGCCACCAGCCACACTCACTATTTTCTTCCACTTCATCCTCCGATTTTGATACCATGTCTTCACCTGCAATTGGCTCAGGCCCAGGGATTCAGCTAGATCTATTCTGGAAAAAGCAATGCACACCCTTAGCAAGCCAGGCCACCACCGGCCTACTGTCCGCTGAGCCCAGCCTCAATCGACACTACCTGTCAGGGGTGGAGAGGTACTTCTGCTTCTCGAAGCGTTTCTCCAGGCCCATCAGCTGCAGCTCCGTGAACACTGTGCGGCTCCGACGTCCTTTCTTGGCTTTCGTGCCGGGTTCCCCAGAGCCGGTTCCTTCCAGCTTCCCGCGGAGTTGCAGCTCCAGCGGCAGGTGCGAAGCGCCTGCGGTGCCGGGCATCCCAGGCCCCGTGGCCAGCAACGCGGAGCCCAGCCCGGAACAGCCGAGCGGCGCCAGTGGGAACTTGAACACGGCGGCCTGCTCAGCCTTCAGCACTGCTGCAGGGGAAGAAAAGAAAGGAACCGGGTGAACTGGAGTCGAATCTCCGCATTTTGTAAAGGCGCCTGGGTGCCTGAGCTCAATCTGAGCCTACCACTCCCTGAGGAAAGTAAGGACTTTCAACCCCTCCCACCCACCCTGAGCTCCATACTAATGTTACCGTGTCGTCGTGTCCTCCCCCCACTCCCCCAGCTGCCTCTAAGATTTCAAGGTTTCTCCAAGCAAGTTCGCTGCTTGGAGGACGCAGAACTGTCTTTTGTGAAAATGAGAAACCAAGAAGAAACGGGTGAATTTGGAAGGGGGGCTTGTGCGTTCGGAAAAGAGCGCGGTGGAAATGTGAGCATTTGCTTCTCCCGGCTCTGCGCTGCGATTTACAATGCGGGCTGAGGCCGGGACATCAACTAAGGGAGGGTCGCCAAAGCATCCTTTGAACCCGAAAACTGTCTTTCTTGTTTTCTCTGCTCAGGCTTTTCCCCGGGAAGGTGCCTCCATGTTCTCTAGTTCGAAATCAGCTATTTGCCCGCTTCAAACGAATTACCAACAATAGAACCGTTGGTCGTGAAAGGCAGTAAAGAGGCTGTGAACCCGATGAACCTCAAACAGGCAATCTGGATCAACTGCACCAGGACAGAACCGGGGCTGGTACTGATCCCCAGGGCCGCTGGCCGGGCTGGAGTCTATGCAGGAGGCTTTCTTTCCTGGTAGGCTTCTCAGAAAGGAGGGGGTCAGAGCAAGGGACCCATGGGGTAAGGCAAGCATTGGCAGTAAGGAGTGGAAAGCCGATCTTAGGAGGAAGCGGGTAGAGGGGAAACAGGGCGACTTCACCGAAAGACAAGGATGGAGATCAATCAAAGAGAGTTTGTACAAGCCCTATTGCCAGAATGGAGAAGGCCTGCAGAACAGGGCAGGCTGCCCCACAATTCCCCAAGAGACAAGACCAAGACCGAAAAGGTCTGAGCAGTGATTCAAGACGCTGACCTGGAAGTGGACCGGCCAGCGGGGCCGTGGCTTACAAACAGGCCTCTTTCCCTCAGACCAGGCCTAAGGAGATTCTGGCTACAACAGAGGCCTCGGTTTGTCGCTAACTGGAGAGCACAAGGCTCTGGGAGGCTCGTTGGTGGCATGGGCAACGGTCAACACCCAGCACTGGGGGAACAGGACCTTCTTCAGAGGTCCCAGCTTTTCCAGTCTGGGCAGCTACTGCCATGCCCAAACAGCCCTCTGCCGAGAAACTCGGGCTTCTCTGGACTGAAGTCATTTTGATACAGAGCGATCGATCTGTTGACTGTTTTGCGACTGAAGGGGATGCCGGCTCTGGTCCCTGGACCTGGCCTATCACCCGATTGGAAAAGCCGAAGCCGCCCTGAAGTAGAGGACAAACTCTGCTAATCTGGTCTGCGGACTTAAGGCCTGGTTTCTGCGCAGCCCATTGCCTGCACCCTCTACTTCTCAATTGGAGCGCGTGAAGAGACGTTCCTGGGGCCTGAATCCCAGGTCGCTCCAGGAAGAGAGTGGAGAAGGAGGTTGAATTCTGGGCTGCCCCGTGACTCGACTCCCACCCTCCGTTCAAGCCCAGTCCGCTGCACGTACCCAAGTGGCTGTGAAAGGGCCGCGCGGCCAGGAGCGCCTGCACGCCAAACTTTAGCAGCTCGCCGGCGGCGGCAGCTGCAGCCGCAGGCGCTGCGCCCTTGGGCCCGGGCGGCTCGGTGAGGATCTCTTCGATCATGAAGCTGCGGTAGCGGTGCGACCGATGATCAGCACAGCCCTCGGGTGGACCGAAGCGCGCGGCGCCCGGTTCCCCGGGCCGCTGCATCGCGGCTCCCGCGGATGCGCCCGCGGCTCGGCTGCGACGGTGGCTAGGCTCGGGCGCAGGGCCCGCGCGGGGCTCTAGGCCGGCCCGCAGCTCCCGGCGGCGCGCGGGCGCCGGCTCATGCCCCCTCCCCCGCCGGCTGGCCGGGCGGAGGCGCAGGGCGCGGGCGGGGCACACGGGGCTCGGCCAGTCGGACCCGGGACTGCGCCCCCGCCCCGCGCCGCCGCGCCTCTAGCCCGGCCAGCCCCCGCGTCACCGCCTTGCCCCGCCCGCCCTGCCCCGCCCCGCCCCGCGCCGCCGCCCCCCACCCCCTAGGCCGCGCCGGAGGGAGGGACCCAGGAGGGGGGAAAGGAGGTTTGGAGGAGGGATTGGAGGGAAAGAGCTCCGGGATAGGGGCTGGCAGGCCGGCACCAAGGGAGCAAGAGCAGAGCGCACGCCCAAGAGGACAACCCTGTGGACAGGACCCTGCGGAGATGGGCGAATCAGGGTTCACGAGTGAGAGGTGAGAAGGAGTCTAGAGACAGACAGCAAGGAACTCGCAGGGTACCACTCAGTGATGTGAAGGTGTCCAAGACGTCTCCTCTACGTGAGTGCGTCGAGTTAGAGAGAGGAGCGAGAGCTAGAGGTGCGGAAGGGCAAAGGAAGGGAACGGCAAGGCCAGGGACTGGGTGGGATGGGGAGGGACTGGAGAGATCAGGGGGAGGAGGGGCAAAAGTCTTGCAGCTCAAAGGGGAAAGTCTTAGCCCTAAGTAGCCTCCCAGGACTGGGGGATGCTGTAGGGGTGAGGAGCAGCAGGACACAGAGCTGTAATTCGCAAGGTGGCGACCATACCTCTGCACCATCACCCTTCCTTGTCCACAACCTCAGTTTATCCTTCTGATCTCAATTCTCTGGATGCTACCCTGAGAGAAAAAAAAATTCCCCAACTAGGTTTGCTTAAATTTCGAATCTAAGCGTACCTAGACACATTTTCCTTGGCAACCATCAGACTCAGTGAACTGAGTTATGGTCACTCAATTAGAACAAAGACAGGATAACGCTTCACCTGTTCGTAGCTTGGAGGAATAAAAAAGGGAAAACCTGTTGGATTTGGGGGCAGGGATTCATAGGGGTGCTCTGAGAGTCTGGGGGCCACTCTTCACAGGACTAAGAATAAAGCTTTTAGATCTTTCTCTATTTCCTTAGCACACCAATCCCCAAGCTAAACTCTGTTGAGTTTACACCCTTGGATCTTGGCGTTGCTACTTTCTGAACTGTCTCCTGTCTGGAGGAGAAACCGACCCTTGGCTCCAGGGAGTTTGTGGGGGCTGAAGGTGCGGCAGCGGTGGCTGAGTGGCTGCGGTGGCGGTGCAGGGGGTGTGGGGGTCTACCGGGGCTGCTCAGGGGTGACAAGAAGGGTGGGGTGTCCCCCGGGAAGTTGGAAGAGGAGTTGCTGCACTTCCTGCCCAGCTCTAGCTACTTGGGTTCTGTCACTCTCGTGTCCAGCCTTGCCAGTCAGTGCCTCCAGGGGCGATCTGCACGTTTAGGCCACTCCCACTTCCAGTGCGCGCTCTCAGCAGAGCCTTAGTCATCACCTCTGGGAAACTGAGTTCACCACGCCCACATCCCAACTACTTCCCAAGTTGAAATCATTTCTTCCACCTGTTGACCTGAGGCTTCTGAGGCCCTGGACTATAGCATCTGAGACACTGAGAGACGGGAAGGGGACAAAGAGTATCTTTCCAGATGTTCTGGTGAGACCTAGGCCCTGAAAGCCCTTTGTCACAGCTCAGCCAATTGTTTAGTGACTTTCTGAGCCAGGAGACCACCTTCAGGACTGAAGGAAGGTAGCTTTGGTGGCTTCCAGTTGCTTCGGACTCCTAGAGTGAATGATCAGCTAGCCAAAATAACTATTTTAGAAATAGCGATGTGGGACCCACTAAGACTTATTGTACCCCTAAACAGGCCTCTCAGAGATGGGCTGGCAAGGATTTTGCCTACTTCTGTTAGCCCAATAGTCATCTACTTCCCCCTGGACAGAGAGGAAAGTCAGTGTCTATTCCGGACACAGGAATTCCAGATGGCTCCCCTTTCTGGATGGGGAGTCCAACTACTTCCTATCTCAAGATTACTGAGTCCAAGTACTGGTCCAGGCACTCCAGTGAGTAAAATGGCTGGCCCCCTGTCCATGCCAGAATCAAGGCCCTTAGGCCTCCACTGCCTCCACTCTGCCCATCCCTGGATGGCTCAACATTGGGCCCCTCCACTTCCTCTTGTGCTTCGAAGTATAGCCTGGAGTGGTTTCTATTGGGGGTTAGTCGCAGTCAGCACCACCCTGTCTTCTCTCTTTGAGCCTGACTGAACTCACCCGTGTGAGTTCTGAACCCAATGCACCCTCCTCCAATTTTAGCCAAGTTTCACAAACTTGAGACTGGTCCTGGAATTCGGGGTCTGAGACACCAAGACCACTCATATGATCGATTCCCCAGTCACCAAATCTATTTTTATTGCCCATTAGCCACTTCAGGTCGAGCTGAGCAGAGGGACCTCATTATCAGCATGAAGGCCTTAATTCTAGATGTGGAGAGTCAAGAGACATATGCAGACTCACCCCCTCTCCATTCCACAGGTGTGCCCTCCGCCCCCCCCCCCCGCCCCCGTGTTCCCTGACTCCTTGGACCCTGGCCAGGGCTGTTTCAAGCCGCCCGGGCCGAATGCCTGCAATGATTCGTGCCTGCTGGGAATGAGGCCCCAAGGGCTAAAAGCTTTGCCTGGCACCAAAGACTGAAAGCCAGCCTATGCCCTGATACGCCCTTTCAGCTTGAGCCCTTGACTCAACCTTTTCGAACTACATTCTTCTCAAAGTCCTAGGGACCCTAAAACAAACCTGAGAATAACCCCTTTTAGGCGAAAAAATGCAAAGAAAGGGCGTCGGGGACCCTTTGTTTAGAAATTCTGCATTGGCAGACTGAAAAGGGGTTCACAAGGGATGGGGTTCCCCCTTCCTCATGAAAGACACGAGAAGAAGGCAAATCCCCACTAGAGGTGCAGCCGCTGAGACTCAAGCCTGAGACCCGCCAGGGCCTCCCGCCGTCGCCTAACCGAAAATTCCGGAAACTGGCCGCTCAGGGAGAGACAGGCTCAGTGGAAAAGGTGACCTCAGCGCCCCAGGCCAGCTTCCCTACCAGGTGGCCTGGTAATAGGTACACCAGGCGGCCGGGAGGCCTCGACGCAATCTCCTCGCCAAGAGAGTACCCTTGAGTGGAACGTATCCCCTTTCCCACTTGCGAGCCCGGAAGACCCCGGGGCTTCAGCCGGCCTTTAGCGGGTGGAAGACAGACGGGGGCCACCGAATGAAACGCCGACCCCCAGAGCGTGGGTGTGAAGGTCCGATCTGCACCACCTCCAGCTGCGGTTTATTTCCCAAGCGCCCCAAGGAGGGACGGGATTCTGGAGACATCTATTTGGGAAGTAGTCCCTGTGCCCCAAGGCAGATAGAGCTGCTCTAGGCCAGGCCAGCGACCAGCATCATCAGGGCGCTTCTAAGTAGGGCTCCCCTCCAAACCTCCCTGGACCTTGAAGGTTTCTTTTTGTTTTCTTTTCCACTTGCAATCGATATGTATCTTATTCAGGAAAATGAATTTGGGACCGTGAGTGTCTGGAAGGAAGATTTCTTAAAATGGTTACCTCTCCTCTGGGTACTGACAACCACCTGGCGGAATTCTTATTCCCTTCCCCAGTGCACAGCCTTCCCAAGTTCGCCGCGCTCCCGTGGCGCTCTGGGTAAGTTTTCTCTCCAGGAGCACCCCCTCCGCCCCCAAATGGGATTCGTTCCTCCGGCGTTTTCTGGCTCTAAGTCTGCCCTTGCCGCGGTGGCAGTGACGGTGGCCTTCGGTAGGGAGGTGGCTTCTGCCTCAGATAGGCAGCGCTGGACAGAAGTCGCCTGAACCTAGAGGGCAACGCGTGGTCTGGACAGGCTATCGTCGGTGCCCTGCGTTTTGCTAGAGAGGTCATCATTTGCCTTCAATACACAAAACCATCGAGGATATAAAATTACGCGGTTCCCACACTCACAGATGACATCTAAATTACTTTTTCGTTGGAAAGCCCGGCTCCGTCACTGTTTTTCGTTGTGGCTAGTTCGATGTCCGTATGGACTTTCGTTTTGATTTTTTTCGATTCGACCTTTGAAATTGGTTCCTTTTTTTTTTTTTTTTTTTTTTTTGGTACGGTTTGTTGTTTAAGAATGTGTGATTTCCTCTGGAAATTTAGGTTAGGATACGTCCATAGAACTCTCCAAGGAAACGGTTCGGCGATCAAGGTCCCTGGCCACCCTTAGCTGGTCCTGTCTCTTTTCACACCCAGGACTGCCCTTGGCGACTTCCAGTGCAACCTCGGATCCTAGAGCAGAGGTAAGAACCAGGTCACTGCCAAGACTGAGACGCAGCTGTCGCTAACTCCGTGGCTTGCGTGGCATGGGCCGCAGCTGCTGGGAGAGGAGCAGTTCACATAGACTCCACTAGGCAGTGAAGGTAGAACCTGAAAGACCATGCCCCCTTCCCCCCCAATAGAAGAGGTCTGAACCCCACGGAGTTCCGGCTGGGGAGTGCAGAATTCCTGTCCCTTTCGGGTAGAGAGGCAGCTTCGTGACGACTGTCCCAAGGCACCTTCTAAGCCCTCTGTGGGCAGGTGCCCGGTCACTGCGCTCGCACCCGGGGTTCTGCCAAAATCCTAGAGACTCTGGTCGCTGTGGTTAGACTCAAAAGCCGCAGGATAGCCTTCCACGAAAGACGTTCGCTGCGGAAAAGGCCCCAGAGAGGTGGCGGCTCAAAGACAGAGGAGGCAAGGCTTGCTGGAAAATGGCCCTGCTTTTAACTCTCCTCATTTCTCTTATCTTTCCCCTCTATCCACTTCCTCTGTCTTATTTCCCCAACTCTAGTACTCAATGCCCTGCGCCTTTCTGATTCTTTAGCTCTGGATCGCCAAGTCATGGTTTCCCGTTCTCTCTAACTGCGAGACTAAGGGCAGTCACAAAGGCCTGTGCCACCGGGCGCAGAAGTCTTTAAGGTTTCTAATGCAGGATTAAACACACTACAAGGTTTCTAATGCAGGATTAAACACCGCAAGGTTCGCTAGCTTTTTTATGGGGCAGGGTCTCCTTACAGCCTGGGCACCATGAGGAATCAGCCCTAGGGTGAGAGGTGGGAGCGCAGGTCCTAGCCCACGTGCCGGTTAGCTGCTTTGCCCTCGCCGGAGGAGTCCGAGGCTTGCGCGTCCTTCCTGACAGCACTCTAGATACAAGTCTTACCAGGAGACGGCTCCAGGTGAGAGGAGCCGACTGGGGTTTTTGCAGCTCTTGCCTTCTAGGAACACCTTGGGAGGACGTCCTTGCAAAGCTTTTGCCTCAGGCGGGGATTTGAGCCCTCCCAGGGGTGTGGAGAAAATAAAGCCGCCCTGCTCCTCAGGTTTAAGCCCAGGACCAGCCTCCTACCCGGAATCCAGGCGGCCCTTCTGGCTGTTCTTCTGAACCGACGGGAGATGATGAGAGAACAGTGGTTGTGGTACCCCCACAGGCCCTCTACTTTTCTGGGTCCTCTTTTCTCACACTACGCTTTTCTATAGCCTCTGTATCCGAGTCTCTTGCAGCTCTGGCGGGCCTCAAATTCACTACGGGTGCTACGGATGGTCTTTTAAAGCCAGGCTTAACTGACCACATGTCACAAATGCCCACGGGGGAACCTCACTGGGCACCTAGGACCCCTCATTTCATTCCATGGTTTCCCTAAATGAAAAAAAGCAAACAATACGAGCAAGCGAACAACAAACAAACAAAACAGAAAGACGCAGGCATTTATTTAATTTTGGTTTTAGAGAAAGTCTCCAACAGCCCAGACTGGCCTTGAACTTGAACTTGCTGTGTTGCTGAGATTGGCTCTCGGCTGGAATTACAGGTGCTCATCTCAGGCCCGTGGGGGTGGTTCTCCCTTGAAGACTTTCCTGCCGGCTCTTAACAGCCTCCAGCAGGGACCAAAAGCCTTTGACTGCTAGGAGCCAGACAAGCAAAAATCAAAACCAACCAAAAAAACCTTACCGCTTTTCAGGTCACATGACCCGTTGCAGAGACTGGCTCTGCCCAGTGGCTTCAGCTCTGCTTCAGTCCAACTTCATTTGTGTGCCCTGAAATTTGACTTTGACACAATTTTCACATACGAAATATTATTCTCACCTTGAATTTTTTCAACCACTGAAAAAATGTAAGTTCTATTTTAGGCTTATCTGCCTTACGAAATCGGGCAGGGGCTCACCCTTTCACCAATTCCTGGGCTAGAATAAAGCCTTCTGATTGCAAAACACATACACTTGTGTTCAGAGGGTTCCCTTAGCTTTACAAAATGGTTTAGCTGTTCCGCCCACTCCCAGGGAAGCACTGTTTGTCCAGCGGTGCCCTTACAGAGTCCCAGTAGCTGTCCCTTCTGCCCGCCTCTGGATTCCCAGCATTTAAAATGTTCTTACTGGGAATTCCATGCCCAAACACTGAACTAAATGAGGTGTAATTAGAGTCTTCTGATGTAGACCAGGGTGGCTTTGAACTCACAGAGATCCGTCTGCCTCTGCCTCTCAATATCTCCTATTTTAAAAATGATTATTATTTAATGTGCGCTGGTGTTTTGCTTGTATATACTCTGTGAGAGGGTGTCAGATCTCTTGAAACTGGAGTTACAGACAGTTGTGAGCTATTATGTTGGGATTCAGGGTCCTCTGCAAGAGCGGTCAGTGTTCCTAACCACTGAACCATCTCTCTAGTGCACCCTCCCCAATATCTCCTTTCACCTTTTCCTTTCCTCCCCACTCTGTTTGTGTCTTATGTGGCCCAGGCAGGGATACAATATGTAGCCAAGGTTAGTCTTAAACTCTTGATCCTCCTCCCCTGCTTCCTAAGTGCTGCCAAATCCAGTTCCACAGTCTCCTTCTCAATCAATTCTAACACAGATCCTTGGAGCTATTTACCCTGCCTTCCAACTCCTTGCACACCCCTTGCGACAGGGTGCTCATCCCCTTCAGCGGCAGCCCTGACAGTCTCCTGAGAGCCCAGTGACCTGGAGCACCAATCCTGGGGAAGGCCACCACTGGGGAGAGTGCTCCCATCCAGGCCACATCCTTTCCCATCTCCCTCAGTCCCATCTAAATCCCCTCCAGCTGCTGAAACGTGGATGGACAGGGGGCTGTGGTCTGGACTGGCTGGGAGTTTCCCAAGCCCTGAGCCTTTGCAGCTGCCAAGTGACAAATTTTTGCAGGGACTAGGCAAAGGGAAAGAAAATGACAGAAAGGGGGCCTTTATAAATGGGAAGCCAGCTAAGAGTTTTTCCAGGAAATTGTGCTCAAAAACGGTCTCATGGCTCCACCCCCTCATCTTCCAGGGTTCTTGCGCCCTCTACTGGCCACATTCTGTCTGAACTAGACTCACTGGGGACGGCTTTCCTTAGGAAAAGGAAAACCAGAATGTTTGAGCATGTGAAACCTGAAAAAGCCCAGCTTCTGGAAACAAGGGAGTAGTGACTTCCAGGAGTCAGGGGTGGGAAAATGGTGTGTGTGTGTGTGTGTGTGTGTGTGTGTGTGTGTGCGCGCGCGTGCGCGTGTTTGTCCAGTTTCTATTATTTGTGTGCGTGATCTGTATGTGTTCACGGGTATGTACACATACACACTGATACAGTTGGAGGCTAGAGGTCAATAATGTGTATCTTACTCTACTGAACTGCGTCTTATTTTTGTGTCCCCAGCACCAGGATTACAAGTGTCTCACCAGTCCTAACTTTTTGCATGTGTTCTGGAGATCTGAACTTGGTTGCTAATGCTCATGTTCAATCTCTTTATTGACTGAGCCATCTCCTCAGCCCCAGGTCTAAATAAAAACATTTTTTAAAAATATTTATTTATTTATTATGTATACAATATTCTGTCTGCGTGTATGCCTGCAGGCCAGAAGAGGGCACCAGACCTCATTACAGATGGTTGTAAGCCACTATGTGGTTGCCGGGAATTGAACTTAGGACCTTTGGAAGAGCAGACAATGCTCTTAACCGCTGAGCCATCTCTCCAGCCCCCAGTAAAAACATTTTTAAATCTTTTGTGTATTTATTTATTTTTACGCATATGACTGTTGTACCTGCCTGTGCACCGCATGCATACTTTGTGCCTCTAGAGGCCAACAGAAGGCGTTAAATTCCCTGGAACTAGAAAAACATGTAGTTGTAGCTAGAATAACATGGAGCCAACATGTAGGTGCTAGGAACCAATCCTGGGTCCTTGGCAAGAGCAGGGAGTACTCTTAACCTCTGAGACATCTCTCTAGCAGCCCCTTAAGTAAATTAAAAAAAAAAAAAAGAAAGGAAGAATAATCTAGTACCCTTTTTCTCTGGCCGTGGGCTGTCTTGCGGGTGCTTCAGAGACAAAGAATGTGGCATTTTATCTGCTCCCAGGGAACACGGTCCAGCTGCTGAGATAGACCTAGGAGCTTGCAAGGATGATACAAGGCTACGGGCATGGCAAGGCGGGAGACAGCTTCCTGCAGCAGTGGCGTGGTGTAGTTTGAAGTTCAGGATACTTTCAGAAGCACGTGAGGGAAACTTGCAGCTTTATCAGCGGGGTGTCATGCCCCAACCAAGGTCAGGCCAGGGTCTTTTCCTGGTCCCATGATGTTTCATCCAATCTCATATCTTCCACTCTAGGAACCTGCACCCCTCCCGTGTTTGTGTGTGTGTGTGTGTGTGTGTGTGTGTGTGTGTGCGTGTGTGCGTGTGTGTGTGTGTGTGAGAGAGAGAGAGAGAGAGAGAGAGACCCAATATTTAGCCCAGGCTGGCCTCTAACTTGTGATCCTCAACCTCTCAAGTATACTGAGGTTACAGGTGTGTGCCCCCACATTCAGCTGAGATGGACACTTTTACCCTTAATCTCCAAACAAGGATGCTACAAGGAGGCCCGAGGGATGGTGACCCATTTGCTGGATACCACAGTGCCACCTGCTGACTTTTCCTTTGTTCCCCACAGCTACTGAGGCTCAGTGCTGAAGCACCTGCTGCCCAGATGTCTCCACCTCTGTGTCCCACATGCTCTATGCTTGGTTCCCAGATCTGAACTCAGCACCACGGGCCTTGCTTAACTCATGCTGAGTGGAGACGGACTGGAGTAACCGTCCTGTCCTGATTTCCACGACTTGGATGGAGAGGCTTTGTGGGGGTTCAGGAGGCAGCTCAAACAGCAGGCTAGGCATCACCATTCAGAGGGTAAGATACCGTGACTTAGGGTACCCAGAGTACTGGGCCTCTCCCATGAGCAAGCCCCTGGTTTTAACCCTTCCCTGTCCCACCACAGCTCTGTCTAGGAGAAGAAGATTCTTATAGCTTGTGGGGAATTAGAAAACTGTGTCCAACAGTCCTACTGATTATTCCTTCTGTTCCCATCACAAGTGGGGTTGAAAACAATATTAGTTTAAGCTCTTTAACGTCTGAGCGCTCCTTTCTTAGACGATTCGCAACATGTAGGAGAGAAGGAGGAAACACATTCTATCTTTGTGCTTCCCATTCAGAACTAGAACCCACTTTACCCTGGAAATTCACTGATTCGCTATCTTATTTCTGTTGCAGGTCTGTAAAGCAGGGAAGTCGGTGTGGCCAGCTAACTCAGAGGTCGCCCCCTGGTGTCCACTCCCTGCATAACCCATCAGAGTGAAGGCAAAGAAAGGCGTGTCTCGCCATGGTTGTAGGAGCCATGGTCCACTCTAAGCTCCCTTTATGGTAAAAGTAAATATGATCAAACCCTTAGACAATTGATAGTGAATTTATTTAAAAGGGATATTATCTTGGAGTGACCTAATTGGATGATACCTTTAAAAAGCTTTAGGGGCCTTGTGGAGGTCAGAGATGTTCTGGGGGGCCTTGGAGAAATGAAGGGGCTTAACAGTAAGAATCCTGGAGTAAGGAATCGACGTCTGCCGCCCACCCAAGTCACCTCAGAAGCAGATACTTTCTTGGCAGAGCGGAGGCCACAGCAGGACAGACACTTTGGCCACAGCCTTGTGAGACCCTGGCAGACAACTCAGTAGATCCTGTCTGCCAGGATGCCCAGCCGGGTCCTTGTCACCACGAACCAGGAACAAACCTCAGAATGAACCACGTCAGTGAGCCTACTTACTGAGGGTCCAAGACTTCCCTCTGTCCCTGTAATACTCCGCCAGGCTGACAGGGGTAAGGAGGGACTGTGGTACTCACAGGGCCCCTGTGCCCTGGCCCTCCCAGTGTCTTTTGGTTCATCAGCTACCATCTCACCATGACAAAGAGTGACTCAGAACCAGATACGGTGTTCCAATATTCTGGAGACTGAGGCAGGAGGATTGTGTGGCGTTCAAAGTCGGCCTGGGGGAAAACAGGAAGATCTAGCCAAATCAATCAAAGAAACATAAAAACAATGACCCAGAGGGGGACATTGCAAGAGGCAGAAGTGTCCCTAACCTAGGCAGGTCCTGAGCTGGAGTGGTAGTGCCACCTGATCAAGCAGCAGAGCCCACCAGCAAGGGGTGATGACCAAGGTGGGATGACGGATCAGATTTGTTTGCTTCCTCTGTTCCTGTGGGTTTTTTTTTTAACTGGCCTGGGCTCTGGGAGATAGGAATAGGGGGCATAGAATTTGGTCCCGAAACAGCTGCTTGGCTACTGGCCTGACATCTGCTGTGTGGGCCCTGCCCCTGATACAGCTCTACCTTTGGGCTACAGGTTCTACCCATAGGAACCTTCCCTCTTTTTGCATGACAGGCTTCAGTGACACACCTCAGCCCCTTACTGGGTGCTTGGAGGCTCTCAGAGGCTCCCAGGACTGGGTTCAAGGCCCCGTGAAGACCAATGAGAGGCCTCTGAAGTAAAGGCACAGCCCAGGAGTAAGTGGATTCAGCTTTACTGTGTGGCCAGCCTCTACTTTTTCTAAGGGGACAGACTGTGGGAATTGATTTGCTCTTTCCACCATGTGGCAGTGACCTTACCACAGAACCATCTCAATGCTCCACCACCTTAGTTTTTGGGGCAAGGTGTCTCGCTGAACCTGAAAGTTGCTATCTTAGATAGACTGACTGGCTGCCAGTCTCGTCCTTCCACTTCAGGGATTATTGATGTGTTCCATGGCGCCTGGCTCTTATGTGGGTGCTGAGGCTATGAACTCAGGACCTCCCTCTACTGACTGAGTCATCTCCCAAACCCTGGAGTAGAATCTAACATTAACCCAGCGAACACCATTCAGCCTTCAGTCTGTCATCGCCTCCCATTGCCCAGACATGGGATGGAGAAGATTTGAGGGGAAGGAATTGGGTCCCCAAACCACGGCATGGTGAAGTCCCCCTCAGACCAGAAGCACACACACCAGACAAGCATGTAACTGAAACAAAAAACCATGAGTTTAGCTGCAGGAACCAGGGTTTATTTGTCAAAGCTGCCAGTACTACGCTACCCATTGGTAATGAACCAGCCTTTCAAAGTTGCCAATTGAGCAACTTGGGGTGTGAGTTTAGACACCAGAGGAGATGTGAGCTTGGGGTATAACTTTAGACACATGTAAGTGTGAGGATAGGCTGAAGACAGAAGTAGTGCTTCTGGGAGGGAGGAGGGAGGAGGGAGGAGGGAGGAGGGAGGAGGGACAGGAAAGCTGAAGTGAGGGGAAGAGTCAGAGACAGGTCTGAAACACACTAGAGACACAGCACAGTGATGAACGACTTTAGGGGAAATGTAGATGCCACACTGTCCGCCTGGATCAGTTCCAAGTGCTGCGGAGGACAGCACACAATGCTCACTGAGCTGAAGACAGGGAAATTGGGGCATTGAGAAGACAGGAAACTTTGGGACAAAGAAACATGCTGCACAGAAGGAGGTCTAGAAACTGTTGAAGGATTCGTAGCTTCTTTGTCAGAGCAATTCCTTCAGGAGAGGCAGGATGGAGGAAGTTAAAGTCCGGTGACCTGATAACATGTGGCAATGGGCAGAAAGCCACACACTTGGATCATGCTTAGAAGCAGTTCAAAATTTCCTAGAATATGAGCTGCTCTGGAGTCCCTTTAAAACCAAAATTATGAGCCAGACCGTGGTGGCACATGCCTTTAATTCTAGCGCTTGAGAAGCAGAGGCAGGGGGATCTCTGAGTTCATGGTCTACAGAGTGAGTTCCACAATGGCCAAGACTATACAGAGAAACTGTGTCTTGAAAAACAAACAAAATAAGCAGAATAAAACAACAAAATTATGACACATCAAACATTGAAAGAATCAAATTGTTCTGTAGATAAACTACCTAAAGCCAGCCTACTGGAATAGTCTCTAAATAATATAACAATGTTTAGAACCAAATTCTATGGAATTTAAAAAGCCGGTATCCAGTTGCAAATTACCAGGTATGCAGAGAAACAAGAAAATATGATCTGTAACTGGGCCAAACAACAACGACAGAAAAATATCAGTTATTGAAAACAGACTGAAAAATAGCAGAGGAAATAAAGCTAGCAGACAGGAACGCTAAAGCAACTAATGAAAATCTTATAAGCATGGTAAAGGCTATAAATAAAAATATTATGAGGTAAAGTAGAAAATATTGATAAGACTCAAGCAGAACTTGTTTGGGTGAAAACTTAATTCATAAAATAGCTATTCAGCCCAAAATGCTACACATAACAGAAACAGGATCAAACCCCACATTTTAAAAGTAGTTTAGTAGACTTGATCCTGCAGGGATGGTCCGGTGGTTTCGAGCACTTGCTGTTCTTTCAAAGGACTAGGACTGGGTCTCTTGCATCCATTTGCTGGCTCAAAACCATTAAATCCAGTTCCAGAGGTTCCAACACCCTCTTCTGGCCTTAATGGATATTGCATACACTTAGTGCATGGATTCGCAGGCAGGCAAAACATCCACACACATAAAAGAAAAATAACTCTTTAAAAGTTTCTTTTTTAAAAACAAACAAACAGGAGACTCAAATCTTACCACACAGAGAATTACATTGCATGTAAGTTGTCTAAACACTCGCACTAAAAGGCAAAAATAGAAATTTGCATAGATAGTTAGGCAAAGCTTAACTATGTGATTTCTACGACACTGTTGAATAGAAATCATAGATACATTAGTAATTCAAATAAAAAAGAGATCCAACACAAATCTCAGAGCAATGCAGAGAAACAGAAAGACATTCCTTGTAACTAGAGATTTAAACTTTAGCTGTTCTGTTTGATAGAACAGGTTTGTCAAAAGAAAATACAGATCAGTAAGCATATGGGATGTTGGGGCTTGAAAGAATTCATTTGGTAAAATGCTTGCTGCATTCATGTAGAAAGCCAGTCATGGTGGCCCATGCTGAGTGGAAGAGAACGGACAATCCAGCTAGGCAGCCCAGCTTAATCAGTGGACTCCAGGTCCTAGAGAAAGACCTGTCTCAAAAACCAAGGTTGACCAGGATAGCCAAAACAATCCTGTACAATAAAAAAAAATTTCTGGAGGCACCACAATCCCTGACTTCAAACTCTACTACAGAGCTACAGTACTGAAAACAGCCTAGCATTGGCATTAAAAACAGACAGGAGAACAAATGGAACCAATCCAAAGACCCAGATATTAATCCACACACCTTCAAACAACCTGATTTTTGACAAAGAAGCAAAAAATATCAAATGGAAAAAAGAAAGCATATTTAAAAATTGGTACTGGCATAACTGGTTATCAGCATGTAGAAGAATGAAAATAGGCCCATATCTATCACCATGCACAAAACTCAAGTCCAAATGGATCAAAGACCTCAATATAAAGCTAGCCACACTGAACCACATAGAAGAGAAAGTGGGAAGTGCACTTGAACGCACTGGCACAGGAGACCACTTGCTAAATAGAACCCTAGTAGCACAGACACTGAGAGAAACAATAAATGGGACCTCCTGAAACTGAAAAGCTTCTGCAAAGCAAAGGATGTGGTCAACAAGACAAAACAACAGCCTACAGAATGGGAAAAGATCTTCACCAACCCCACATCAGACAAAGGCCTGATCTCCAAAATATACAAAGAACTCAAGAAACTGGTCATCAAAAGAATAAATAACCTAGTTAAAAAAATGGAGAACAGACCTAAACAGAGAACTCTCAACAGAGAAATCTAAAATGGCTGAAGGACACTTAAGGAAATGTTCAACATCATTAGTCATCAGAGAAATGCAAATCAAAACAACTCTGAGATTCCATCTTAAATGCAATCAAAACAACTCTGAGATTCCATCTTACACCTGTAAGAATGGCCAAGATCAAAAACACTGATGACCACTTATGCTGGAGAGGTTGTGGGGTAAAGGGAACACTTCTACTTCTGCATTGCTGGTGGGAATGAAGCTGGTACAACCCCTTTGGATGTCAGTGTGACGATTTCTCAGAAAATTAGGAAACAACCTTCCTCAAGACCCAGCAATACCACTTTTGGGTATATATCCAAAGGATGCTCAATCGTGCCACACATGTGCTCAACTATGTTCACAGCAGCTTTGTTTGTCATAACCAGAACCTGGAAACAGCCTTAATGCCCCTCGACTAAAAAATGGATAAGGAAAATGTGGTACATTTACACAATGGAGTACTACACAGAAGAAAAAAATAACAACATCTTGAATTTTGCAGGCAAATGGATGAAGCTAGAAAACATCACTTCGAGTGAGGTAACCCAGACCCAGAAAGACAATTATCACATGTACTCACTCATAGGTGTTTTTTAAACATAAATCAAAGAAAACCAGCCCACAAATCACAATTTCAAAGAACCTAGACAACAATGAGGACCCTAAGAGAGACATAAATGGATCTAATCTACATGGGAAGTAGAAAAAGACAAAATCTCCTGAGTAAATTGGGAGCATGGGGACCTTAGGAGAGGGTTGAAGGGGAGGGGAGAGGGGCAGGGAGGGGAGCAGAGAAGAATGTAGAGCTCAATATATATATATATCACACACACATATTTAAACCAAGGTTGAACTGAGAGATGACTTAGTCAGTAAGGAGCTTGCTGAGTAATGACAAGGACCTGAATTTGGATCCCCAGCACTCAGGAGAAAGGCTGAGCATGGGCACCCTGCATGTGAAGTCCGAGGGCTGGAGTGGGAGAGACAGGAGGATTCCCGGAGCTCACTGGCCAACTAGTCTGACTAGTGAGTTGTCAGTGAGTGAACTTCATGTTCAGTGAAAGATACTGCTTCAAAAAAAAAAAAAAGAGAGTGATAGAGAAAGTCATCTGACATCAACCTATATCTTCTGCATGTTCATGCACTCATGTGCATCTTCACAGATATGTGCACACATGTAACACACACCACACGTGCGCACACACACACACACACCAAGGTGAGTGGTTCTAAGGAACAATATTATCTGAGGTTGACCTTGGCCTCCACCTGCATTTGCATGCACACGTAGCCATGTAAAGACATGTACACCTATACATACACACAATACATGTGCACACTTGAACACCACTACTAGCCAGTTTGACTAAACTGACATTTATAGAATATTTACTCAACAACAATGCATGCATTATACTTGAGTGCACATAGGCTAAATGCTGCGTAGAAAACCAAGAGTCAGCATATTTTTAAAAATTTTTAGTCATTTTAGTCATGTGGTCTCTGACCACAGCTAAATTAAATTATAAACCAACCCCAGAAAAGTATTAGAAAAATTCCCACACAATGGAAATTAGACAACACATACACACATATGCATATATAAAATGGAAAAGTGAAAACAATATATATTAACATTTGTGGAGCATGTAGGTGTAGGCCTGGTATGAGAGGCCCTAGGTTCAATCCTTAGCACATCAAAATACATACACCAAAATACATACATAAATGAAGTTAGAGATACCCACAGCAGTGCTTAGGAAGGAGGTTAGTGCATTGAATGACTTTCTAGGAAAAGAAAAAAAAAACATCGAAACAAATGCTTCAAGCTTTTATGAGCAGATTAGGAAAAAAAAGAGAGGGGGAAAGAGAAAATGAAGTCTAAAGAAAGTAAAGGAAGGAAACAAAGAACAGAGCAAAGGGCTGAGGCTGGGGTCAGCGGGAGAGTCCTTGCAGGGCCCCAGGCTTGAGCGTGAGCCCTGGAGGAGGGGAATGAAGAGAGCAAAGCAACAAAACCTCGAAAGAGTGGACTCTAGTGCTGTAGTTATCCGTTTGGGGACAGTGAAGCAAGTCAGGCTTCGGTTCTCCCTGAGTCGACTGTAAGGAGCACTACGACAGGCCCAAAGGCCCGCATCGGGGAGAGAAGACAGCTGAGTGGCAGCTGGTATGGCAGAAGCCTAACTCACCTGCTTAAGCTACTTTGCCTTCCAAGATCGGCAGGCTGGCTTCCTGCACACCTCTAGAGTTGTGACGGCTGGGTTTAATTGCCGGCTTGTCATCAGTGGGGATTGGTCTGGGGCTTTGGACTGTATAAAAGTGGAGAAAGGTAGCTGAAATTTGAATGTGCATGTTTTTATTTCTCTCTGCTCTTGGCTGTGGATGTGACTGGTTGATTTGGGGTTCTTGCCTTGACTTCCTGCGATAATGCATTTTGACCTGGAACTGAGAGCTAAAATCCAACCCTTTCTCCTCAAGACTGCTGTCCGTCATAAAGCTTGCGTCTTTCCACAGCAATAGAAATGAAGCTATGACATTATTTGATGGTAGATTGCTGCTACACCCACCCAACATTATGAGTACGTTGGTAGACAATGCCGTTGGGTGACAAAAAGCTTTGGTCACATGGCCACCTCACATTCCATATTTCAGGCATGCAGCCCCTATGCAGATCCAGCAGCAAGTCAAAAGGGTTTCCAAAAACTACCTGCTCCATAAGCCCAGGACAGTGACTGCCCTGTGAGTGTCCTGCTGAGTGCTGGAGGCTCACAATGGTTCCACTTGGCACCAATGCATCAACCACCATCATTCCTGCTGTATCACAGGCCAAGGGGCAGATGTGATGATAGGGGAGTTCTGCCAATCATATTCTGTTTTTGGGGCGTGCCGCCCTCAGGCAAAAGTCTGCCTATAAACCTAGCAAGTGCGCTCTGCTAACTCTCTTTTTCACCTGGCTCCTGCGTCCAGAGGATGGATCGTTTGGATTCTGGTGTAAGCTGTTGTAAGTCTTACTTCTGTTTATTAAAGCTGTATATTTTGTATCAAGATAGTCTGGGAACTTTTCATTACCAATTGCCCTGCGGCTACAATGTGAGCTCTGTTTTCGCTCTCCATGAGACCTCTTGCTGCCAACTCAATCAGGTCTTCTATTCTGAACGGCCCACACCCCCAGAGTCTGGAACACCAAGCAAGTGTTGTGCTCTGACTGCCCTTATCCAGGTCTTTCATCTGACTATTTCAAAGTGTCCTTTCCACATTAATTAAGTGATGAATTAATCAACAAAGTCACTGCCTAATTGGCTTTCATTTCTGGAAGCTCTTTCATAAATGTCAGGGGAAAAATGACATTTTCCACATTTAAAAATACATTCTGCAGCCTGAAGTGCTGAACTACAGAAGGTGACTCCCTGCTAGGCTAGATCAGAGTGAAGGGGTCGGGATGTGAGAGACAGAAGTGTGGTTTCTGGACTTGTGGCAGAATGCCACTGTTTGGGCTGGGCACCGTCTGCTCTCTGATTTGGTTCCAATAGGTACAAAGGTACCAAGGTTCTCCTCCTTGACACCCAGCTGACTGATCAGGAAAGTTAGCTTCCCTGATTGTTGTCTATGAAGTGGTCGTACATCTAGCATTTTGGAAGAAACTAAATCATTATGAAGTAAAGACATTATAAATTGCAAAGTGCAATATAATCCTTTCAGGACGGACATTTAACTCAGGCTAGGAACAACTTCCTGGAAGAACCGGTAACTCTGGGACATCGTAGAAGATGTACGAAGGAAAGGGGCATCTAGACAAAAGAGGAGCTTGGCAAGGGCAAGAGAGGCCTTGGTTTGTCTGACAAAGTGACCAAAGTTTGCAGGACTAGGTTTAGGGACCGAGGGTAGTGGGGCTGGGAAGAGCACATGAGCAAGACCACAAAGCCCCTGGAGACCGCCTAAGGGGTTTAGACTTGTTATGGGAAATAAGAAGTGTGTGGCATGATCAGCCTCATATTTAAAAAGTTTGCTTGTGTGTTAGATAGACTAGAAGCAATCAAGACCAGGCAGAGGGCTCGCGCAGGCTAGTACAGTGACCGCAGCAGGGGCTGAGACAGGGCAAGTGGAACAAAACTGTGGAACTCAAATGGCTCTGATGTGCAAGCCAGGTGGTCAGAAAGCAGAGCGGAAGACGACCCACAGGGCTTTAATGACGTTAAGGGATCACCAGCTGTGGCTAAATGTACTCAGAAGAGGCAGTCTGAGGTTAAAGGACTGAGCTCCAGAATGTTAAAACAGTTTACACTCTGCCTTGCGAGGTACCTGTGGGATAGGTGGAAGAATCTTAACAGGCTCGAATATAGTGTTCTGGAGTGCTGGAGACCTCAGGTGGATAAATATAAAAGTATTATATTATTGAGATCATTGATTTATCACTAGTATGAAAGATACTTATGTCCAAGGGCTAGGAAGATGGCTTAATCAGTGAACTGCTTGTCACACAAGCATGCGACCCGAGTTCAGATCCCCAGAACACATAAAAAGTATCTGTAAATCCCAGCAACACTGGGATTTCCAGGTTTTAAATAACTTCTGTTCTTTACTGTTTTTCCATGGCTGAGTAGGGACCAAGAGAGTAAAAGTGGTTCAGAGGCCTTCATGATGGAGACCTTAGCCTGCCTCTCTAAGCCATGACATGGCTTTCTTCCTTGTGTCCAGTCTTGTCTTCCATTCTGGGCTCCTTCCCGTGCCCCAAAGTACCCAGTTTTGTCTTTTCTAATTGCTTCTTTATTATGACCACAAAATGCTGGCATACAAATTGACATCAAGGACAGAAAAGAGGTTGGCCCTTTCCCTTCTCTTGGATCTTAGTCTCTGTCTCTATGATATAAAGGTTGAACACGATTAGGGTTAGATGCCTTAGTCTAGCTTGGATTTGCATTGGATTCTCAAAGATATGAATGGGGGACCAACTTTTTTTAATTAAAAGGCAAAGCAAGGAATATCCTTTAAGTACCTACTTACCAGGCTCATTTTATTTATCTATTTATTTATTTTAGGTTTTTCAAGACAGGACTTCTTGGAGCCTGTCCTGGAACTCCCTTTGTAGATTAGGTTGGCCTCGAATTCATAGGGAGCCACCTGATTCTACCTCTCAAGTACTGGGATTAAAGGCATGCACCACCACTGCCCAGCTACCAGGCTCATTTTTAGAAGAGGAAATAATGCCAGAAGCAACTACGCCTTTGTAAAAGAGAGACTAAGGGAATTTACAAGGTTAACTGTGAAAACAATGTATTTTCTTTTAAACGAAACAATATCAGTGTATTAACCAAGATAATATAGTTATGAAATAACAAAGTATAAATTTTGACATATGCTGTTCAAAATATGGGTCCCTAAGGTATTGACTGAATGCTTCGCACTGCTGAGATAGCCTCAAAGGCCTGTTGGTGCAACATGTGCACTGGCAGACACAAGCCACAAGATGGTGCTGTTCTCAGAAAAGAATGCAGTTGCTCTAAGAAGGAAATCATACCGCTCAGTGTTGTTCAGATAGAATATCTTTCTTTGAGGAACTCGGTCCTGGATTTCTCAAGTTCTTAAGAACGTTCTTCATTAATGTCGGTGTTCCTTTGGCCTGGGATCTTTCTCATTCTTTTCTCCATCCTTCCCCTTTCTAACCCACATTTACTTTATCACCTGGAATACCACTTCCCCAGAGACTCTCACCTCCCCGGATTAGGTTTGTTCTCACAGTGTCCACTGTCAGAACACCTAATTCTCAGCTATTACGTATACATATATATGATATATACATACATAACATAATATATAGAGAGACAGAGCCTCACTATTATGACTCTGGCTGTCCTGGAACTCACTATGTAGCCCAGCCTGACTTCAGACTCACAAAGATTCACCTGCCCCTGCCTCCAAAGTGCTGGGATCACATGTATGTGCTACCACACTCAACCACTATTCTGTTCTTAAGAGATTTTTTTCATTAAAATATTTATATTTTATCTTATGCATATGGCTGTTTTGCCTACATGTGTGTTTGTGCACACCACTTTGCATGTCCGGTGCTCTTGGAGGTCAGAAGAGGGTGTCAGATCCCCTGAAACTGGAATTTCAGGCAATTGTGAGCCACCATGTGGGTGCTGGGAATCAAACCCAGGTCCTCTGAGAGTAGCCAGTACGCTTAATCACCGAACCATCTCTCCAGCCCCTACTTACAGGATTTCTGGCTTCTCAATTCATAAATAAAGAGCCACATTGATCATTTTTGTAGTTCAAACCTACCAACCAGCCCAGTGAGTGAAGCCGGGGCTGTGTATCCAACACACATTTGTTGAATAGAGTAATTATGGATTACAAAGCAGATAAGTAATCTCTAAGACTCTTCTAGACTCAAAAGATTTGAGGTAAAAGAAATTCATCCTATTAAAAAACAAACAACAGGCTAACCCACAACTACCCCACTTAAGCATCTTAGCTGGCACTTTGCTCTGGTAAAGCGTGCATCGTCTAGTGCGATGCTGGGAGATGAGCAACTCTTCCAACCTGCTCGATAACTGTTAAGGCAGCACAGCCATCATCTTAGGAGCAGCCACCTAGAGCTACCGGGGTCTCCCCCTGGTGGTTGTCCTCTGGTGGCAAATGACTTCTGCTTAAAAACAGAGCCGGAAGTGTTCCCGCCTGAGCACAGCCCGTCGGGAAGATTGTACTATAATCTCTTCTTTTCATTTGATGTTAACCTCAGCTTTTCTCAATGAAGGTTCACTCAATACCAAGCACTTGCCACAGAGAGAAGGGCACTGAGTGCTGAAACAGTGTCAAGATGGGAGAGCAGGGCTCCGTGCTAAGGACTCTATGACCTCTATGACCTTGGCTCAGCCCTGCGGTTCTGTAACTCACATTACATTTAGATTTGGGAACAACAACATCAATTTTTTTATGTTACTATTATTTCTTCTTTCTTTCTTTGAGACAGGATTTCTCTGTGTAGCTCTGGATATCCTGGAACTCATTCTAGAGACCACATTGGCCTCTAACGCAGAAATTGGCCTGCCTTTTCCTCTGGAGTGCTGGGATTAAAAGTCTGCACCAGCAGGCTTGGCGTTAAGCTAATTTTTTTTTTTTAAAATGTGCATGTGTGAAGGTTAGAGGTCAACCTGTGGGAGTCAGTTTTCTCTCGCCTCTATGTGGGCTCTGGTGTTCAAACTCAGGTCCAGGCTTGGGAGCTAGCACTCCTATTAGCTGAACCATCTCACCAGGCCCCTTAAAGCTTTTATCACAACTGTGTGTTTGTTTGGTGTCTGTGGGGGTTAGAGGACACCCTGCAGAGTTGACTCTCTCTCCTTCTATTAGGTGATGTCCAGAGATTGCGCTCACATCTTCAGACTTGGCAGCCAGTGCCTTTATCATGTGAGCCATCTCACCGGTCCTTGACTAAGTGATTATTCTGTCTTCTCAGGAGAGACTAACAGGATCTTGTGCTGGGTGGCAGGTGGGAGCAACAGTCAAGAAGCCCGAGAAGTGTGTAGTCAACATATTATCGATTTTTCAGTAACAATCCTAACCCCAGAAAGTGAAGCTCCACCATCCTTTTCTTTTGAGGGGCTGTGTGTAAGGTTACATAAAGGGTGAACAGGTACAGGTTGAACAGACTTGAAACTAGAGGCAGTGTCTGATACAGAGGAGTGCTGTCTGCAGATCCTCCCTCCCTTCACCACCCAGGGTTTCTGAAGCATTCTCCCTGCCACCAGTTCCCATGAACTGAACACCCATGGGCTTTAGGATCAGGAGGGCTGTCCCGTACAGCCATAGCTGTTCACTGCATGAATTGCTGAGGCCAATGGTCTGCCAAACCCCTTAGCTTCAACCAGCCCAAGTGTGATAACCTCTGATGATGTACGTTCCCTCCTCTGGGCGTCAGAAGTCACTTTGCAATCCCTGTTTATAAGGACGCAGACCCTGCACACACTTAGCAGAGGCCTCAGCACACCTAGAAGCCTCCTTCCCAGCCTCACTGTCCCTTCCTTGGGAGAGCTGCTGATATCCCTCAGGGAGTTAGGAATCAGAAATTCTTCATTCTCAACCTCCATAGCAGGGCGTCCTGAAAGATCAGGAACTACCAAATGAGAGCCTGTGAGGCCATCTGCTGACACCATTCGGTTATATACCATTCTTTTGCATATTAATTCCAGGTGCATGGGTTTTTTTTGGGGGGGGGGTTTTTTGTTATTTGTTTTGTGTTGTTTTGCTTTTGGTTTTCCAAGACAAGGTTTCTCTGTAGCTTTGGTGGCTGTCCTGGAACTCACTCTGTAGGCTAGGCTGGCCTTGGACTCAAGATCCGCCTGCTTCTGCCTCCCAGTGCTGGGATTAAAGGCACGTGTTACCACCGCCTGGCGCGTTGTTTGCGGAAACAAGACACTGAAGATATTAATCCTTTGATGATGCATGGTGATCATATTCACCTCACTTGCCCTCTCCCTCCTCCCTGATTCGCTCCCATTTTCCTCTCTCCACCCAACTTCCTGCTCTTCATTTTTTTTAACACCTTATCAAATCCAAACTGTGATGCCCATATACACTTGGGTATGCAGACACCCACTGAAGCATGGCCAACCAATCAGAGATCAAGCCATAAGTAAGACAGACTGTCCCTCGCCAGGAGCTGTAGGGGCTCACAAACCCCGTCCGTCTCCAAGCTGGCAGGTTCGCAGGCTTGAACTTGTGCAGGTGAGTGCAGCTGTGAGTTCACCAGTGTAGCAGTTCTGTCTCATCCTGAGGACACTCCAGCTCTGGTCCTCCCCAGCCTCTGGCTCTTACAATCTTTCTGCCTCCTCTTCTGCTATGGTCCCGAGACGAAAACACAACGCCTTTAAGAATCTTAGAACTGCGGAGATAGCTGAGCTGGTAAAGTGCTTGCCTGCCAGTGTGAGGAACCTGAGTTCAATCCCTAGGGCTCTCATTAAAAGCAAGCAAGCAAAAACAACCTGTGGAGCACACTGGTGAAACCAACGCTGGAGAAGTGGTGACAGGTGCAGCCCTGGGGCTCACTGGCCAGCCAGCCTGGTCTAATTGCCCAGTGAGAGATCTTGTCTTAAAACAACAACAACAACAACATGGCAGCCGGTGTCTGGGGAACAGCCACTGAGGTTATCCTCTACCCTCCCCATGTGTGAGCACACACACACACACACACACACACACACACACACACACACACACATCTCAGTATCAGCTGAGCTAGAAAGGACCTAAGAAATGATATAAAAATCTTGTGAAAACTAGAACCAGAGAAAGAGAAAGCCTTGCTTCAAGTCCTAAGATTTAACAAGAAAAGCCAGAAGTATTGGTTTTCTGAGACCGCGTAAATTATTTCAAATTTAGAGACTTAGAACAGCGACCACTCATTAATGCACAGTTCTTCCATCAAGGTCGGACTCAGGCGAATCAAAATGTCAGGGAGGCCGTTTCCACCTGGAGGCTTCCAAGCTCCTGCTGACTGGCAGGATTCGCTTCCTTCCACTTGGAGGGTGAAGGTCCTATTTTCTTGCTGGGATTTAGGCAAGGATTGCTCTCAACTCTTCAGGGCCAAGGCAAAAACAGCAACAGACTCTCTTTGGTTCTTTGAACCTCCAATTCAGCCAGAGATCTCCCTACCTTTGAAAGTTTCAGATGATTCTGTCAGGCTTACCCTGATAATTTCTTCCCTCCCCCTCTTCCTCCCTCCCTTCATTCCTTCCCTTCTTTCTTTTTACAAAATATATCTTTACTTATTTTTATTATATGAATGTTTTGCCTGTTTTGTCTGTTTGCCGCTTGTGGGTCTGGTCCCTGCAGAGGTCAGAAAAGGGCACCCGATCCCCTGAACAGGAGTTACAAGTGAGTGTGAGCCACTATACGGGTGCTGGGGATCAAGCGTGGGTCCTCTGCAAGAGCAGTCAGTTCTCTTAACCCCCGAGCCATTTCTCCAGCCCTCTAGTTTCTCTCTAACATTAATTGTTCAATGTCACATTTACTGCCTTAGAAATGAGAATGAATTCGGTCAGATTCATAGTCCCGAGGACTATGTAGGATGTAAGCATGGAAGGGGTGGGTGGGACATCTCGGGAGACGGAATCCTGCCTACCACACAAGGGCTCTGAAGTCTTACAGGGGTGGATGTAGCATCAGCTTTATCTCTCGCTCTCTCTGCAGCTGGATGACTCATTAATCCCCGAGCTGGTGTTTCATTTGTGGGCTAAGAATATCTCATGGGGTCTTATAAGTGTCAGTGTGAAGATGGATAGGAACAGGATAAAATGCGGAAATAGCCACATGGCGAAGGAAACCAGCAACACCCTGTCTGCTGCCTTTCTTCTCTGGGGGTCGGAACTGATAGCAGTCAAGGGGGTTAATGCGCTCCCTCTGGCTCATGCCAGCTTGCACAGTCTGTGGGTCTGGGTCTCGTCCACTTTAGAAGATAAACAACCACTTGAAATGCCCTGAGTGTGCTAATGATGATACAGTAACTAAAGATCCGCTAGGTGATCTGTGGACGTTTAAGAGGCCATAACGGAATATTGAGAATCGACTTGGACACTGTAGTCCCTCAGTTCAGGGGTTTAACCCTTCATTTCCTCCCAGTATTAACCATGCCGCTTTGGATCCCTCTGTCTCTCTAAACTTCTGCTCACGTGTAAAATGGACACGAGGAGCGTGGTGCTGCATACAGTTCCAGCTGCTCCAGCTGAGGCTGGGAGTCAAGTAAGCCCATGAGCTACACGTTAGCCTAGGCAACACAGTGATGGGATGGGAAACAGAGAAGGGAGGGAGAAATGGTGAGGATAAAAAGTTAACTAGAGAGACAGCACGACAATTAAGAGGCCTTGCTCTTCTTGTAGAAGACCAGACTGGAGTTTGGTTGCCAGGGCCCATGCCAGGCAGCCCCCAACTCCAGTTCAGGATCTGCGGCCCTCTTCCAGTGTACATATGGGTATATACACACTGGCAGGCACACAGACGTGAGTAACCCTTTAAAAAATGTTAGACTTTGCAGGACTACCATGAAGCTCAAAGGAATGTGCAATGTGCTTATCACAGAACGCATTCAACAAGTGGGCTGCTGTGACTGAGGTTTCTGTCCCAGCCGGTCCTTCAGTCTTTCAGTCCCAAAGGAACACACAGAGGTCTACATTAGTTTTAAACTGGTTGGTCTAGTAGCTCAGGCTTTTCTTATTAACTAATTCTTGCATTGTATATTAGTCCGTTACTCCTGACTATGTTAGCCACGTGACTCGGTACCTTATTCGGTGAGGCCGGCACATCTTACTTCCTGAGTCTGGGTGATGGCTGCAGACTGAACTTTCCCCTTCCCTAATTCTCATTGCCACATCTCTACTTCCTGCCTGGTTGCCATTACCCCGCCTATCCTTCCTGCCTGGCTACTGGCCAATCAGCGTTTTATTAAAAATAATACAAGTGACAGGACAAAAGACCATTGTCCCCCAGTATGTGCTGGTTCATCTTGACTCAATTTGTTGAGATTTAGAATCACCATGGGAAGAAACTTCTGGCCTTGTCTGGGAAAATTTTTTAGATTAGGCTGATTGAAGTGGGAAAGACTCACTGTAAATGTGGATGGAAACACTGGATGGGCTGGTGTCCCAGATGGAATAAAAAGGAGAAAAAGATTACTGCCCATTCTCTCTGTTTCTTGACTGCAGACGCCGCCCTAATGCTTCTGCTGCCACAGCTTCCACTCGGTGAGGGACTGAGGCCTAGAACTGAGAGCCCAAACAAGCCTTTCATAAATTGTTTCGTCAGATATTCTGTGATAGCAACAAGCAACTAATACAATACTCTGTGGAATATTAGTTAAAGATGTGTTATGTCATTCATGCTGTAAGACATTTGCTTAATGATGCAAAGATGTGTTGCATTCTTTTATGTTGTATTTGTTTAACCCTGTAAAGCTGTGTTTGTCTGCCTGTCTAAAACACCTGATTGGTCTAGTAAAGAACTGAACGGCCAATAGCGAGATAGAAGAGAGGGATAGGCAGGGCTGTCAGACAGAGAGAATAAATAGAGGAGAAATCTAGACTTGGCTGAGCAGAGGAGGAGGAACAAGGAAAGAAGGTGAGCACGCTAGGGGCCAGCCACCCAGTCACACAGCCAGCCACAGAGTATGAAGGGAAGAAAGACATAAAATAAAAGTAAAAAACCCAGAGGCAAAATGTAGAATAAGAGAAATGGGTTAATTTAAGTTAGAAAAGTTGGCTAAAAACAAGCCAAACTAAGGCTAGGCACCCATAAGTAAGAATAAGTCTTCATATATCTATTTGGGACCTGGGTGGTGAACCCCCAAAAGAGTAAAAAAAAAAAACCAACTATATAATACATAGATAAATGCCCTCTTGCATACCTATACATTTCTTCAGCCTTCTATAGTATTGAAAGCTAAATATGAAACCATTTCTAAAACATTCTTAAGGTATTTATTATCTGCCAGTCACTGTGCTGGATAATGGAGATGCAGACAAAGAAGATGGGCCAGAAGAAAGCAGAAAGAAATGAATATTGACTGGCAATCTACACTGAAGTAGGCACGAGGAACCACTGGGAATCCCAGGCAGTGAGTCTGACATTTGAATCTGACGCCTTCTTCACATATTTGCTCTTCAAAGGACTTCAAACTCACCAGAGCTCCCATGCTCTCTGGTGACCAGAATCTTTCCTCTGAACTCACTGGGGTAGAAAAGCATACTTCAGAGACCTCCACACCAGCCCAGCCTGAGCTGTCTTAACCGCCTATGCCTTCCCTCTGTAGCGGTCCATTTGCAGTGATGAGCTATTGCACTCACTCTTTCATTAGAAGCTTGGGTACCTCAGTATTTGATTTAGAAGGCAATTAATTGTATTGTGGTGGCTCATTTGCCCTCTTGGTTAAGGGTATCTCCTCCTGGTTAGTAAGACTAATGTATTGCCTTTTGACAATTTTGTACGAATTCCTGCGAGATGACATTTTTTTTTTTCTGGTAGAAGTTAAACACATCCATAAAATCTCAGGAAGACATCACTGTTTAAAAAATTACTTAAGAGAATCTCAAGATGAAGAAAACCTCCCACAGTTCTTATTTCCCACAAATCTGTGGCAAGGCATTTATTTTATTAAGTGTGAATGGGTATGTGTATGCATGTACCACAGTTTATGTGTGTGTGTGTGCGTGCGCGTGTGTGCACACACGCATGTAAGTGTATATATATCAGGTGTCAGCCCTCTCCTTCCACCTTGTGGGTTCTGGGATCAAATTCAGACTGTCAGGCTCAGCAGGAGATACTCTGACCCATTGACCAATCTTGCTGGTCCAACATGAACATTTTAAAAACAGTTCTAGAGTTTCCATTTGTAATCATTAAAAGGGGGCTGGAGGGAAGGCTAAGTTGGTAGGACTACTGACTGCTCTTCCAGTGGACAGAGGTTCAAGTCTCAGTGCCACACGGTAGCTCACAACCAACTGTCACCCCAGCCCCAGGGACTCCAGTGTCCCCTTTGGCCTTCAGGGCACGGTGTGCACATGGTGCATACGCATACATGCAAGCAAAACATTCATGCATATAACATAAATAGGAAAAGAGGTAAGAACAAAACAAAACAAAAACCCACTTCTCATAGTCACTAAATCTTAATCAATGGATGCTACAACACAATAATGCTAGATTAAATATTAATAGATCTATTGAATACATCGCAAGGGAGTTGGGCTATAACAAGTGTCCCAACTTCTTGACCAATAATCTTAAAAGTTAAACAAATGAAAATCATCAAGGAAGATGTTAGAAGGAACTTTGTGATTGTAACATGTTCATGTAATTTTAATAGGGGGTGTCCTTAAGAAAATGCAAAAGCCTCAAAGGTTGAAAGCCAGGCTCAGTGGTGGATGCCTGGAATTCCAGCACTCCAGAAGTAGAGGCAGAGGATCAATGAAACAAGAGAAAATGAGTGTCCTCCAACAGGACACGGTCTCATCTTGCCTGGGCTTACTTCAGAAGTTGGGGTGCTGGACACTCAGTCTTACAAACCAACTGAACCAGTGATCCTGAGTTCATTTCTTAAATTTAAATTTCTGTTTATTTATGAGTGTTTTGCCTGCATGTATACATGTGTATCACCCGTGTGCCTAGTGCCTTTGGAGGTCTGAAGGTGGCAGAACTGGAGTTACAGCTGGTGTGAGCTGTCATGTGGGTGCCAGGAGCTGAATTCAGGTCCTCTGTAAGAGTAATAAGTGTTTTCAACCACTTAGCTGTCTCTCTGGCCCTGACTCTGAGTTCCAATCTCTCAAACTTTGAGAATGAAATTCACAGACCAAAAGGGTGTTTTAAAGGAGCTTTTATTATAGACAGAAAACTTAAAGAAGAAAGATCTGTTGCAGAAAGCAAACAAAGCTCCAGAGAGGGCCTGTGTGGTTTGAAAAAGGATGGACCCCATAGGCTTGTATATTTGACGCTTGCTCATCAAGGAGTGGCAGGACGAGATGAGGAGGTGTGTCCTTGTGGAGGAAGGGTGTCACTGGAGTGGGCTTTGAGATTTCAAAAGCCAAGCCAGGCCCAGCGGCTCTCTCTTCCTGTTGGATACTTCTCCAGCTCCATGTCTGCCCATGAGCCGCCATGCTCCCCACCATGATAATGAGCCAAACCTCTGAAACTGTAAGCAAACCCCAACTTTAATGGTTCTTTTGTTGTTTAGTTTTTTTTTTTTTTTTTTTTTAAGACAGAGTTCTCTCGTAGCCCCAACTGTCCTGGAACTCACTCCATAGACCAGGCTGGCCTCGAACTCAGAGTTCTACTTGCCTCTGCTTCCTGTGTGCTGGGCTTAAAACCATGTGCCACCACTGCCTGGCAAGGAAAATTTTTTATTGCTTTGATATTAAAGGTTTATTTTATTTTCGTTTCTGTTCAATGACATACAACTACATTGAGATGGCATTTACAGAAGCTCAGTAACTATTACATCCTGAAAAATACTATATACTGAAGGGTATTTTTCCACTGGAAAATAAAATCTCAGTAGATAGTATCCCAAGGTAAGCTTTAAAAGTAAAATTTCTGGGTGGTGGTGCATGCCTTTAATCCTAGCACTTGGGAGGCAGAGGCAGGTGGATCTATGAGTTCGAGGCTAGCCTGGTCTACAGAGGGAGTTCTAGGACAGCCAGGGCTGTTACACAGAAAAACCCTGTCTTGAAAAAACAAACAAGTCTCCTCCGTGCCCCCAAGCATGGTGACAACTCACAAAAGCTATACCCCCCAAAGTACTTGGCATGATTTGCAGTCAACTCTACAGAGCAGAGTGTCTATTCCTGCCAGTAGTCCTTACTGCTTATAGAACCATGAGGGTCCTGGTGGGTCCTGTCAGTTTCAAGAACCTCAAGAATTGTCAGATATTTACTTCCTGGGTCTTTATAGACCTCCATCTAGGATGCTTCGATTTGTAAGAAAATTGCTACTATGCACAGCACATTTAAACACTTCTTATCTCCTATCCCACTGTTTTCTCTTATTCTTAGCAAATAACGTGATTGGCTGACCTGATCATTTACCCATCCATCGACCACATAAGCCTGCACACAAGGATCCTCCCAAAAGCAAGGGAAAGAGAGAATGGATGCTAATGGCCACAGAGTACAAACTCCGCAGGAGGACAATGTACAAGTGCTGTGACAGCACACTGCCTGTCCCCCCCCCCCCCCTTCGGTTTGCTCTCCTGTGCTCTTCCTTACATCCACGAGTCAGATATGCTATCCTTTGGTAATTCCTCAGCTCGGTACTTGGACTACCGTCTTCCTCCTAACTAGATCCTTTTAAGTCTGCATGGAGATTTAGCTGCTATTGTTCCCTGGCAAGTCTTCTCCGACAAGTCTCTCTTCTTCCTCTCTCAAATGAATTCCTTCTCATCTACACAACCCATATACAAATAATCTCTACATGTTCATATTATCTGTATACTTGTTGGTCTTCTCAAAGGCTAATTGTTGATTTTCTAATGTAGCATAAGTATGTAATAGACATTGTTTATTAAAGCATAAAACTAGTCCTGCTTCTTTTTTTATTGTTTTTATTGAGCTATACTGTTTCTCCCCACTCCCCTTCCTTTCTTCCTTCTCCCCTTTTATCCTCCCTGTCTCCTACACTCCTGTTTCTTCTTAAAAACCCTAAACATAGGCACTATTTGTGGACCTTGGATAGTAATAAGGAATACCAAGTCAATTTCAATTCTTACTTTCCATTTGACCAAAAATGTTTGTTTTTCAAAATACTGCATTGATAATTTAATGTGAAAATCTTTTTTGTATTACATATTTATATAAGACCTGTTTCCTAGGCTACAAGGTGATATTTTTTCCTTATGCTGTTTGTTGATATTTTGTTTTGTTTTTCAAGACAGGGCTTCTCTGTGTAGTTTGGCTGTCCTAGAACTCACTCTGTAGACCAGGCTGGTCTTGAACTGATGGGGATCTGCCTGTCTCTGCCTCCCAAGGGCTGGGGCTAAAGGTGTGGGGGCACTATTGCCTGGAGTTGTTGATTCTTGTTAACTTTAGACAGAGTAAACTTTAATTATGTATACAGAATTATATTCCTTAGGTTTATGTGCTTGCAACACTGTACAACTAATTCAAAGCAGACCAGTCATTTAGTACACCTAAAGCTCTCTACATTCTAGTTTGTCACCATTCACATCCATCAGCGTCATGTGCTCCACAAACCCAGTGATGGCATGAAATAGGAAAATGTATGTAAAGAAAAATGTATGTGAAATGTACCCAGCACAGGGTCCCACAGAGTATACACTTGCCTAGCAAACCAGTCTGCACTAGAAAGACTGATTTCTACTGAGTCGTATGAACTAATGGACTTTTTGCAGAGTTTGACACCAAAGGTGGAGCAGAAGCTGCCAGATGCCTATCCAGATTCATTCCTCCCTCTTTGGGTATGGGGTTTCCTTCAGCACAGTAAAGGGCCCAGCGAAGGCGTTTCTCAACTACACGAGACCGTGTTACTGAGTCTGAGTATATGAGATCTCTAATATGGTTAAGTTATTGGGTGGGCTTTTAGCAAAGTCCTTCTTTAATAAAATAAGGGTGTGGTGATTGATGCTCCATCTACCATGTTAACCCATGACATAAATTGGAAGGAAGCCTAACTTTTTTCAATTTATTTTTTCAAACAATCTTTTTTCATTTTGCATACCTATCCCAGTACCCCCACACCTTCCCCTCACCCCAACCCCCCATCTTCTCCTCAGAGAGGATAAGGGAAGACTAATTTTTTTAAGGGTGACAAAGTAGAACATTTGGATCCTTGGGTAGAGCCAATTCTCCTCTCTCTCTCTCTCTCTCTCTCTCTCTCTCTCTCTCTCTTTCTCTCTCTCTCTCTCCTCTTTGGAGCCTGTCCTGAAACTAGGTCTTGTAGACCAGGCTGGCCTCAAACTCACAGAGATCCGCCTGCCTCTGCCTCTCAAGTGCTGGGATTAAAGGTGTGCACCACCAGTGCTCGGCGAGAGCCAACTCTTTCATTAGAAAAAAAAGCATGCCTATGGGTTTAGGTTAGGATTCTGGAACCTGGGGTTTCTGAGTCAACCACTGTTAACTGCAGGGGCCTTGTTCTCCTTCATGGGTTCACTCTGGGTGGATTTCTTCAGACCCAGAGTCACAAGAGGCTAGAATATTGGCAAGGTTTGGACCAAGAGAGGCTAAGAACTGCCAGAGAACAGAAGGAAGTGGCTCTGGTGTAATGCAAAATTGACGAGTCAAGAACCAAACAGCTTTTTGAAAGCAGGAAAATTCATCTTTTTTAGGCTAGCCCATTCGGTCAGGAGAATACTCTAGAGAGACTCAGTTTTCCGTAGTATTTATGAGGTTTCAGCAGTGATCATTCAACTGCTACAACTCTGGTGCCTTTACATTGCTGCCTAAGTGACCATTTGCAGAGGGTCTATGTCTCACGACAACTGAGGGGGAGATTTCCACTGTGTAGTAAAGCGTGTTTATAAGAGCAGAAACTGTGGCAATCAGGACATTCTTTCTTTAGCAGAGTGGATCATTGCAGGCACGGCTGTTTCACCAGATAGCTATGGAAACCATTTCTTGTGACAGCCTTTGCTTGCGCCTCTCTCTCTCTGCCTCTACATAATTCAACTTCCCCTATTAGAGCAGATATTTAAACTGTCATTGTGCAAGGCAATACTTCCACTATATTTATTCTGCACATTAAACACATCAGATGCATAATACAGGCTTTTCTTCTTCGCTGGGAGCTGCGACGGAACACGTGGCTCTGTCTGCGAAGCCCTAGGGCTGTCCTCGTTCCTCCTTCCTCACCTGCGACTTTGCAAGGAGCTATGAGGAGTAGCTGACCCTATGTTGCAGGCTGGCAGCCTCTCCCCCTTAAGACCCTCAGCGCACAGGCCTAAGCAGACTGCGAGACCACACTGCCTCAGACGGGCCTCCCAGCCACGCGCGCAGGTTCGAAACCCCTAGGCGGCATCCCGTGCGTCACAGGCCGTCTCGGGTCGCCATTGGCTGGAGGGTGTCACGTGCACAGAGTGGCTCCGTCTATTGGCTAGCGGGCCGGGCGCGCGCAAGGCCGCGCCGGAGACGCGGCGTCATCGGATGCCGGGCCGCCGAGTGGCCCGTGCGCGCGCCGGAGGGAGACGTTGTGTGGCGCGCCCGGCGGGGAGTCTATCCCGCTGCCAGCGGCGCGGCGGGGAGGCCGGGCCTGGCCCTAGACGTGCGAGACCGACCGGCCGGCTCCTGGGCTCCGAAGCCGGAGAGCGAGCGCGCCAAGAGGTTCGGAACCTGCAGCCAGTTAGGCGCCCGCCGAGTGGTCCCCAGACGGTTGTCCTGAGGCGGCGGGTGATGGAGGGAGGCGTATAGTAGGCGCATCCCTAGGGGCGGGGCGGGGTCCAGGGCCACCGGGCTGAGGGCGCCCCTCCGTCCTGCTCTGTGGGGCGACGCTCCGATGTCTCGTGAGCAGCGGGATGCCTGGGTGTTTTAGTTGAAAATCTCTTGATTAGCAAATATCCGTAACTAATTTTTCATTAAAAAAAATACACCAAGCAAGACAGTCACAAGCTGGTATCAGACGATCACTTTGTGATCCCAAATTCAGACCTAATTCTGCTAGTAAATGAGTCACTTGACCTTGTCCAAGTCACTTTTCTCTCTGATGTGCATTCTCAATATTGATAATGATGCCCCTGTTCGTGTGTGTGTGTGTGTGTGTGTGTGTGTGTGTGAGGTCTTATATAACCCAGGGTTTGTGGCCTTTCAGAGGATCACAGCATAGATACACAGCACCTGTGGTATTAGATTTTAATGGAAAAGAAAATATAATAAAGAAAGGCCCCACGGGTGGGCTGGGGGCATTGAGAAACAGTACTTTAGGGACTTAGCTGATCAAATATTTCCGCAGTGCTGTCTATGCTAATGAACATGAACTATAAATTATTGACTTAGAGCTGAAAGAACCTGAGAAGTTACTATCGTGGGCATTTTAAAATTGTGTGTCCATGTAGACATCTACGTATATCCACTCCCCACCCTCACCCTGCACGTAGCACAATCTTTTTTAACATCAAAGTGCCATTCTAGTTTTTTTTTTTAATTTTCGTTTTTCTCTGAGAGAATGGAAGGGTTGGGTGACTTGCCACAATCCGAGCTATTAACGGAAAGAAATAGGATTTAAACACGTATGTATGCCCCCAAACCAGCATCACGTGGTTTCTAGATCCCTTGTGCAGCTATAGCCAAGCACCTGTGACCTTTTAAAAAGCATGGATACCCAGGCATTGCTAAAAACATAGGACCATCATGGAATTTGCCTGAAACCTCATGGACGATTCCCGTTTGGTAACCCATAGTCCATTTTAGCAATAACTAATTCCTTACCCGATCCCAATGCTTTCCACAGGGTTGTGTCCTGGAGACTCAAATTTCCCATCGCAAGCACTGCTTCAATTTTCTCTTCAAGAGGATGGGTTTCTTCAGAAGAAAATCCTTTGTTGGTGAAACCCAAGGGTTATGGTAGAGCACTGTTGAATAGCTCTCCTTTTGAAGAAAATCCTGACAGTTTGGATTTGCTTTCTCACTTTTTACACAATCTCCCTTGAGCACCACTGAATATATTTTAAAAAACAAACAAACAACAAAAAAACAAACCAAAAAACAGGCTCAAGGTATTTGTTGTAAAGCCAATGTGAATCACAGACCTATGAAGAAGAGCTTGAAAACCACAGTTTACCCATAAGACCACCAGTCTAACAAGATGACATCATGGTCTTTATATTGCTTTATCTTTGTTAGTGACGTCTCTCATGCCACATAAGTTATTCACGTCCAAAAAATTTAGAAAATTCTCAGAGATGAGCTTGAACATCATAATTCCAAATCTGGAAAAAATTTTGAAAATTATTCTGAGGATAAACTTCAAGTCACTGTTCTCTTAAAAGCACATTTCAACCCTTTTTCCAAACTCAAACCTGTCCCCACATCCAAAGCTCCCCTCCTCCAGTTCTGAAGTAAGCAGTATGGAGGGAGGCTATTAGGAAGAGTGCTCGAGAGAGTTGGGGAGTGCAGATTACTCTTTGAAAGACTGGTTTCATACTCAGCAGTGTGACCCAGGTGAATGGTATCTCAGAAAATGGTAGTTATGTTCGGTAAGGACTTTCTGAGTCTGCACAGCCTGGTTCTGGCTGCTACAAAACACCGTCTGTGGTTTGGATTTTTCCAAGAATGGGTAAGCATGAGTCTCTAGACCAGCCTTCCCGTCTGTATGCTCTAATGTTTATATAGCAAGGGGAGCTGACCACCACAGATGAAGAGAAAACCCACAACCACAGGGAGGAAATGATGTCATCTTTTAATGTCTGAGTTATTTCTGTTACTTATAGTTCAAGTAACATTGTTCTGCACACACCTGTTCCACCTTGTGATTAGGACATTATCCCCGTCAACCAACTTGCCTCACATATATATGAATTCAGAACATTCTTTCATCAAGAAATTTTGAGTACTTACTGCATAGTAGATATGATAATGGTTTAAGTGTACCTACTACAGAATTCCATAGTAAATTCCTGTGTATTTAAGAAGGACTCTGATGTTGTTTGCTCATGGAAACAACTTGCACTTCAATTCATAGTTTTGCAAAGCCAGCCCTTGGTAGTTTTTATTTATTTATTTTTATTTTTAATGCCTGATTCTAGAGATTTTAGGGATTAATTGCCTGTTTTTTAAAAAATTGTGTTGTGGCTCTGTTTATATTTTATTTTGTTTTCAATACTGCTTCCTAAGAAGTATGAAGTATAATATAATCATATTTTGTAAATAAGATGTTTTTCTTCAAAGATAAAATATACAATTAAACTTAGAAAACATCAGTAATCAGAAAAGAACATAAAAAATCTATAATTCATTCTTAATCTTTTGGTATGTATTCGTCCACTCTTTTTTTGTTTTGTTTTGCTTTTTTGTTTTTGTTTTTTGAGATAGTGTTTCTCTGTGTAGCTCTGGCTGTCCTGGAACTCCTTCTGTAGACCAGACTGGCTTGGAACTCATAGAAATCCCCCTACCTTTGCCTCCCGAGTGCCTCCGAGTACCACCACCACCCGGCCCACTCTTTCATCTGTGTTATATGTAGAATTGAGAACATACTCTGTATTATATGTGTAAACTGTGTTGTTGTTATTATTGTGGTACGTATGTAGAAGTGTGGGTCCACACGTCATGGTGCATGTGTGAGACTAGAAAACAACGTCCAGGAGTTGTTTCCTTCCCTGCTGGGACCCAGGGGTGAAACTTAGATCAGCAGGCTTCAGGAGCAACCACTCTTACACCACTAAGCCATCTTGCCAGCCTGTGTATTATGTTTTGTGACATATTTTTAGTCTGATGATACATGGTAAATAAGTATGTTCTTTGCTCACATGACTCCAGCTGTTTTGTTGCTAGAACTGGGACTAGAAGAATCTTGTTAATAAGTTACTGCACAGGACAAGTTCAGAAACCTAAACTGCTGACCCAGGACCAAAAGCCTCTGCTGTTTTTTTTTTCTTTTTTCTTTTTTTCACTAATTCCTGTTCCATTTCCACTTTTCTAGTCCCAGGACAGCACAAGTCTGTTGGCAGCATTGATGAAGGAAGCACCGGAGTTTTCTTGCAGATGTAGTTGGTTCTGCTAGACATTCTTGAATCTGGAAGCATCCTGTTTATTTAAAAAGTGCTCCTATAGCTAAAGCTAGGAAGAGGTGGGCTTTATATGTAGAAAAAGAAAAGCAAGGAATGGAACCTAGATTGGTCGTTGGAGGTAGCTGCAGATTTAAGATGGGATTTTCTATGTATGTCATTTCAGACAGACCAAATGTCTTCTGATTGGCTGCTATTAACGTCCTGTTTGGAAGACTGGTTCTTTGTTTTTTTGTTTGTTTGTTTGTTTGGTTGGGTTTTTTTTGTAACCTAACATCTGGTATAAGTGACCACTTGACCTGGCCTAGTGGGCCTAGTACAAGAGCACACTCTAAAACATTGATTTCTTGCAGTTTTTAATCTACTACTCTTATTATGCAAATTGGATGTGTATACATAGAATATATTTGTCTTTTTTTCTTTTAAAATATTTATTTATTATGTATACAATATTCTGTCTGTGTGTATGTCTGCAGGCCAGAAGAGGGCACCAGACCTCATTACAGATGGTTGTGAGCCACCATGTGGTTGCCGGGAATTGAACTCAGGACCTTTGGAAGAGCAGGCAATGCTCTTAACCATTGAGCCATCTCTCCAGCCCCTATTATTCTCTTTTTCAACCACACTTCCACGCTAAGAACCAAATCCAGGGCCTGGGGCCTGTTAGACAAGTACTCTGTCAGTGAGCCATACTCCCAGCCGCTAAATATTTTAACCTATCTAATGGATGTCTTTAAATATCTACAGATATCCAGGCCATCATGAGCCTTTGAAGAAAGGGGACTAAGCTAACTTTAATAAATTATTTCAATCATCTTAACAAAATAATAAAACTAAGCAAATGATACAGTATAAAATGTAGAAATGTAAGGAAAGGAAGCTTCCCCCCCTTTTTTTTTGTGATTCCCTGAGTGATTTATTTTGCACAGGTGTTGAGCATGGGGTAGTGTCAGACTGCCCCATTTCCATAGTAACCAACAGGCTTGGTTACAAGCTACAAGTTGTTCCTTCATCTGTGTGAATTAGTAAGCTACATTTAAAAGGAGAACTGGCTTTTCCAAACATTAAGTAATTTTGTATCAGTGTCATGACTTAAAAAACACAGAAGTTAAATTCACAGGTGAAAAACAGCAATCCTGACCAGTGCCCTGAGATGTCAGCTCTGAACCTCGTCTAAATTATTTAAGCAGGAACCACCCTTCTGGAGAGTAAAGGTAGGGGAGCCTGCCTGTTTCTATATACGTAGCCTCCATAGTGTCTTTGGCATATGAGGGTTCAGCCCCAGACTGGGTACCATGACTTTAGAGGTGACACAGGGCAGGGCCAAGCCCCGCAGCCAGAGCAAATAAAGAAAACTGGCCCTACCTGCCATTTCCAAGCTTTGGCAGCTCTCAGGTGTTTCCTGCCTGCCCAGTCCCTGCTGTGACCAGATTGCAGGTCTTGGGCCTGAGTTTATGGTTACTGCAGACCGGCTGCTGCTCAGCTCCAAGCCCTTGTTCTCAGTCCTCAGTGACCTCAGTCTGGGGGTAGCAGAGAAGGAGGGTTAGCTCAGACCTCAGGATCAGTTGAGCCCTCAGAACTGGGGCTCAGCACATAGAAGAAGCCAGAGAGAGGTACAGACAGCATGGATGTGGTCTCGCTGTACAAAAGGCAGGCAGGGCACAAGTGAGGACTGTGTCCGGCTGCTAAAGCATGGACTGCTGCATGACAAGGCCCTTTCCTGTGCACATTTATGTTTACCTTCTACGTGTAGAATTTTATATTTGACTTCCTTTGAATTCTAGATTTCTGTACCATTATACATTGATTTTTCATATTTTAGCATAATAGTATGCCTTAGTAATATAGTATTCTGCACTATAATATATATACTAAATACCAGCACATACCTTTCCCAACTCGTCTTACATGAGGTTTCCTATATGCTGATTGTCCTTATTAGATAATTTATTATTACTGTTGTCATTTCCTGAATGCTTCTCTTTTTCTGGTTCTTTGAAGTCAGTGGCCTATTTGAACAAGCCTACCTTCTCTATGTCCTATTGAACACTATTAACGGGCTGCTGTGTCTTTCTGTCCAGTAGCTGAGTAAGTTTCAGTCATGAGAGTCTAGCTTGTAAAAGTCCTATCACACCACCATCTTAGCCTGCCCGACTGTGCTAGGCAAGGACTGTACAGAGGCGCCGACTGTAGTTCCGTATTTGCTTTCCTGTGTGCAGAAGCTTTTTGAAAACAGACGCTAAGGGCCTCAGGGGGCCTTGCTTCTGTGCCCTCCGTGCTCGTTCCTGATGCACATGGGAAAAGCATTCTCATGTACAGCCTTCTCTCTTATCTGATACAAATGATTATGGGGTTCAAAATATGGAAAGCAGAATGCTACTTAAGATTTGTGGAATTTTAAATTGGTATAAACATATGAAGGATAATTGTACTTTTAGCCCATACCTCCCATTTCTGTTTTCTTAGTGATTATTATTAAGTCATGTAGACCTTCTTGACAGATAAACTCAAATTAATGAACACAAAAATAAAATTGGACTATTTTTCTCTATATTAAAATTTAGACTTCTAAATGTTTACTTTTAGAAAATTAACTTTTCTAGGTGATATCAAATTGCAGGATAAAATATTCTTCTATTTTGTAAATTAAGATGAAAGATTGAGGAGATGGCTTTATTGTAAGATTTTTTTATTCTTTTGGCTCTTTGGGGGGGGGTACCACCCAGCTCCCAAATAAATCACTCCTTCAGAGTCTTATTCTTTCTTAAAGTTGCCCAGCCTTAGCTTGGCTTGTTTCTAGATAGTTTTTCTTAACTTAAATTAACCCATCTACCTTTTGCTTCTGTGTTTTTTCCTTTTCTTACTTCTGTATATCTTATTTTCACTCTTACTCCATGGCTGGCTGGGTGGCTGGCCTCTAATGTCCTCCTCTCCTTGTTCCCTTGTTTCTCTTTCTTTTTTTAGATTTCTCTTTCTATTTATACTCTCTACCTGCCCACCCCACCTATCCTTGCTCCTGCTTTGCTTTTGGTCATTCAGCGCTTTATTAGGACCATCAGGTGTTTTAAGGCAAAGAATCACAGCTTCACAGAGTCAAACAAATGCAGCATAAACAAAAGTCACACATCTTAAAATTGTATTCCCCAACATTTTGTAGGTAAAGGACTTTAGTAATCTTGGTGCTCCTACAGCAGGAGGGGAGGTGGAGGGAGACAAGCAAATCATGGTAGCTCACAGATCGGCTAATTTAGCATTTGGCATAATTTAGCAGTAAACAAAAGACTGTCTCAAACAAGGTAGAAGGCAAGGAACTATACTTGAGTTTGTCTTCTGACTTCCACTCATGATTTTTGTGGTGCCTATTAAGGGCTCGAGTACGATTGAATTGGTTTATGTGTGCCTGTAATGTGATCTTTTTCTCTCTGAACATGTACCAGTTTGTGTATGTCCCTTTTGATCTGTGTTTGTGTATGTGCTGTTCTCATACTTTGGGAAAATATACACCTGTACAATGACATAATTTTATGCTATCTAAGGTTGAAAAAATGCAGAGTGGCCTGCCTTTATTCCTGTGTGAGGGGTTGTGGCTGCTGTCCAGAGATGGCAGTGTTGCACCTGCTGTTCTGTCCCTGGCCTGTGCAGCCTTCCATCAGGAGTGCTTTCATTGGGCCTCCGTTCCTTTGACATTCTATCTGCTAGAGTTTTGAGCCTTTCTCTTCTTTGTAGCACTACAAGATGATTTGGGCTCATCATGAATATTCTCTTCTCTAGCCCCAAAATGAGTCATCTCAACAAGGGTCCCTTGGTTGGAGAATGGTATTAGAAACCAGATTTGCTCTGGTGTGCTCATCACAGTTTCATTGCTTTCAGGTAATCGTCTGTGCAGAGTTATAAAATATATACATACATATTAACTTGTATAAATGTAGATGCCTGCATTGTAGTGATCCCCTCTTATTTGTGGTCTTGCTTTCCATGCCTTCAGTTATCTAGTTAACCATAGTTTGAAAATATGAAGTGGAAAATTCCAGAAATAAAATATTTGTAAGCCTTAAATTGCATGCCTTTCTGAGCGACATGCAGTCTTGCACCCTTCCACTCTCTCCTGCCCTGGACATGAGTCATCCCTTTGTCCAGTGTACCCATGCTGTGAATGCTACCCACTCATTAGTCACTATTCATAGGCTGTCACAATGCTTGTGTTCAGTTATATAGCAATACTTGCGTACCTTTGTATAGCAGCCTAATGACTATATCACAATTCCTGTGTCCTTCACCTCACTTCATTTAATCATGTAGGCATTGTAGGCATTAATCATGATTAATCTCACATAGTAGATCGAATATAAGAAGATACTTTGAGACAGCTACTTAACTATTAGCAACATATTGTTAAATTATGTTTTATTAGCTATTGTTAATCTTTTATTCTGCCTATTTTTTATGGTAGTCTATAGTAAATGTGTATGCATTAAAAAGAACAGTGGGCATCTGTAGTTGCTACTGTGCATGGTTTCGGGCATTCACTGAGGAACCTTGAGACACATCCTTACATAAGGTGGGACTGTTCTATTAAGCTTACCAGGAATTCCCCACAGTGGGCCAGACTAATGCAGACATGGTCCACTTCTTACTGTTTCCTTGGAACTTCCAAGTCCATAGTCTCTGTTGCTGCTACATCTCTTCACTGATATTTCCTATCTCGGTATACATGAGCTATATTAGGACTGCTAACTTGACCTCCATAAGAAACAACCTCGTATGTGTGGCCAGTTCTTTTCCTCTCACAGTTTCCGTTCGTTTCCAGAGGTATTTGTGACTTTCTCACGGTCTCCTTGCTGAGGCTCTGTCACACTTTTGCACTGCAGTCAACTCCTTTGTCATAGCATGAGGTCTGTGCTGCAACCCATCCCCTTCTTGGCTGAATTTTTAAAAATCTTGGATTTTAAAAACCGTTAGTAGATATTCTTTGTGTTATGACAATCCATGGTTCTTGATAAGTAGATGACACAGATTTACCATGGCGCTAAGAGACAAAATAATCTGTGTCATGGTCCTAAAAATAATCTGTGTTGTAACTTAGCCCCCTGTCCTGAAAATCCTGGCAGAAACTGGCCCCTTTTCTGTCCATGTAGTTTTTGTCGTTTCCAGAAAGTCCATAAATGTATTCATATGATATATAGCCTCCTCAGACTAGAATTTCCACTTAGCACAATCCCAGAACACACATAGAGATCAGAGACAGCCTCCTGTAGAATTTACCCATGTTGCTCAGATGAACAACTCTTTCATTTTGGTCACAGAACAGCATTCCTAGTACGATGTGACATCGCGGCGCCACTGGCTTTGTGTCGTCATAAGCAGTGCTGCTGTGATGGTTCATGGGCAGGTGTTGGATGGAGTTTTCACATCACCTGGAAACAGGATTTCTGGACCATGTGTAGCTCTGTTAGGCACTGCTGAACGCTCTTCATTTTATTTCACCATCAGTAAAGGAGTGTTCCAATTACTCTCAATATTTGCCAGCATTTGATGGAGTTATTGCTGGGCTTATTTGTACACTTTAACTTTTATATTGTCATTGTACTGTGTGCACATGTGCCTGCCATGGCGTGTATGCAGAGGCAGAGGACAACTAGAAGTTCGTTCTCCTTCCACATGGCAGCTCTGATTGGATGGATGTTGTCAAGCGTATGCAGCATGTGCTTTTGTCTGCCAAGCCATGTCAACAGCCCAGGACCTTTTTTTTTCCATTTTAATCATACTAATGTTTAGTGGTATATCATGACTTATTTTTCTCCTCCCCTATATGGAGTGTACTACCAAATACTTGTCTAAATGTTCCTGATGTAAAAAATCATTAAACTGCAACTTGATTTTACCTTTTAACTTGTTACAACCAAATTTACAGGTCATTATGTATCAGTCTGATTAAAAATGTAACTTACTTGCATTCTGTGAGTATTGCATGCAATACTTTAAAAAAAGTTTTTTAACTATTTTTTAAAACACGATCTTTTCTCATTTTACATACCAATCCCAGTTCCCACTCCCTCCATCTTCTCCATCCTCCCCCTCCCATCTCCCACATCCACTCCTCAGAGAGGATAAGGCTTCCCATGGGGAATCAACAAAGTCTAGCACACTTTGAGGCAGGACCAGTGCCCTTTCCCCTATATCTAGGCTGAGCAAGGTATCCCTCCATAGAGAATAGACTTCAAAAAGCCAGTTTCAAGTAGTAGGGAGAAATCCTGGTCCCACTGCCAGTGGCTGCATAGTCTACCCCAGCCATATAACTGTCACCCACATTCAGGGGGCCTAGTTTGGTCCTATGCTGGTTATTCTACTCTTCCCACTAGCTCAGGTCAGCTTTTCACTAGGTACCCCCATCATGATCTTGACCCCTTTACTCATATTATTGCTCCTCCCTTTCTTCAACTGGTCTTGGAGCTTAGCCCAGGGCTTTTTCTGGGGATCTCTGCATCTGCTTCCATCAGTTGCTGGAGGAAGATTCTATGATGGCAAGGTAGTCATCAGTCTGATTACAGGGGAAGGCCAGTTTGGGCACTCTCTCCCCTATTGCTTAGGGTCTTAGCTGGGGGTCATCTTTGTGGGTTCCTGGGAATTTCCCTAGTACCAGATTTCTTGCTAGCCCCATAGTGGCTCCCTCAATCAAGACATGTCTTTCCTTGCTCTCCTTCTCTATCCTCCCCCCATCTTGACCATCCCATTTCCTCATGTTCTCCTTCCTCCTCTCTTTCTCCCTTCCTCCTCCCATCTGCTCTCCCTTCTCCCTCCACCCCTACACTCCTAATTTTCTCAGGATATCTTGTCTATTTCCCCTCCCCAGGGAGATCCATGTATTGTTTCTCTTTAGGGTTTTCCTTGTTACCTAACTTTTCTGCTGGTTATCCTTTGCTTTACATCTAATATCCACTTAGAGTAAGTACCTACCATGTTTGTCTTTCTGGGTCTGGGATATCTCACTCAGAATGTTTTTTTCCTAGTTCCATCCATTTGCATGCAAATTTCAAGATGTCATTGTTTTGTTTTGTTTTTTACCGCTGAGTAGTACTCCATTATGTAAATGTTTCCCAATTTCTTTATCCATTCTTCGGTTGAGGGGCATCTGTTTCCATGTTCTGGCTACTATAAATAATGCTACTATGAACATAGTTGAACAAATGTCCATGTGGTGTGATTGAGCCCAAGAGTGGTATTGCTGGGTCCTGAGGTAGGTTGATTCCCAGTTTTCCGAGAAACCGCCATACTGATTTCTAAAGTAGCTGTACAAGTTTGCTCTCCCACAGCAATGGAGGGGTGTCCCTCTTACTCCGCATCTTCTCAAACATAAGCTATCATTGTTTTTGATCTTAGCCATTCTGACTGGTGTAAGATGGTTTCTAAGAGTCATTTTGACTTTCGTTTCCCTGATGGCTAAGGATGTTAAGCAGTTCCTTTAGTGTCTTTCAGCCATTTGAGAGTCTTCTGTTGAGAATTCTCTGTTTAGATCTGTACCCCATTTTTAATTGTATTATTACTGAACTCTTTATATATTTTGGAGATCAGTCCTCTGTCTGATGTGGAGTTGGTGAAGATTTTCCCCCATTCAGTAGGCTGCTGTTTTGTCTTATTGACTGTGTCCTTTGCCTTACAGAAGCTTTTGGGACTCCTGAGTGTGTGAAAGAGTGGGTCTCTGATTCTTGTGCCTGCTCTTGGCTCTCTTTTCCTCCTGTTGGGTTGCCTTGTCCAGTCTCAATATGAAGTTTTTGCTTCATGTTATTATATTTTATTTTGTTATGTTTGGTTGTTATCTCCTAGAAGCTGATTCTTTTCTAGTAAGAATTTCTTTTAGATAAGATATACCAGCAAAATTTTCTTGCAGGCTTTGTTTCAGCCTGAAAATGTGTAGATTGCTTCTTTACATCAGAAAGAGTGTTTAGCTGGGTATAAAATTTTTAGTTGACTATCTGTTTTTTTCAACACTGAAAAGTGATCTTTCCATTTAATGTTGACTTAATCTTTTATTTATTCATTTTTTTTTGAGGTAGGGTTTCTCTGTGTAGCCCTGGCTGCCCTGGAACTCACTCTGTAGACCTGGCTGGTCTTGAACTCAGAAGTTCACCTGCCTCTGCCTCCTAAGTGCTGGGATTAAAGGTGTGTGCCATCACTGCCCAGATTTGACTTCACCTTTTAAAAATTTATTGTTCAGAGTGTGTACATATGAGTGATGTGGTGAGCAGAACAGGCACTTGTGCCATAGTGTGCATGTGGAGATGAAAGGACAATTTCATGCAGTCAGTTCTCTGTTTCAGCATTTGTATGGGTTCCTGGGACCAAACTCGGTCACCAGACCTGTGCAGCAAGCATCTTTCTTTACTCAGGGAGCTATTTCACTGCCCTAGCTTTCATCTCTTTTCTTTTCTTCCTTCTTTCATCCCTTTCTTTCTTTTCTCTTTCTTTCTTTCTTTCTTTCTCTCTCTCTCTCTCTCTCTCTCTTTCTCTCTCTCTCTCTCTCTCTCCCTCCCTCCCTTCCTTCTTTCATTGGTTCCTTCCTTCCTCCTTCTCTTTCCTTTCTCCTTCCCTCTCTCCTTCCATCCATCTCTCCCCTCTCTCTCTTTCTCTTTCTCTTAGAAAAGGTCACACTATGTAGCCCTACTTGACTTGGAACTTAATATGTAGACCAGGCTGGCCTTGAACTCATAAATATCTGCCTGCCTTGCCCTTCCAAGTACTGCGGTTGAAGGTATGTGCCATCGCCTCTGGCTTGAGTACCATCTTCTCTTTTTTTAATGAATCATGTCAGTAACTTTTTCATTATTGCATTCTGGACTGAGCTCCTCTGCTTGACATGTGTTGTCCTTCATGTTCACATGCTTTCTATCCTCCAGATAGCTGGTCTACTCCTGCTCCTTGTTCTGTGTGCTTACTTTTAAGAAAATGTTTATATTTATCTTCGTGTGTGTGTGTGTGTGTGTGTGTGTGTGTGTGTGTGTGTGTGTGCGTGCCTGCCTGCCTGCCTGCCAGCCTGTCTGTCTGTGTCTGTTAATTTGTCACATGTGTGCAGGTGCCTGTGGAAGCCAGAAGAGGGCACTGGATTCTTGGAAGCTGTAGCTACAGGCAGTTGTGAGCTACTGATGGTGCAGGGAACTGAACTTTGGTTAGCTGGAAGAGCAGAAGGCTCTGTGGCCCCCAGAGTGTGCTTATTCTCTTGGAAATTTCTGCAACAACCCTTTGCTTTGTTCTCAGGAAGAAGGAAAGGCTAGTAAATGAGCTCAGCTTAAACCAGATGTCCTATGTGTCCTGCTGTGGAAGGTCTAATGTCATTCTGGGAATCCCTAGGAGCACATTCCTGCCATATTTTAAGTCATTCAGACTTGTAGCCCAAGCACTTGAAATGCATTTTACATATTTCCTTGCCAGGAATTAAATGGGTAAAAGAATCTCCTTATCCTTTCTAGTCTAGAAATGAACAGTCATAAGAGAAGCAAATAACGAACCGTGTTGAGCTTTTCATGATGAACAGTAGGTGTTTGAAAAAAGCTTAAAAGTCACAATGTGTGTGAAGATATGCATTATGTATATAATTAAGTGTTATAGTATCATATATCAATATATATTAAAAGGAATATCTGAATAATGAACATGATAGCAATTCACATAATGGTGTTCAAAGAGGCGTGGTATCTGGTATTTGACTAAAAAATAGCCCATGTTTTGAGCAGTCTGGTTTTATTGACATCAGCCTGATAGCAATTTCCTAATTTCAGGCAATTTGGTTTAAGATAGAAACTCGGTAAGAACATTAAGACCCAAGTCTCACCCAGGAATACTAGCCAGCTTCCTGATTTAGTTGAAGATATGGAGCTTCTCAGTATATTTTATGATATTATGGGAATTGGCTTAGAAACTGTAAAATGTGTTTAATATTGATAGCTGAAGAAACCCAGGCAGCAGTCCTCCATGACAAAATCTTTAAATGTAAATCTGCTGTTAGGTGTGTGTAGAATTCTTGCCTGCTACGGTGGTTTTGAATATGTGAGCACCACGGAAGCCAGTTAGAGGTTCTCAGCTCCTGACCTTCTGAGTCTGAAATGAGGGTGGAGGCAAGCATTGGGTTTTTATAACATTTAACCAGTTTCTTTTTACTTATGATACTAGAAACTGTTTAAGACAAATGCTGAACCATAGTCCCCAGCCCACCAGGTCATTCTGATGGGTGCTGAGCTGGGAGTTGTTTGTCTTGATGATCTTAGAAGTATTTGTACCTTAATTTGAGATTGGCTCCAACCCGTAGGATAACTTGCCAGGTGCAGCTACTAGCAGGGAAAAGGGGATGTGGACCGGCTTCAGCTGTGGCTACCAGTTTACCTCATTTGTCTTGTCCTGAAGTATTGTCTGCAGAGTATGACTTGAGCAGCAAAGGGTGAAATAGGGTTCCTGGAGTGTTATTTTTCTGTGCTGTGTGATTTGCCACCTGGGAGCCTTGCAGTCTTCCCTAAGGTGTAGTTAAAGTGTAAGATCACAGAAGCCAGTGAAGTTAGTAGTAAACTGCCAGATAGATTGTCTTTTTAAGATGGCCTTCAGCCCTCTCTCTGAGGACTATAGATAGGGTTCTTTTCATAGTGCCTGAGCCTACACAGACCTAGGTAAACCTTTACTCAGCCCTACAAGATAAGGAGAAGTGAGTAAAATATGTAATTGGCATTTAAGGAGGGATCCTAGCAAGGAGGAAATATGGGCTGGAGCTGAGAGGAAAGCAGATCCAGTCCTTCGAGGAATTAGAAAGGACACAAATTTGTCAGATGAAAGATTTGCAAGAAGTTAAAAACTTGAATATGTTCAGGAAAGCATCATAAAACATTAGGATGCTATTTGTTGTATTTACATTGTTCTGCCACACAATTATATGCTCTCAGGGTCACTGAGACAAGTAAGGCATGGTTACAGTTCCTGCTTTATAGATGGAAAATGGAGATTAAATCGGTAGCGCGTTCACATTACTGGATGTTCACTGTGCACTCACCCAATCCTGAGTCCTTGTTATGTGCTAGGTTCCAGCGTAGGTTCTAGAAATTCAGATGTTGGCAGAGCAGATCCTCCTCAGAAAATGCATTTTCTATGAGTTTACATTATAGAAGAGGAAAAGCAGACAATAAACAGGACAAATTATTAGTATTCTAGAGTATTTTTACCATGATCCTATTGAGAAATATTGTAAGTTGGGATGATTTAAGTTTTAAGGTGGGCTGTGTGAAGGGTTTTTGGAAGTAGAGTGACATGCTAGGCATGGTAGCATATGCTTGTGATACTAGTACTTGGGAAATGGAGATAGAGGATCAGGAGCTCAAGGTCACTGTCAGCTACTTGGAAGTTACAATTAGGAGTTGCCTTGGGTCTCAGAAGAGACTTTAGACTTAGATATTAAACAGTGTTGAGACTGTGAAAGATTATGGGGACTTTTGATGTTGGACTAAATACATTTTGAGTTATGATATGGCCAGGAATATAGAGGGTGGAGAAGGGAGTGGATTGTGGTGGTTTGAATGAGAACGTCTTGTGTAGACTCAGATGTTTGAATCCTAGGTCCCCAGCTGGTCAGTTTAGGGGATAGTGTGTCCCTAGAGGCAGGTCTTGGGAGTTAAAGACTCATGCCCTTTCAAGTTCCCTCTCTGCTTTTTGCTGCCGTTCAAGGTGTGAGCCTTGGCTTCCTGCTCCTGCTGCCATGTCTAGGCTCTCCATCATGGACTCTCATCCCTCTGAAACCATAAATCACATTCTTTTAGAAGTCATCTTAGTCATGGTGTTTCATGAAAGCAGTGGAAAGGTAACTAATACATTAGGCCATGGCCAAAGTAAGTGAGTCACCAGACCATGAACAGGAATGGGGGAACCTTAAATGCACATTTATGTGAAGTGAAGCAGTCTATTGCAAAGGCTTCCTACTGTGTGAGCCTAGCATGCTGGAAAAGGGAGCATTGGAAAGTAGGAGGAGGTTCAGTGGTTGCCAGAAGCTAGGAAAGGGAAGGGCGAGTAGGAAGAGCATCTGGGGGCTTTTAAAAATGTAAACTACCCTGTGTGGTACTGTAAGGGTGCATTTTTCTAGACCTGTAGAATGCACAGCAACAAAATAGAAGCTTTGTGTGAGCTTGGGATTTTGGGTGATAGTGGTGTGAGGTTCACTAGTTGTAGTCACAACTGTCCTACACTCTAGAGAATGTTGGTCATATGAGAGGCTGCATTGCAAAGTGGGAAAGGGTGCAGGGGGCAGATGGGAAAATGTCTTACTTTAAATCTGTTTTTCTATGGGTTTGAAAATGCTCTAAAAACATTGTCAGGACTGAAGAGATGGCTTAGCAGTTAAGAGAATGTTCTGTTCTTGCAGAGGACCAAGGTTTAGTTCCCAGTACCCACATGACAGCTTGCAGCTGCCCAAAACTCCAGTTCCAGAGGATCCAACACCCTCACTTGGCCTCTATGGGCTTCTGCATGCATGTGATGCATATATACTAAGGTACAAACACATACAACTTGAAATTAATAAATCTAAAAATAATTAAGTCCAGATGCTGGGAAGATGGCTCATGGGCAAAGGCACTTGCTACTAATCCTGACAAACCTGAGTTTAATCCTTGGGATCCACATGACAGAAGAAGACAGCCAACACTACAAAGTTGTCCTCTGATCTTCATGTGTGTCCTGTGACCTGTGTGTACACACTAAATATATGTAAAAAAAAGTCTATTAAAAGTAGGAATAACTTTGCTATCTCATGTAATAGGTTGTAATAAGGATTACATGAGATAAAAATATATGAAGGAATTGGAATAGTTTCTGGCATAGAGTAAACTAATATCATTTGATTATTATTATATTATGAATGAGCATAAAATATGCTTCCATTTGAGCACCATAATATTTATGTGGCTTGGATAAATTCATTTACATTCTTGAGCATCTTTGGTTATTGTCTAGAATTTTACCCATACTGACTGACAGTGTAGCCCATAAGAGTGAACACAGACCTCACACATCCGAACGACAAGAGTGTAAGTTAGTAATATGTGAGTGTTGTGCTCCTCCAGAACTCAGACACCTTGGAAGTGGGGACAAGAAGGGATCTGCCCTTCCGTAGGTACCCAGGGTGATCCTGATGCATTCCCAAGTGGAGTGCTTGAGCTGGAAGTATGAAGGAAAGGTTAGAGAAATATGCAAAACACCGTTGCCTCCACAACACAAAAGAGAGAGCTGAGGTTCTTGAGTATCTCCCAGCCTAGTCTCTGTAAAGTGAATTGACTATGAAGTAGAACATTACTTCCTGACTTCTTACCGTGTGAGTAATACCCAAGCGCTGTACTCAAGCTTTAAGTAGTAAGTACTAATCAGTGAAATGTGTGACTAATTCCAACAGTTGAGTCATCTGGGGGGCGGGTTAGGGATGAAAGAACTGTGGGACAGAGTGAGCAAAACCCTTGTCATCGAGTCAGGAAGTTACATAATGTGTGATCCTAGAGTGAAATGTCAGAATTAAAATCGAAACTCTCCTTGTCCTACAGCTAGGCATATGAGTAGGTGAGTTGTGAATGGAGCTGGCGTGTTCTTAAGACTTCTTGGAAGCTCAGCTGTCAATATTAGCAGGACAATTAGACAGGTAATGCTGAGAGTTGCTGACAAACTATTTTAAGGAAGGAGCAAAATGACAATAGCCTAGGAAGGGAATGGAAAAAATTACAGTATTGATTTGCAAAGTGAAATACCAATCATCTCCTTTGTGTCAGGCATTGCTTTAGACACGTTTGCACATGCACGCACACACAGCCTTTCTCTTCCTTACAACCTCTGAAAGAACACGAATAATCATTCTGCAACAGAAATCAAAGCTCAGACCAGTTCATATAGATGGCAGTTGAATAAAGATTTAAACAAAGAACTCTGACTCGACAATATATTTAAATCTTGATATTTTTGCTCAGCAATTATGCATACAGAATACTGTGTTTCTATGCAAAGAAACATACAGTAGATATTATTTCAGAGATCTAAGATTTGAGTTTCAGAGATGAGTGGAGAGACTTCTGCTCCTAATACATAAATAAGGCAGATGTGTATTCTTAACTAAAATATTAGACAACCTTATAAAAAATGATTGGAAAGCAGGCAGCCCATGGCTTCAGTTTCTTAGAGAAGAGATGTAAACACGGTGACTTTAAGGTTGCACCAGCTGCCTCCCTGGGGACAGTTCCAGACTTGGGCTTACAGAGGGGACCAGGCCTTCCCAGAGATACATAGAGGGCTGAACTCAGTGGAGCCAAAGTAACTAGGATTTGCATAGTTAAGGTCTCCCAGAGAGGGGAGGGACACCCCACCCTAGAAGGTCTTCAGCTTTGCTGAACTGCAGTTTGGTGAGTACTGATCTGTACAACCATTTGAGACCAGGAAAATACAAGTCGGGGAACTTGCCCCAAGTAGTTCTGCTCTGTCAGCTAGAATGGGACACCTAGGGGCAAATCTATAGACAAGGTTAGCCTTAGCAGTACATCTAAACTAGCCCAAAGTTAAGGACAAGAAAGAAGGAGCGGCCCCAACAAACATTTCAAAGAAAAGTTCCAAAGAATACTATTAAATTCTTTAATAAGAAAAAGTCAAGACCTGCTGGAAAACTAACCAGAATTTCTTTGAGGAAGGTGGATGAGAAGGGACTCAAAGGGGGAAAACAAGGAGGAAGATTGCAGGTGTTTGGGCAGAGAGGAAAGCTTAAATTTCTAACACAGTGAAACTGAGGCACTAGATTCCCAGGTAAGAGCAGATTGACAACCACAGTTGAGAAAGGATTCTGCATGGTGTACTGTAGACTTAACAGATACAAGCAGAACTGACTTTCTGTTGTCAGACATTGAAGGTCCTATACTCTGTTTCTCACATTGACTTATTACATATCTCAGACCTGTGAGAATTGACAATGTAACTCCCGTAATTAGACAGGCTTTCTATTCTTCTACACTCTTTGTTTTGTTTTGCTGGAGGCTTTTTGCAGTGAGAGGGGTTGAACCCAGCCTCCAGCATGCTAGGCTGGTGCACTGACACCAAACTGTATCCCCAGCCAGTACCCTGTATCAAGAGATGTGTGCTGCCAGAGCTCAGCTATTAGTGCACACCGCAGGCAAGACTTTTGGTTGGTTGGTTGGTTGGTTGGTTGGTTGGTTGGTTGGTTGGGGATTTTTGCTCATTTTGAGATAGTGCCTCACTGCATAGCCTCACATTTGAGAACTTCCTCTCTGGCCTCCCTTGTATGGTTGGCTCTTTTCGACACCGCACATGTAACCACAATGACAGCCAGAAACATGTAGCTAGCACACTGAATATGTGGAGAATGGAGATTGTGCTTAAGAAGTCACTATGATGAAAAATATTGCATTCTAAAAAACAAGAACATCCCCTTCTTCCTGCTAGAATATTTTCTCTTCCCAAGGAATCAAAATGTACCCAAGTGTGTTACTGTGAGTAAAAAATCGGGTACAGAAATCATATATGGGCAGTTTTGCATTTTCATTTTTATGTGAATTTCAGTATAAATTTAGGAACATAAAACATTAAGCTTAATTGTGACAAAGAAAAGCTCTCAGCAGTTTAATATAATAATTATAAACAAAAATATAAGTATTTCTGTACGATACCAGTATCTAGGTTTGCCTTTAATTGTTTTGGTATCTCTGTGTGATGTGTGTGTTGTGGTATGTGAGAGTGCAGACGTGTGTATGTTAGGGCATGTGGAGAGGCCAGAGGACAGCCTTGGCTATAAAAAGGTATTAGTGAGATAATTTACACTAGTCTTTTTTTTTTTTTTTTTTTTTTTTTGAGTCAGGGTCTACATACCCCTGGCTGTCCTGGAACTCACAGAATTCCAGAACTCAGATTGGCTTCAAACTCACAGAGATCTGCCTGTCTCTGCCTCCCCAGTGCTGGAATTAAAGATGTGTACCATCACCCAACTTTAGTTTACCCTTCTTTGTACTAAGTTTTCAAATAGTACATCTGGGTATGCAGGTCAGTAGTGGTGTACTGAGTTCAGTCACACAGAGAAGGGAGAGAAGAAAGGGCCACATAGTTAATGACTGCCACATCGGGCAGCAGGTGTCTGACATGATTAGTTCAGCAATAATCTTTTTTTTTTTTTTAATTTTCCAGCAGACAACTATGGCTGCAGGAGTCTTGCCGCAGAATGAAAAGCCATATTCCACTTTGGTGAATAACAGTGGGTATGCCGCTGCAAACATGGATGGTAATAATCTCTTTAGTGTACTTTGTGTCTCTGTGAAAATTAATGTTCAATAAAAGTAATTATGTGAAAGTATCTGAAAGAAAAAGCGCTATTCTTCACTTCAGAAGCCCAGATCCAGGTGTTTTCCATGACCTTTTCTTTCTGTTTGGCCTGGTAGAATTCTTTACAAACCCTGGATAATGCTCTTGGCCTTTTGAAATAGAGATGTTAGAAGTAGTGCGTGTCTCCCGCATTGTTATCTTAAACCGAGATTGTACGTTTGTTCCTACCCTCAAACGCCTACTGTGAACCAGCCATTTGTTTCTTCTCCCATCAGTACATGCAAGAGCCATTTGCAAAGCATTCAGCAGTACTCAGGCCCACTCTGCCGGTGCTTTTGTGTGAATTTCCTGTGGTACCCAGGCAAGAAAGCCAAAACCTGTACCTGCCTCTCATCCTTCTGCAGTTCCGAGGCAGGAAATGGATGATATGATTCCACTCTGGCCTTGTCACTTGTGCTAGGCAGCTTTCCATAACTGTGGCAAAATACCCAGAAAAATCAGTTTAGGGGTCAGTGAGATGACGGCTCAATAGGTAAAGGCACTTGCCACCAGGCCCGAGTACCTGAATTTAACCCCGGAACCACCTGGTATAAAGAAAGAACCAACTCCTGCAAATTTCTGTACCCACGGAACATAAATACATATAATATTAATAAAATTATAATTAATTCAAAAGAGAAAATGGTTATTTGGCTCATGGTTTCAAAGGTTTCAGTCCATGGCCAACTGGCCTATTCCATTTGAACCTTTATGAGGTCACACATCATGACAGAAATATATGGCAGAGGAAACTGCTCACTGAATTGGAATCAAAGACAGGAGAGGTCAGAGTCCCAGCATTTCTGTTACAGGCATGCTCACCGTGACTGACGTTCACCAGCACCCACCCCTTAAGGTTCCACTGTCCTTCAGTAGCATCACAGACTGATGACCAAGTTTTGAGCATAGGAGCCTGTGCAGGGCATTTAAGATTTCAGCCACAGTGTGGGCCTTGATGCCATCACAAGTGATAGCCAGACGAAATGGTGAACATTTTCTTGGCAATATCTTGCAGAATTTTCTAACCGTAAAAGTTCATTTTCATGCTGTTGAATAATGGACTTTGCAGGATTTCTTCTCACAGTGTGGCTGAGATGATAGAAAAGTAAAGGAGGAAGTTCTACTGCAGCTGTTGCCTTCAGTACTTGCTGGGAACAGTCAGCTCTCAGTTCCATGTGTTCTTACTGGAATCTGTCCACCCTAGGAGGACCCTCTCTCACATCCAGAGAAACAGCATTTCCCACATGTCTGAAGCCCAAAGCCTTGTAGGTCCTCCATCTGTCTGCCGTGTCTGACTCTAGAGGAACTAACACCGGTAACCACCATTTCTGGACACCTTCTGTGCCAGTCCTCTTCCCTGCTAACTTCCTTGGCCCTGAAGTGACAATAACACAGTCAACAAACGCAGTGACAGTGTCTACACCATGTTCCCTCTGCATCACCGCAGGCAGCAAATGGAGCAGTCACACAAGCCTCCTTCCTTCTTCCTTTCTTTATCACAGTTACCTTCTAGTGGTTTTTTTTTCTGGAGGGGTTCTGTTAGCTTTGATAGGTAAACTCATTACACTGGAGAAAACTAGGGCTCCACCTACTGAATCCAGTCTTCCAGGTTTCAGGGACACTAAGAATCTTCTGCTCTTTCCCGAATGCCCCAGGGAGGGAGACCATTTTGATCAATAGAGAAGCTGATTTTTTTTTAGCTTTTCAAATGTTTTAATTGAATAATTTATTAATATTTTTCTCTCATATAAGTAGAGCTAATTTTTAATTAGGAAGAAATCCAGAAAAATGTACTTAATATCTAACTTTTAAAATTGCATCTCGTTAAAGGTAGTCAGTTATACTTTATTATATTTTAGGGTGGAGAATAGTATTTTGAATGTTGGCTAATGAATCATTGGAAAATTTAATGTCAAAGTACATGAATAAAATACTTAATTTTTGACAGGAGGTAGTGATGCATGCCTTTAATCCCAGTACTCAGGAGGCAGAGGCAGGCAGATCTCTGTGAGTTCGAGGCCAGCCTGGTCTACAGAGTGAGTTCCAGGACAAGCTTCAAAAATCTACAGAGAAATATTGTCTTGAAAAAACAAAATAAATAAATAAATAAAATAAAATAAAATAAAGAAGCAAACAACGTTTAGAGGAAAAAAACTAGCTTTCTATGAGACAAACCTACATTTAGTCTTGGTTGTACCACTTATAAACAATAATTCTGGACAGTGCCACGGTCATTAGGGAGAACTAATTCACAGAAGTACAAAGAATAAAGATAGAGGGCTCCACATCCCCCATGTGCATCCCTCATGTGCACAGTTCCCAGCTGACAATTGTGGCACTCACTTTCTCTGCACTCACAGTGGTTGTGTATCCCTTTATTTAGTAAATACCTCACTGCCATAAGGAAAATACTAACTCATGGTATCGTCAGTTTTCTAAATAGTGTTCAGATTTCTCACTATCTCATACCTATTTCCCATAAATGTATTTACGTATCATTTGTATCAGGATTCAAAAGGTGTCACTATGTTCTCACTTTTTGTTATGAATATTAAATGTTTTAATCTTGAATTTCACTTATGTCTTTTTATTAATAGTCTATTGGTTAAGGAAATTGGGGTTTTGACTTTATAGAGTTTGCCACAATCTTGCCTATTAAGTCTACTAGATATTTCTTATTCTTATGAATAATATAGAAGCAAATCAGAATGAGTTTTTAATTGACTAGAATATTACATGAATAGTGCAATAGTCCTCGTTTAGATTTCCATATTCTTCCTTCTTGTGGCCTCTGTGTGCACCAGCACACACATGTGCATACATCACACACACATCATATTCATACACATATGCATGCACACGCAGTTTTAAAAAGTAAAATAATACAGTCATTTTGAAAAAGTTCACTAATTGCATATAAAATTAAAATAGGGGTCCTGCACTATCATTCTGCCTTATTCCCCTGAGGTCTAATATCTTACTGAAAATGGAGCTAGGCTGATGAGGAGCAAGCCCCAGAAAGCTTCCTCTCTCTGCCACTCACCCCCAGCACACTGCTGGGTTACAGGCTCATGGAACTACTCCAGATCTTTTAGGTTCTGTGGCTTTTAACTAAGGTCCTCATGTTTGCACCACGAGTACCCTTAACCATTGAGCCATCTCACCAGACCCAATTTTACTTTCTTCTAAATAAATTATTATGGTTTATAATATTTTTATTCTTTGGGGATTTCATTTTTGCATACAGTATATTTTGATCATGCTCTTCCTTTCTCCCTCTGATTCTTCTCAATCAGAAGTGTTTAATATATTTTACAATTATTTGTTTTGTATGTATATGTGTGCATGTATGTGCATCATGCCATACATGTGTGGAGATCAAAGGACAACATGCTTAAGTCAGCTCTTTCTTCCTGTTATGTGGTCCCAAGATGGTACTCAGTTTGTCAGGCATGGCAATGACTGCCTTTACTCACTGAGTTATCTTGGGTGCCCCATTTTACTTTTTTTTTTAAGCAATGTATAAGTGTCCAAGTTCTGTTTCTTCATCAGTTTTAGGTATTGTCATTATTTAGCTGTTCTAGCCAGTGGAGAATGACATTTCTTTGTGGTATTTTGTTTTTACGGTGCTGGGGAACAAATGTAGGCTCTTGTGCATGCTATGTGAGCACTTCTCGCTGGACTATAGCTCCAGTCCCTCTTTATCTGTATTTCTCTATTGCAAATTGCATTTAGCTTTGGGCCAATAAAGAATCGAGGGAAGCTAATCCATCTTGGTAATGGTTATATCGTTTCTGTGCTTCTGTCACGTGTACATTCTCCTTTGCTTGAGTCTGTGATGTCTTATTCACTTCCTAGTTCAATTGTTAGGTTAAAAGAAAACAGCTTAAGGGAGGAATGGTTCATTTTAATTGATGGTTTCAAAGGATTCAGTCCGTCATTGCGTGGTCCCAGGTACTTGGACAGAACATTGCATGGGGCGAATGTGTGGCAGAGGAGAGCTATTCTTCTCTTACTGCACCAGAAAGCAAAGGAAGGAAGAGCAGACTAAGAGCCCAGTATTACAGAGGCACAGATGAAGGACCTGCTTCCTCCAGCTAGGCCAGCCTTCCAGCATTCCCACAGCCTCCCAAGATATGGCCACCAGCTGCAGACCAAGTGTTGAAAACATGGCACCTCCACTTGGCCTTTATACCCTGCTTGTCATGTGCTTGCTTCCTGTAACCACAGCTCTCATTCCTCATGATGCTCAGTTTTCCTCCTCTGTCCCACTGCCTGGTTTGTGTGTGCGTCCTCTCTCTTTTCTGTCTCATTGATCTGTCTGTCTCACTTCCAAGCAGTGCCATCCTGCTGTGATCACTATAGAGGATTCTTTCCAGTTAACTTTTTTTTTAAATATCATTGTAGCTATGACCTGTGACTCCCAGTAAATTTTAAATAAGCTTGTATATGTCAACAACAGCAAAAAAAAAAAAAAACCAAAAAAAAAACTGGCAGGAGTTTGTTAAGAATTAAATTATATAAATGAAATTAAGGAGATTACCATCTTTACTATATTGACTCAATCTATAGACATAATGTCTACATTTACTTAATATTATTTTATCAGAATTTTAAGTCTTTCAACACATAGAACCTTACATTTTTAAAGAAGTTTATACTGGAGTGATTTTTCTCTGGAGTGTTTGTATACAACGTTATGTCAGTGTCAGAAGGCTGGACACATGGACAGGTACCAGGTTAAAGTGATACCTCATCCATTTGTGTGTATCAGCTTCTCCAGAAGTTTATCAGTTATATCAATTAATTTTTCCATAAAGCCAATAGAAAGCTGCCACCGTTTTCCTGTTTTAAAGTTTGTATGTTTGTTTTTAATTTTTGCCCTTCTTACCCTTCCAATACTTGCTCTGTGTTTTTGTTTCTCATACCTTCCTTGTGACTGTGGTTGGATTGATTTGAGATCATTCCTCTTTAAAATGGAATAAATTTCCTTTATTACTGTCCCATGTAATTCAGTATGTTCCATTTTCATTTTGATTCAATTCTGTGTTATGTAATTTCCTTTGAGACGTTCTCTTTAATCCATAAATTAATTTATAGCTTTGATATTTAATTTCTAAGTCTTTAGAATTTTTTTCCTGTTGTCTTTCTGTTAGTGATTTCTAGTTCAGTTTCTTTTTTGTTGAGAGAACATTCAAAGCTTCCAGTTCTTTAAAAATTAATGCCAAGGAATGTTATAATTATAGTTCTTTTTGAATAATTTCAATGTTGCATATCTGTTGATCATTTCCTCTCATTCAAGTTGTGATTTTCTTAATTCTTGGTGTGACAAATGATTTGTTACAGATTTTTGGATCCTGCCTTTTGTTTCTTCTTACTTTTCAACAGTCTCCTTATGGACAGTCAGCTACAGCTTCCTATGAGATGTATCTGCTCGGCCTCCCATGACATGTGGGTGGGGTAGAAGGGCAGCTTTCCTCTGCTCTGTTGGCACCTTCATGGTAGAAGTGGGGCAGTGCCTTGCATGGTCAGGTTGCCTTTGAATCTTGTAAGATTAGCTCCTTGAGAAATGAAATCATGGTCTGGCCCCACTGCCACCTAGGTTAGATGGGAGGTGACTCATGCTTTGTTGAGTTGTGGTTGAACCTCATTTCCCTGCTGTGCCTTGTGAGTCACTTTCTCACTTCCCCCCTTCTTTTCTAATAGATGCCAAGTAGAATTGGGGGCTCAGCTCCTCACTGCACCCCACTAACACCAGGGGATAGGAAAGGGAATGTATACCAGCTTATATCACACCTTTCTTCTCACTGACAGAAAGTTAAGGTGGAGGAGGCTCAGGTTCCCTGGGCTCCATTGACACCAGAGACAACAGTGTGAACTAGCCCAGCCCTGCGTCGTGCTTCATTGTTTCAGTCTTGTTTCTACCAGGAGAATGTGTAGGTTTGTCTCCCTACTACACCTCAACAAGACCAAAGATTGGGCAAAGTAGAGTACTCACCAACCATAATTTGCACTGCTTTCTTTAGTCTTCTTGATGCTGGGTGAAGATGGAAGCTCGACTGAGGAACTGATGATATGGGAGGGGATGGCAAGCCTGTTATTGACTAACTAGCTGTGCATCAGGCTCCCGTTAGGACTTGCTGCAGCAAAATGAGTGTAGAATGAAAGACACTGCTTTCCAGAAGAATTGCCACATTGTCTGCTTGTGCTTGATAAGGATGGGAAAATATCTCTGTCCAGCCTATCGCTTTAACCACAGCAGGCAACTCAAAGTGCCACATCCTTCTTTCAAACAGGATGCAGCGAACTAGCTCTCTGATGAATCCTCTGTGCCACTCTGGTAGATTTGCCCCTTCTGATACACCTGATTGAGTTGAGTCCTTTTTTTCAGGGTCAGGATATTGGGGCGATGGACAGCTTTCTGTTTGTCCCTCTGAAACTGGAGTAAAGGAAACTATAGCAGTCATCACCCCTCCACCGCTTTCTCCTCCTCTGCAGCAACCCTAAGAACTACCACTCAACTTTCTGTTTCCACACATTTCTTTTTTTCTGAACATTTTGTTTTAAACAGAATCATACAATATGTAGTCTAGTGATTTACTAATATCACCTGACTTGATGGTTTTCAGAGTTCATTTTTTCTGCATGTGTCAGTACTTATGGTCTCCAGTAGCATAGATAATAACTATATTTTAAATGTACCAGATGCTAAATGTTTGGGTTGCTGCCATGTTTTGGCTGTTCTGAGTGCTGATTGTCCAGAGCTGTGTGTAGACTGTCTTCACTTACTTGAATTTCTAACTAGGAGTAAAGCCTGGTTTATAAGGGCACTTCATTTACTCACGTAAGGGCCTGCTGGACTGTTTTCCAAAGAGGTTGTTCAATCTTAAATTCCCATGGGCAGTGAGGAAGGGCTCCTGTCTATCTATTGTCACAAACACTTGGAGCTGATCTGACTGTCCAATTATAGCCATCCTGGAAGGTGTGAAGAGATATTTCATTGTGGTTTTTATAAACATTTTCCTAATGACTCGTAGTGTTAAACATCTTTTCATCTATTTATTGATCATTTCTGTATCTGTTTGGGATGTCACTTGCTAGTAGGAATTATTAGTATAGAATTGACATATCAAAACTTCACCATTGTAAAGAAGGCATTGGATGTTATTGTAAGCATAAGGCTGGGCAGTGTGCACCACTGCATTAACCCAGAGCATTTGGACAGACTAGAAAGGAATCTTGTTGTGACCAGAAGCCGATTCCTAGTCCGCTGTGTCCCTGGTTCCTGAAATCACTTACCTTTCTACCCCTATAGATTTACCAGTGAATTTTTTTATTTTAGCATAACTAAAAGCAGTGTCTTATTTAAGCAAAGTAGTACTTGATCCTTTTTATTGCTGGGTAATATTCTATTACATGAATATAACAGTTCATTAATCCTTTTGAGTTGAAGGACACTCCGGTTGTTTCTGCTTTGGCTTCTATGAATAAATGTTGTTATGAATATTTATGTACATATTTTTCTGTGGGTATATTTTTATTGTTCTTGAACACAAACCTTGGGGTGTAATTAAGATGTGGTAACTGGATGTTTAACATTTTGAAGAATTATAGCCACTAAATAAATGTTTTTTATTTGCATTTCCCTACTGGATAATGATGTTGAATGTCTTTTCAAATACATTTTGGCTACTTCTTTCTCTTCCTGGGAGAAATGCCTATTCAGATTCTTGGTCCATTTTGAAACTGGGTTGGTCTTTGTTTTGTTGTAACAGTTGTTGTACAACAGTTGTGTCTGTTGTAAGAGTTCTCTGGACTCCAGTTTATTAGATTCTCCTTTTGTTCTTGCTCTTTCTCATTTTTTCCCTTGTAAATCTTGGATTTCTCACTCACTTCAAGTTCTTCCGTGCTTGTTACATGAATCACATTTCTCTGTTTTATGCCCAACAATAAATGCAATTACATGCATGTTGTTTTATATAGTCCTTTTAAACTAACCAAAAAAGGGGAAAGCAAACATTTATACTATGTGATGTGCTATGTCTTTTATATTTTATTAACATTTAATTTACCAGTGTCCCTTCTTATTACTGGCTTGGGTTACATGCTTTCAACTCAAAGAACTTTGTCTAGACCCTCCTTAATGGGCCTGCCACACAACAACTTCTGTTTCTGATGATCTGAGACTGTCTATATTTCTACTTCATTTTGAAAGATGATTTTTTTTGAGACAGGGTTTCTTTGTGTAGCAGCCCTAGCTGTCCTGGAACTAGCTCTTGTAGCATCGAACTCACAGAGATCCACCTACCTCTGCCTCCCGAGTCCTGGGATTAAAGGTGTGCATCACCACCCCCAGGTGAAAGATGATATTATAAGATAAATTTAAGTGCTTTATTTTCAGCAAATTGAATATGTGTCCCTCTATTTGAGGCCTCCATTGTTCCTAGTAAGAAATTAGGTATTAGTTTTATCGGGATTTTTTTGTAGGTGAGGAGTAGAATGTTTATCTTGAGAAGTCTTACAGACCCTGTCTGGATGTGGAGCTGTGGCTTTACCACGGGGCCTGTTGAGCTCCTTCAGTGTGCTGTGTGTTTATTCACACCTCCATAGCACCTGGGATGTTTGAAGTTATCATTTCTCCATTCTTTTTTTTCTCTTCTCCTATTTTTCTTAGTTTCTTGGTATATTATTTGCATATATGTTGCTGACCACATTTTATGAAGACTTTGTTCATTTTTCCTATTTCCTTATTTTCTCTGTTCTTCCATGTATATAATTTCTGTTTTCAAGTCCTCTAATTTCTGGGTTTATGTCTGCTGCTGAATTTCACAGTATATATTTTGTCATTTCTATACTTCTGCTCTTCTGAATTTTGATTTGCTTATTTTACTACTTCCCCATGTCTGATTTTCGTGCCTTTCCTGAGATAGGCCGACACTACAAATGAAGTAGAGTGGGGCAGTCTGGCCTTGGTACTCTCAGCATGCTCAGTGGGGATAGAAAAGACTGGTGAGGAGCCAAATAGATGCAAAGACTGACTGAGCCTGTGAGCACAGTGTTGTCAGATGCCAGCACAATCCCGGTTAAAATCCCCTAGGCATAGAAAAGAAAAGTCTACCCACATTTTAAGAAGAATCTCAAAGACCTCCAAACAGGCAAAATAATATTGAAAAATAATGAAAAAGAGTTATTTCCTAATTTTAAATCTTTTATACAAGGCTACATTAATCAAAATAAAGACAACTATGCAGTGTAATAGAATGAAGAACCCAGAAAGAATCCCTGCATATATGATTATCTTTATGTCTGTGCATTCACCCATGGAGGTCAGAAGCCAGCTGACACAACACTAAGCCTGGTGTGGTAAGTACCTTTACCAACTGAGCCATCGCCCAGTCTGTTTTACTTGGTTGTGATGGGGATTAAACACAGGACCGCAGGTTAAAGGTGTGCACCACCACCACCCAACTACATGGAAATATTTTAGTATGAGTAATTTTTTGAAAAGCCATATTTTCCACAGACACTCAACAGATGAAGAGGTTTTTACAGAACAAGCCCTACTCCTTGAGTGTCCCTTTCCTGCATTATCAGCGTGAATGTACAGACTCAAGAACCAGCCTGCCTGTTGCATCTCACTCACTCCTAACAGCTATTCTGTTTTTCCTCCTCTGACAATACATTGTCTAAATAAGCACCCAGAAAAGATGTTCCGTTTCCTTTATTTAATTTTCTTCAAAATTACAGGAAACTGCCCTCAGTACCTGTCTTACTCCTCTCTCTACTTCCAAACATGCCATTAGAAAAAGAAAACCTGAGGCCAGGTGTGGTAACACACACCTTTAATCCCAGTACTCAGGAGGCAAAGACAGGCAGGCAGATTGCTATGAGTTTGAGGCCAGCCTGGTCTACAAAACAAGTTCCAGGACAGCTAGAGCTACACAAAGAAAACCTGTCTCCAAAAATAAAAAGAAGATCAGCTACAAGAAAAATCAGAGAAGCAATACCAGATATAATGTACAGGACCACTCGTGCCTCTGGGCTCCTCCCACAGCCTCTGCATGAGAGTGTGGTAAAATTGCTATGCCGGGGCCTCAGCTAAGGGCCTTTGCAGCCGCTGCCTGTTTGCAGCTAGGCATGACCAGCTTAAGAGTAATAAGGAGTAAAATGAGCTATTTTATACAAAATGCAAAAGTACACATTCTCTTGATAAGCACAATGAGAGCAACAATCTGAGTAAGTGCTGCCAAGTGAGCACGGCCTTTTCTTCTTTAGCTGTTCCCGTAGGTGGTTCAAATCCCAAGTATCCAGTGCCAGGCCTAGTTCTCTGAGGACTGGTCATTTCCTTATGTCCAGGGTTTTAGACAAACCCCAAAGCTGTCCAAGGGAAATGGTGGCTACCTGCTCACATTCTTAGGTCCACACAGGAGCACACTCAGGAGCGTGGCAGTGAGGCTGACTTCCCAGCTCTGTTCTCCTTTCTGAGACAGGCCCACTCCCTACAAAGCAGCCACTGTTCAGCTGTTCGTTCAGAATGTTTGCTGTTGCTGGGTCAGAACTGTTTCTCAATAAGCATTAATTCTAATTCATCCTCAACAACAACAGAACAAACAAAAAACATTCCTTGAACTTCCAGAACATTCCAGAACTTCTCATATTCCTGCTGCATGTGATGGTTTCTAGACCTCTTGCTGTAATTTGTCTGGGGTCCTTCTCTTCCCGTCACAGAGAGATGCTGACTATAGCAGCCATCTCTGTCACTTGTTCAGTCTCAGGTCCCCTCTGCCATCTGTCGCTGGTGTCCACTGAAGTTGTTGTGACTGAGGTCACTGATGACCCATTTGAAGTAGACACTACAGTTCTCTTCTTTGCCGAGCAGTACATAACACACACCCTGAGTTTTAGTTGTTTGGCATCTTTCAGAGGATTTGTTTTCATTTTGAAGCAGTCTGAAACTTGGGGAGGTGGGAGAGTTGTAACATAGAGATGTTTTTCTTGAATTACTTGGGTGTGAACTGCAGACATGACTCTCTATTACTCTCACAAAGACATTCTCCCCACTCCGCATATCAGCAAATTAGACCGAACTATCAGAGCCTTCCCTCTGCTCTCCAGCTTTACTCGAGCTTTGCAGATTATCCCAGAAGGGTTGTTGATAGTCCAGGGGCCAACCTCTAGGTCCACACAGTATTTTCTCTCCTGTCTCTTTCACATGTTTCATGGTAGGACACACTCCGAATTTCCCTGACTTTGATGACCTCAGTATTTCTGAAGAAGACAAGCAAGTTATGCTACCGAATTCTCTCACTCTGAGTTTGTCTATTTCATTAGGATTACAGTCAACAAACCATAGTACTTATTGCTAAAAAATTGAACTTGCAAACCAATGTCCGCTTGTCGTATGTGTTCATTACTATCCTTTTACTTTCCACAAGGACTGCTTGGGTTGTCAGTTGAAGAATGAAGTTCATATACGGATAACCATACCTACTATGTATCAACACTTGTACTTACTTACGTTTGTGTGTGTGTGTAGATGTGTATGCGGGATGTATCCTTGGAGGCAGGTGGGGGAAGGGGGCTGCATTTGCCTACCCAGTCCGTTTTTGCACCAGGTTACCCTCCCTTAGGCCCTAACACAGGCTTACTGCGCTAACATGTCCAGTCAGCTCAGCCGTATGCGGTCTCTGTGTCTGAGGTTAGCCCAGTTCTCGGGATTTTACACCACTTAAACCATCCCTTTCTTATTCCCACATCAGATGACTTTGGAGTGTTAGTACAGTTAGAAGCAGAGCCACTTTTGAGTCCTGTCCCCCCCCCCCGCCCCGACATCCTTCAGTGCAGCTTCCATTTCAGGACACACTCACTGACTGGCACCTCCTCCCTGTTGCCTTGAATATCTGCGCCTGCCTCAGAGTTTACGGGTTTCTCTCACCACCTGTGCATGGGTTCTGTGTGAGCCAGATGAAAGATGTGCTGGCCACTTGAGCTGGACTCCCAGCACCACGTTGGTGCCATAGCAGTCCACCCCTTGGCATGTTCCCCATCCACAGCTGCTGTCTTCATGAGTCCACAGTGAGCTTCCCGTGCTGGTCTCTTTCAGACTCTCCATGTGCTGCCAACTCGGAAGTCTTCTCAGGCTCTGTCACCAGAGTAGCAAACACACAGCTCGCAGGGCCTCCTGCTTTTAGGTCCATCCTTGCTTTCTGGCGGTATTCTTTATGCTCTCCTCTCCTGCAAACCCTGTGAATCTGCTCTGCAGCATTCTAAGTGTCTAGTGGGCTTTGTCTAGGATTTTTCTCAGGCCATTCTTCCAGGCAGAGCAGCCGCTTTCTGAATTGGTGTGTGTGTGTGGGTGGGGGGGGGACCTTTTCCGTTTCTGTATGATATTACAGATAAAGTAACAATTGAAGCATCAAACTAAGACTTCTCTGTCCCTGTCTTATTTCACAAAAGTACATGATGCCAGGGATATGACGGTGGAAACTGAGCAGCGTAGATTAGAGCCTGATCTGTAGCAGTAGTTATGTTTCCATCCGCACACCCCTGAGATACCATTTGTGCAGAGAGCGCAGGAGAGAAAGCGCGGGCACAGCCTGACATTAGCGAGGGAGGAGGCGGACAATAAGTGCTTTGCAGTTGTTGAGTTTCTGTTTTCTTTATAGCCTTTATTCTCAAACTGCCACCTCCCCCTCATCCAGTTCCTTTAAAAATGTGATACTTTAGAGAATTTTATTCAAATGCCTCCGCTGAGACTTAGAAGCTGTTTTTCCTCCCATAGCAACGGAAGGCAGAGGATTGATTGCAGCTGTGAACTTTGGAAAGGCATGGCTGCTCATAGTCAACATTGCTTGCAGCTAAGTTGTTCCCAACAGCGTATAACCAAGAATTGGGCTTCGTTTCTGAAATCAAAATGAAGCTAACTGTCTTCTTAGCTCTAGAATGTCTTGATTTGTTCCATTCAAGTGTTTTGTGTTTTTTTTTGGTAGTATATATAATATATTGGTAGTATATAATATAGGTAGTTTGGTAGTATATAATATAGGAAGGTACTTGGTTCTGACAACTGAAAAATCTAATAATGTTGTAGGATCTAGCATATACTGTTGAATTACAATAAACTTTTTTTCCTGTCCTGTTCCAAAGAAAAGTAGAATTTTCTTTTAAAATACCTGGAGACCAGCTATGAAAGGCATAACAAAAATTAAACTTTTTAATGTGTGTAGAAGGCAATGTCATAAAAATTTTAAAACTCAACTGTATTTTGGAAGTGATTCTTCGAGGAGGCAGATCTTTAAAGTGTATTTGAGAAACAAAATAATCTAGACATAAGGACAATCTACTTTAAATGCATAGTATTCTTCCCTGTGTTTGAACAATTTGTCCAAAACACAATTGGTTTGTGTAGGATTTTTGCCTGTTCACATGTAAGTGGGAATCAGTAGTTTCTTTGTTGGTCGCTATGGAAACGAATCAGCCTATCCTGAAAAGCTCTTAGATCATACAGAACGATGCCTGTGTCTCAGTGTAGCTCCTCACTGAGCAAGCCAGAGCTGGCTTCTGTCTGCCTCCAGCTCTTGCCTGCCAGGAGTCAGTGAGTGCCATGCAGGTGCAGGACCCATCCCGGAGGCCCTCGGCTGTGCACTTCCTCAGTGCCTTCCTGCAGGGCCGCCGGCACTCCACTTCTGACCCGGTCCTGAGGCTACAGCAGGCCCGGCGAGGCTCTGGCTCTGCCACCAAGCTGCTGTCCTCATCTTCTGTCCAAGTGATGGTGGCTGTGTCTTCTGTCAGCCGTACGGAGGGGAATCCAACTTTTCCTGAGAGAAAAAGTAAAACTCTTTCTTATAATTTGCTACCCTTTGTATCTAAGTGTAAGGAGTGGGAATAGGCTCTAGTTGTGTCTGTACTTTTAGAGTATTGACAGGTGATTCTGTGTATGCTTTTGACTCTGCTCAGGCTCAGACCAAATGGATGTGTAAGAGGAGATAAAATGATGGCATGATGTGTGGTGGTTTTGTTGCTGTTACAAGTATAGTTTTAGACAAAATTCATCCTCTTGAAAAAGATGAGCTTCTGCTTTTTCTTTTCTTTACCAATATAGTATATAGAAATTATTGCACGTGAAAGCTTTTTAATATTACATGAAGGGATTTAAACTGGCTTACATCTACAATTCTGAGGCAAAATGCAACTGTTTGCCATGTTACTATTCTACTGGGAGGATAGAAGTTTGAACCTTACTTTCCTTGTATATTTTAGAAAATTCAGAACGCCCAACACCAAAGTACACAAAGGTGGGAGAACGTTTACGGCATGTCATCCCTGGACACATGGCATGTTCTATGGCATGTGGTGGGAGAGCATGTAAGTATGAGAACCCAGCACGCTGGAGTGAGCAGGAGCAAGCCATAAAGGGAGTGTACTCCTCCTGGTAAGTATGGCTCTGGGTCTTGCACATCTCTGTAGGAATGCATGTGAGGATGCATGTCTACAGGCAGGCAATGTGAAGATGTGGGCCTTGAATTCAGGGGATGCTGCAGCCATCCCTGGGTTTACCAGTAGGCCACCTGTGGGATACTGACCTACTCAACCTTAGTTTCTCATTTGTAAAATGGAAATAATTAAGCTCAAAGCCTTTATATTAAGTGAAATGATATTCACAGTTTCTTCTTTATTTATTGATTTTTATTGAGCACTACATTTTTCTCTGCTCCTCTCCCTACCTCTCCCCTGACCCTTCAATCCTCCCCCAAGGTCCCCATGCTCCCAATTTACTCTGGAGATCTTGTCTTTTTCTTAAATTAATGGATAATTAGATAGTTCTTAAATTTCAGAAATTGGTGAAAACAGTAAAAATATTCAGCTATGCGTTTGAGAAAATTACATGTGCAGTCCTAGTCCTCGGGCTTGTGCAGTTCAGCATTCACATCTGAGTGTGATTTATCTGTTATTATGAAATATACTCTGGTGTTCCTTGACAGAAGAGGCACAGGCTGCCAGTTCAGCAGGCAGCCCATAAGATGCTGGCGTGGTTTCTTGTGTTTAAGCACAATTAATTCTACACTTAAGTCATCCTGCCTTTCTTAGTGGCAATGAGCTAGTTAGGTATGCACTGTGGTCTCAAAAATATGGATAATCAGAGCGTATTTGAGCTGGGCATAGTGGTGACTGCCTTTATTCCCAGCACACAGGGAGCAGAAGTAGACAGATCTCTGTGGGTTCAAGGCTAGCCTAGTTTACATAGTTAGTTCCAGGACAGCCAGGGCTAAACAGAGAGACATTGTCTCAAAAAACTCAAAAAACAAAATCGTATTTGGAACACTCTTAGAATTTACTGTTTAAAAAGAGCTTTGCTCATGAATTATTTTATACAGCAAGAATCCATTTTTAAGATCAGATGTTTGTGGACTGCTTATTTGACTTGCTGTCTCTACTTTTTCATGTTGAATTTCCGGTACACCTGTGGTGACACAGCCTGAGGTCACTGTTGTAAGTGTTCTGTGTGAGTCATGTGCAGCCTCATGACAATAATGGCCATGAGGACACCCTCCTGAGTCAGAGTCGGGTGAGCAAATGTCCGGTGGAGCACAGCTCACACGAACGCTTTGCTCGCGTGTCAGCTCTCCACGTGAGCTGGCCCGTCTCTGCCCTCTCACACCAGGTTCCATCTCAGTCTTTGGGAGTACATGTGAGGCTCTACATGTTGCTTCAGAGGGGGCATTGTCTTTCGGATGCTGACCTGCCAGTTTCGTGTCCCTGCTTCTCCTCTGAGATTCATGAGTCACAACTTGCAATAGATTGCCTTACACATCTTTTGCCTTCTACTTGATGACAAATTTGAACAAATAGAGTAAAGCTGGAGGTCTCACAGGAGCAGCAGGCTTTTTTCGGCCTTGTTTATGGCCAGCTGTTTATTGACTCAGTCTGCTTTGTTCATAGATACATTCAGAAGCATTTAATTGTAGCACAAGGCACTTTGCTACTAGATGTTTTCAAATTATCACTAATATTCATAAAATCTTATGAGTTGTTAATGCCATTTTATTGGTATCCTAGAGAGATGAATTAATATGCTTCACAGATAGAAAGCAGAAAAACAAAAGAGCATTTGAAGTTAGGTCCAACTGACTCTGAACCCCCACCTTCTTTCTTTGCTAAATTACAGCATCTCAGTATTTATTTATAGCCACAGGCCAGGACTTGTGCTATATTTGTACGTCTACATCATCCTGAATTCTCACCCCAACCCTGTGTGTGTCTGGCCTTATTACCCCGTTTCACACCTCAGGTAACAGCCTCCTAGGTGTCCTCCATTTAGTTGACTGACCACTTTGTCGCAAGGTGAAGTGCCCTTCCTGTCCACAAGAATCTCTCTAGAGTCCTTGGAGACATTTTGTCAGAATCCATAGATGACTTAGGTCATGAAACCCCCTACTCCAGGGGATTTAAGGAGCTACAAGGTTTCTCAGAGTTCAAATTGTGATGCAGAATTGAAGGCAGATTTGTGTAAGAATATAGAAGTTATTGAAATGATAGGGGAAAGTTGCTGACCCTATCAGGTAGAATGCTCTGAGTTTTGTGCATCTCAGCAGTCCATACCTATCTTCAGGGTCACTGACAGTATCCTGGCTATGGCTCGCCCGTCCTCTGAGCTGCTGGAGAAGTATCACATCATTGAGCAGTTCCTCGGGTAAGTACGCAGCGTGCACAGCTGTAGTGAATACGTTCAGCACGCTTTTCTTTCATTGACTATGGCATCAAGGGAAAAGGACTTTGCTTAAGAAACAGGCCGTGAAGAGCTGATTTTAAAAAAAGTTTGAGAGCAATTAATAATGTCTTACTAATGCTGAAATCATTTCTAATGACTCCAGGTCCTTATAACCAATTTCTCATTTTCTTTGAAGTCATGGCATAAAAACAATCATCAACCTGCAGCGCCCTGGTGAGCATGCCAGCTGTGGGAACTCGCTGGAACAAGAAAGTGGTTTCACGTACCTTCCTGAAGCCTTCATGGAGGCCGGCAGTAAGTCCCTCTCCATCCTTATCAAGGACAGTACTTAGAGACTTTTGTCTCCCAGGCTCTTAGGTTAAAGAGGTAATGCTTATCAATAGAATCTGCATGGTAGTGGGCTTCTAATTTCACTTTAAATGAGCTACCATTCTTTAATGTTGCAATTGTAAGTAGTACAGGGTTTCTTTTCCTCTAGGAGTGGTTGGGAGGAAATACTGCAGTAAAAGGCTTCTGTTTAGTTAGAGCCTGCACCGTGTCAGACATGATGGCCTCATTTTCTCTTTACAGTAGTTGTGTGACTCTGCTTAGGCTTAGAGAGTTATCTGCTTGTCTGGGATCACATAGCTTAGAAATTCCAGTGAGGATTGGAAGTTGAATAATTTTTGGCCCCATAGGAATATGTCCTTGTGGCCAGCCCAGAGCTCCTCACAGGAGCTTTGGAGTAGAGTCCACTCAGCGGGGTTGTTGAACCAGGCTGAGCAAGATGAGCAGGTGGGCTGGGAACGTGTACTTACGAGGCTTATGTCTAGCCAGCTCTAGATATAGATATATACAGCCATTTATTAGTCTTTTAGAGAATTTCTATTCTTAAACAAGAATACATGTTATTTACCTCCACCTTAATTTTTAATTCTATTCTAATTCTTTCCATCTGCACTAAAGCAGAAAATATAGATAATAAAGAATGTACTTTTAAGAAAAGTTAAACTTACTGGAAATATAAAAATCCTGTTATATGGGCATGGTGGCTCACACCTTTAACCCAGCACTCAGGAAGCAGAGACAGATGGATCTCTGTACATTCAAGACTACCCCAGTTTGCATACCAAGCTCCAGGAGAGCCAGGGCTGCACTGTGAGTCACTGCCTCAAGAAATAAAAGCAAATAAAAAAGCCTGCTTCTTTTTGTTGTTGTTTGTTTTGTTTTCTTTTGTTTTGATATTCTCATTTATTAGGGTTTGTTTTCCCTTCGTTCCATGAATTTGGTTTTTAAAATTAATTAATTAATTAATTTTTGACATACCAATCCCAGTTCCCCCTCCCTCCTCGTTCTGCTGCCTCCCTCCCACCACCCCACCTTCCATTCAATCCTCAGAGAGGTTAAGGCTTCCCCTGGGAAGTGAACTAAGTCCAGTCCCCTCTTTGAGACAGGACCAAGATCCTCCCTGCATGCCTAGGCTGAGCAAGGTATGTCTACATAGAGAATGGGCTCTGCAAAGTCAATTCATGCATTGGAGTTAGATCCTGGTCCCACTGCCAGTGGCCCCATATACTGCCCAAGCCACTCCACTGTCACCTGTATTCAGGGGTCCTATTTGGTCCAATACAAGTTCTCCAGTTGTCAGCCAGGAATCAGTGATCTTCAGTAAGTTCAGGTCAGCTGTTTCTGTGGGTTTCCCCATCATGGTCTTGACCCCTTTGTTTATATTATTGCTCTTCCCTCTCTTTGTCTGGAGCTCAACCCAGTGGTTAGTTGTGGATCTCTGTATCTGCTTCCATCTGTTTCTGAAAGACATTCTAGCTTCTCACTTATGAGTGAGTACACACTATATTTGTCTTTCTGGGTCTGGGTTACCTCATTCGGAATGTTTTTTCCTAGTTCTGCCCATTTGTATGCAAATTCCAAGGTGTCATTGTTTTTTACTGCTGAATAGTACTCTATTGTGTAAATGGATCACATTTTCTTTATCCATTCTTCGGTCGAGGGGCCTCTAGGTTGTTTTCAGGTTCTGGCTATGACAAATAACGTAAGCCTGCTTCTTCAGTGAAATCTCTGTACCTTGTAACTCATTTTCTTCAACTGTCCTTGCAAGTATTTTTAATGCATATTAATTTTGTTTTTCTTTTTCTCTTCCATTGTCTAGTTTATTTCTACAACTTCGGATGGAAGGATTACGGCGTAGCATCCCTCACTGCCATCCTAGACATGGTGAAGGTGATGACATTTGCCCTACAGGAAGGAAAAGTGGCTGTCCACTGCCACGCGGGTCTTGGGCGAACAGGTGAATTCTAAGAAACTCAAATTACTGGTGTATTTAGATATGTAGGAATGAGATTTCCTAATTCTAAAGATAGTTTTTAGAATCATAACAAAGATTTGGAATTAAATTAAAGAAACAAAAGCTATTTGAAGCATCTTAAGCCTGTATAATAACCATGAATTGAAACCGAGTGGTAGTGGCGCACACTTTTAATCCCAGTACTTAGGGAGGCAGAGGTAGGTAGATCTCTGTGAGTTCGAGGCCAGCCTAGTCTACAGAGTGAGTTTCAGGACAGCCAGAGCTACACAGAGAAACCCTGTCTCAAAAACCATCATCATCATCATCATAATAATAATAATAATAATAACCATGAATCGTTAAGAGTATTTTGGATAATTTAGAGTTGAAAACTCATGTTTTCATGTTTAAGCATGTTTCTAAAACTGCTTAATTGATCTGCTTATTGAAATGGAGTACCTCATGTTAATAGTGTTTTTTAAATACTGTTTTCTCTTCTATTTTGTTTTTTTATTTTTTTTATTTTATTTTTTGTTTTGTTTTTTGAGACAAGATTTCTTTGTGTAACCTTGTCTGACCCGGCTGGCCTTGAACTCACAGAGATCCACCTGGGATTAAAGTCATGTGCCACCACCACCAGGCAAAATATCGTTTTTCTTAAAGACTAACTTTTATATCTGTGCATGTTTACCTGCATGTCTGTCTGTGCACCACATGCATGCTTGGTGCCCATGGAGGTCAATGGAGGGTGTCTGATTTACCTGGGACTGGAACCACAGACCCTTGTGAACACCATGTAGCTGCTGGGAACCAAACTGGCATCTTCCAAGAGCAATAAGTACTCTTAACCACCCAGCATCTCTCCAGCTCCCAAAATATTTTTCTTAGCTAAAGAGCAACTAGAATAGCAAACCCTGTTCACCTGCCATGCTCCGAGTATTTTGTATTTGCTCTCCTGTGAAGTTGTTAGCATCAGTTGGGGTTGAATGAACTGCAGCTTAGGAAAAATTAAGTCATCTGCTACATTTAGTGAGTGACAGGCTCAGTGTTCCATTCATGGCTGTCTGGCTCCATCTTTCGTGTCTTCTCTACTTTGGGATTCATAAGAATTGTGTACTTGAAGAAGACTATTTGTATGTAAAGTTCTATGTGAAAGTCAGTGGCTTTATATAAACACTCAGCAAACTTTATTAATTGCTGGTCTGATAGCAAAAATAAAAGGTATGGGGTCAATAGTTTCATTGTCATGTGATTTAGTGAGACCAAACCATCCCAGGTATATGGGATTTCCCACCTGTCTAGAAGCACCCAGGTTAGTATTGAACTCATGTAAATACTAACAACTCTTAGGATAAAGCCAAAATGTCTTTGTTCCTGGACATTGCATGTTATAGCTCTGCAGTTATTCATCTCTGTACCAAAGATCTGCTGTGTCCCATGAGAGACCTGTATTATATTCACTGCAAACTGGAGGACATGCAGTTCTCAGAAGTTCTGATTTTCGTGTGTAACTAGATGTTCACAAATCTAGGACTTGTGTGGGTGTCTTTGATTTGTCTTTATTTGTTAGCTATTGTATTATAATTAATTGATTATGAATTCTTACCAATAAGTAACTAATAAAAAATTAGTCATTATACTATTGCAACTGACATCCTCAATAGTATTTGCTTATGTAACAGAGTTATAACCTGGTCCAGAGAAAAGCACGTATTAGTGTAGATATGGTTTGGAAGAACTGTCAGACAGAGAAGTGAATCTGTGAGCATAGATAATCCCAAAGCAAAACCTTCCCAATCTGGGGGAAGGCTCAACAAGAACATCCTGTCAGTGGATGACAGAGATGTCAGAGCAGGAAGCTCTAGGGGCAGAGTGGGTGGTGGATTGGATGTAAACGTCAAGAACTGTTTACCCCTGAATGCAGAAGCACAATTTGACTTCCTTCCTTGCCAGAATTAGACAGGAGGAGACTGTGCCAGACCCTTAGCTTACTTCTTAAGCCCTTCTCACTTCAGCACCCCGTCACCTGCCAGCTGTGTGCTAGCTCATCTCTGGGGTGCAAAGCTGACTCAGTCACAGGAAGGAACTGCCACAGAAATGTGGAGAAGTCTTTGCAGTAACAAATGCTTGAGGGGTTGGGATTTAGCTCAGGTGGCAGAGTGCTTGCCTAGAATACATGAGGTCCTGGGTCTGATACCCAGTACTTCATAACACCAGCCTGGTGGTGTATACTTGTAATACTAGCACTTGGACAGTGGAGGCCAGAGAGTCAAGAGTTTAAGGTCATCCTTGCATATATAGAGAGTTCCAGGCCAGCCTACATGAGTTCCTGTATATATAAAAAAACAAAAACAGCAATAAAAAACTGGCAGATGTCATTACTCTTTCAAATGTGCTTGTGTTTATATGATTTCTTGACATATGATTTATATGATTCTTAAGTTTTAACTCATCAAAGACTGATACATAAACGAGCCTTTTCTCATACTAATTTTCTTTACTGTGTAGGTGTTCTAATAGCATGTTACTTAGTTTTTGCAACAAGAATGACTGCTGACCAAGCAATTATATTTGTGCGAGCAAAACGCCCCAATTCCATACAAACCAGAGGGCAGCTGCTTTGTGTACGGGAATTCACTCAGTTTCTGGCTCCACTCCGTAATATTTTCTCTTGCTGTGATCCCAAAGCACATGCTGTTACCTTAGCCCAGTACCTGATTCGCCAGCGTCATCTGCTTCACGGTTATGAGGCACGACTTCTAAAATATGTGCCAAAGATCATCCACCTAGTTTGCAAGCTACTGCTTGACTTGGCTGAGAACAGGCCAGTCGTCATGAAGAGCATGATAGAAGGACCTGGACTCTCTGCTGAAATTGAAAAGACTGTGTCAGAGATGGTTACGATGCAACTGGATCAAGAGTTACTGAGGCAGAACAGTGACGCACCTGACCCATTTCACCCCACTGCAGTGGCGGCCGAGTTCGAGAATCAGGATGTGAGTCTTTCTAATGAGCATGACCTTGACCCCCTCTGGAAGAGGAGGAATGCTGAGAGTCTTCAGCCCCTGACACATCTAAAAAGGCAGCTCAGCTACAGTGACTCAGACTTAAAGAGGGCCAAAGCTATCCTGGAGCAAGGGGAGACACCTTGGACAGTGCCTGCCCAGGACCTGCTAGACCACAGCCTCCAGCATCAGAAGCATATCAGCCATTGTTACATGTCACCAACTCCAGAGCTAGGTTTAAATAAAGAAGCATTGGTTCACAGTACATTTTCTTTCTGGACTCATTCAAAATGTGGAGGCTTAGAAGGACTCAAGGATGAGGGATCACCACTTTTCTGTAGGAAGGACATTCCAAAGGAAGTACAGCGGAGCAGAACCTTCTCTGTGGGTGTTTCCTGTTCACACAATCCTGGAGAACCAGTGCCACCCAGCTTTGCAAGTATCCATAGGGATCCAGAGCAAGTCACTCACTGTCAATGTGAAGCTCCTGGTGATTGGGTTCCAGGCTCTGTTCAGGGGGAGGGGAGGACTCCCTGCAACCCTCTAAACTATGGCTCCTCCAGTCCTAAGGCACAGTTCCCACATGGACAGAAAACCCAAGACAGCACATACCTGTCGGAAGCAATGCCACATACTGGTTTGCAGTCTGAACTGAGTGCTGAAGCAAGGAGAATATTAGCAGCCAAAGCCCTTGCAAATTTAAATGAGTTTGTGGAAAAGGAGGAAGTGAAAAGGAAAGTGGAAATGTGGCAGGTATTTGTATTTCATTTAAATATATATGTACTTATATATATTTATATGGAGTGTATGTGTATATATACATATATATGTTATTCTACACACACACACACACACACACACACACAGAAATGGTTTTGTCAGACCAGAAGTATGTAACACATTTTTCCAAACTTCTTTATTACAGAAATGAGAAGCTAGGAACTTGAGGTTTCCCAGGTGTGATGTGAAGCTGATGTAGAAACGACCCAGGGTGTTTGTGTAGTTCCAGTTAGATTTCTGTGTTCAAGAATATATCTAGTGTGATGCTTGCTCCATACATGATGTTAATGTTTGTAGCTTCCTCCTAGGGGCAGTCAAGTCCACAGACGATGATGTTAGGACCTGGTCTGCAGTGTTTTTCTAACTGAGGGCCTGGAACAGGGAACCACATTTGGGAACCACTGGTCGAGTGATAAAAATAAAGTTACTTCCCAAAGCTTGTTGGTACAAGTGGTGAGTCAGGCCTGCCTTCCTGGCTTGCTCTGTCACAGATTTGCTGGCCTCATTCCAACAGGGTCACTTGAGACTTAGAGATAGCAAATGAGAATGAGCCCAGTGATCTGTTATGTCTGAGAGGAGGACTCGAAAACCCATTTCTCGGCTCTTATTTAGAATGTGAAGTCTTACATTTTAACTCGTGTGTGTGTGTGTGTGTGTGTGTGTGTGTGTGTATGTTGCTCTTTATAGGAAGGCAGTCTTTGGTTGTACTTTCTCTCCTGGAATAAGCACCTTGTCTAGAGAAAAGATGGGTCCCTAGAAACTCAGTTAGAAGAAACAGGGAACCAGCCCAAACATGGAACTGACTTGGGCGTTTTGATCCAGAGAAATCCCTGAATTGGCAGCCATACTCTTCTGTGGATTACTTGAAAGATTTTATTTTATATTATAATTGTGTGTATTAGGGGGTTGTGTACAGTGGCATGGAGGTGCTCTCAGATCAGAAGAGACTGTCTGATATCCCCGGAGCTGGGATCACAGGCAATGTTAAGACAGCTGATGTGAGTGCTGGGAACTGAACTCAGGTCCTCCAGAAGCACACACTCTTAGCCGTGAGCCATCACTTCAGGTCGTGCTATTGAAGTAATTGCTTCCATGTGCCACGATGTATAGAACCAAGGAACTAAAACTTCTATAAGCTAGGATATCTTCAGAGGTAGGAAATTATGTTTGGAGCTCTTAACAACTTACAGTGTACAACAGAAGTGAGAACTGAATTAAAGTATTTACCTAATAAAAACTCAAATATTGTTTTTCTTCCAAATAGATTTTCTTTATTCCCCACTATAAACTGAAAAAAAAAACAACCTCTCATTCAGACAGCAAATATTTCCCGTGCAGTATTCTATGTTGAGAGCTAACAAGTAAGAGGATCCTAGTGCTAAGAATGTCATGGTGCCACTCCTGGGTCAGCCCTATATCTACATGTCCCTCAACCTGGTGTGGGAGAATTGTCTAAAAAAAGAGGGGGAAGTGGTGCGGGAGAATTGTCCGTATTCTGTCAATCATGTTTTAAATAAACGCTGATTGGCCAGGCAGGAGGTATAGGTGGGAAAACCAGACAGGAAATGGAAATGATGCAAAGAGAGCAGGAGAATTCTGGGGAGGAGGAACTTGATTCCTCCCACTTCTGCCCAGATCACCAAAGCAGCAGGATGTGAGCTGCCCCACTGAAAAAGGTACTGAGCCACATGGCTAAAATAGATCAGAAAAATGGGTTAATCAAGATGTGAGAGTTAGCTAATAAGTAGCCTGACCTAATGGACCAATCAGCTTTATAACTTATAGAGTCCTTTGTGTGATTTTTCTCTGGGACTAAACAGCTGGCTGTGGGGGAGCCGGGCAGGACAGAAAAACCCCAACAAGCAGGCCCGGCTCCCTTCATGTTACATCAGCCAAGTACCCACACGAGCTGAGAAGATGCAGGTTTGGGTCAGGTGCTGTCAGCTATACTTTTAATCAAGCACTCAAGCCAAGAGATCAAATCTTTGCAAATTCAAGGCTAGCCTGGTCTACATAGGGAATTTCAGGACAGCCAGGGCTACAGAGAGAGCTTGCCTCAAACAACAACAAAAATGGGCAGGTTTCATTTGAGATAGGCTATTTCAACATGTAATATGTATAAAGAGAATTTTCTGGAGCCACAAACCTTTTACCTTCTTACCTTCTTAGTTTTATTTTAGGACTGTGAGTACGACTGTACTCAGGGAAAAGCAATGCAGTGCTGCATATGCATATCCTAAGCTGTTTTGTGAGCATGCCTTGTGCTTTTCAGAGCCCCTAGACGCAGGTGGTCTGTTTATGAACTCAGAGTCACAGGTGAGGGTTAAGAACGCCAGAGGTCAAGTGGCTTACTCAAGGCCGTGGTTCATGCGGCAGTACGCAGAGGCAAGCTCTCCTCACAGTTCTGCCTCACTGGGAAGCTTCATGGTGCAATGCTCATTTCACTAAGACAGTTTTTGTTCTGCCCAGTTATCTCCTCATATAGCCCTGAGATTAAATAAGAGCTCTCCTTTTCTGTACACAATATGTGAGATAGGCAGAAATATAGACAGTTCCAAGTATGAGCTTATTTATATGAAAAAGAAAAGCTAGCACCGGAGGGTTCCTAGGCCATGGCCCAGGCAGTAAGGCAAGTTAGTGGGCTGCTTCCTTGCCAGTTGCTAGCTTTGAGCTCTGCACAAGTTACTGTATCCATCTTAGTGTTTATCTGTGGGGAGCCTTCCTGTTGGGTACTGTGAACAGTGGAAATAAGTCTTCTGTTACCATTTCAACCACTTTGTGGTACAGGCTACAAGATTTACTGGGTAACCAAATGGATATTAACAGCTACTATGTTTTTTACTATTGAAAAGTTTTATTTGATTTACCAAAGTATAAATCTGATCCCTGTCAGAAATTTCTTAACTCCTCTTTGTAAAGTGAAGTCTTAAATTCTCATGTGAGGCTGACAGTTTGAGTCATTAGAGATGAATCCTCCAAGTCCCTAGACTCACATAATAGATGGAGAAAACCAGCTGCACAGCATTGCTTCTGATCTCCGCACACACATCCTGGTGGCATGCACATGCCTACACATGTGCACAGGCACATACACAAATACATGCAAATAAATAAAATAATTAAAGCTCGTGCTTCACCTGTCTGCAGGTATTTGGGAGTGTTCGCAAGGCTTCCCACTTGTTTTTACCCTCCAGGATCTCAGGCTGCCGGGCTTATTACCTCACCTGTAGGATTCTCTGTAGGATTCTAAAAGGCACTTTTAGAAAAACACACTCCACATTTGCCAACATTCATACAGTTCTCTCTCTCTCTCTCTCTCTCTCTCTCTCTCTCTCTCTCTCTCTCTCTCTCTGTGTGTGTGTGTGTGTGTGTGTGGTTAAAGGCTTAGCTGAGGCCCCAGGCTAACTTATAAATGCTCCCCTAGTTTTAATCTACGATTTTACTTCATTTGCAGCCCGAATTTCTGTTTTATTTAATCAGATGCCTGAGAAAGAAGACTGCCTCTTGAATCGCATCTGTGGCCTCAGAGTCAGGGCTGCACGCTTCAGTGGCTCTTCTCTCAGTAGTTAGCCTGCTCTGTTTGTGGCAGGGATGAGATTAGCCAGGCACCCCTACTTAAAGGTCCAGGCCCTGAGGAAGGTCCACATTGCACCCCAGAGCCCAGCCTTCACTCTTAAGTCACTTGTGGATCCTCCGGTAAGGCTCCATACACCTCTCTTTCCCTTGTTCATCTCTCTCTCCCTCTTCCTTTGCAGAAAGAATTGAATTCCCGGGAGGGAGCCTGGGAAAGAATATGTGGTGAGAGAGACCCTTTCATCTTGTGCAGTTTGATGTGGTCTTGGGTGGAGCAACTGAAAGAGCCTGTAATCACCAAAGAGGATGTGGACATGTTGGTTGACAGACAAGCAGATGCTGGTGATGCCCTGTTTTTACTAGAGAAGGTAAAGTAGCTATTGGACCAGCTAATAAGTTAATTAAGGCCCTCACACGTGCAAAAAAAAAAAAGAATGAAAATTTTATTTAGGTCTATTTTAGTGGGGTTTTTTTTTTTTCTCTCCCTAGTTTTGTATAAATGGTCTGGCCTGCGTTTGTGTGAATGCAGTGCTTGCAGAGGACACAAGAGGGCATCCCATTCCCCTGGAACTGAAGTTCCAGGCCCTTATGAACCACCTACTGTGGGTTCTGGGAACTGAACTCAGGTCCTCTGCAAGAGTAGCACATGATCCTAACCCACTGAGCCATCTCTCCAGTTTCCCAATTTAGTAGTTTTTCTAAAAGAGAAATTGGGGCTGGAGATGTAGCTTAGTGGTAGAGAAATAGCCTAGCGTGTACAAGCCCTGTGTTTGATCTACAGCACTGTAGACACAGAAATTGATACACAGCATAAACATTTAGAAAATACAGAAATGGCAGCGAGTACTTGTAATCCCAGCACTCAGGAGTCACATCTCTCCGAGTCTGTTGACAGCCTGGTCTACATAGTGGGTTCTAGGCCAACCAGGGCTACATAGTGGGACTCTGTCCCAACAAACAAACCAAAACAAACTGTATGATTTTTTTCATGAACGGGTGACCTTCTTAGTGACTATAATGGGCTTGTTTGGCTCTTACGTGGGTTACGTTATAACTAACCACCTTCTCTTCAACGTGTCTGTTTCTGTTTACTGTATGTGCCTATAAAAACTAATATACAGATTGAAATATATACTCCTTGGAATTTTTAAAAGATGTATGTATGCATATGTCTATATAGCTTATATATGTATAAAATAGAAAAGAGTATCAGGAGGCTATACACTGGTTCTGGTGTTTGCCATCAGGGAGGATACTGTGGATGTAGGAAGAGAGGGAAACTGCTTTTCACTGTAGCTCCTACCGTACAATTTAGCATTTTTAACCACATAAAGATAGAAGTGTTTTAGTTCAAAATAGGCTTTGCTTTTGTTTTGGGGAACCATACTGGCTGTTAGCCCACCATGCTACAGTGTAAGCATCTCATTGCCTCCAAGTCTTCAGAAAATATGTGACTGTGTCTGCCCACACAAGCTACTGTCACGGTGTGTCCACAAACACACGTGAAGGCATGTCTCCTCACACATGGATATCAAGATAGAAAACAGAGAGACATACGCTGTGTGGTGTAACTGTGTTTACTTGCTTACATGTGTAGGCACACATTTTTGCGTGCATGTGAAGGTCTAAAATTGATGTCAGCTGTCTTCCTCCATCTTTTTACCTTCCATACTTTTATAGGCTGGTTAGCCAGCGTGTTCTCGGAATCCCATCTCCTCCTCCCTGGCTGTTTACACCAGGCCTGTCATGTCCACCAGGCTTTTGACATGGGTTCTAGAAATCTGAATTCTAGTCTTCAGGCTTTCACAGCTCTTACCTGGGCCATCTTCCCAGTCCTATGTACACCTTTTAAGATAGGATTTTTTTCCAGTGTCTAAAATTCTTAGAATATTTTCTCAGTCGTTAAATTTCAGAGATCAAACAGGAAGTGATAGGAAAGAGATTAGCCTTGTTTGGCAGCTGTGGACAACCTTGTCAGAAAGTAATGGCTACTTTCACCCTATTCATCTTGACAGTGCTTAGAAATGAAGGGCCCCTTTTATAGACAAGGCAGAGTAGAGCAGCTTGCCCAAAGTTTATGGCAGGTGTTCTAGCAGGGTTCCATCTTGGCTCTTACTGGGCGAGGCTCATGCACTGAGGCGCATCAAGCCGTCTGCTTTACTACACCCATCCCAACCCCTGTGTACAATTATTTTGCACCAAGGATTTTTACTTTTATAAGCATCTTTGTAACAATAATCTGTCTTCACAGGTTTTTCTGTATTTCAGATTATTCCCTTAGAATAGATTTCTAGAGGAAATGTTGGTGGTGGGCCTCAGTGAGTCACATGTACATACATATACACATACATACATGCATACATGGTGATGGAGCTTTTTTTCCTTTGCTAGGGTAGAAGATCCCTAGCATTCTAGTCAGCAGACCCTTCCTACAGCATTTACCCTATGCCCTTCAGATCTACAGTTGCCTCCTTACATCTCTGTCGCCACTGGGGGGCTTCATCTGCCCACCTCCCCAAACAGTATCTGCAGTGAGCTGGGCGCACAATACTGACTGCCTGGTGCCCAAGTGAGCTGTGCACTCAACTGCAACATCAGCTGACCAAGCTGAAGTGATTATAGCCAGAAAGAGTAGGAAAGACAGGTCTATTCTGAGCACTGCAGGAGAAGCATGTGGTTTAAAACCATACCAATCTTCAGATTTACCTGATTCAGACTTTGTGATAAATCAACTAGCTCTGACCCATTTCATGAAGTTTCCATGCCATATTAATATACTACAGTAAACAACCTGGCTGAGTACTTGATAAATAACCTTTAAAATTGAGTACTAAGTCATAGAGTTGCATATCCAGAAGCTCCCTCTATAATTATTTGAGTTGATTTCTTGAGATATTTTCAAATTAATTTTTTTTAATTTTTTATATCTGGAAAAAATGAAACAGGGTCAGTACCAGACCATCCTCTGCGTGTTGCATTGTATAGTGAGCCTGCAGACACTTCCTGTGGAGGTGGAGGAAGCGTGCCTTTCACATGCCATCAAAGCTTTCACCAAGGTGAGTCCCTGTGTCCCCCACACCGATCACAGCAGCTTTGTAAGCCAGGACTTCTCAGGTAAGACTCAGGGAGTTTCCTAACAGTGGTGTCAGGGCAAAGCTGAACTGCCAGGCTGTTGAAGGGCAGTGTCGGAACAAGAGCTTTTATAGAGGCCAAGGGAGAAACAGCTGAGTATTCAGCAAGTATTTTAAATCTTGTTCCTTATAGGAGTCAGGAGTATTTGCTTGTCCAGCCAGTTCCACCTTGTGTTTAAATAAGAATCGTCTAAGCAGAGTTAAACATCTAAAACTGTCAGGTCAGTACCCACAAAAACATTAAATACATGGTTCCAGGAGTTTAATTCTGACCCGTGAGCCTTGTGAATGCCACACCTGGACCCTGATAAACAAGTAGCCCAGCATCCTGAATCCCTCGTGTTGCTGATGAGGGGAGCAGCCTTTCCCTTGTCAGACTTTGTCTAAAGAGGCGCAGTTTGTGGTGGTGTGGTGCTGTGCCCAAGATCTTGGCTCCTTTTCAGTAGGACACACCTTACTCTGGGGACACTGCAGGGGCCGCTCTAGCTCCCTGTCTGTCAGCATCACTCCTCGGCAGAGGCCCCAGGTGTGTACACAATGCCTTCCCAGGAGAGAGGGGACCCTTAATCTCACTGAGGGTTTTGTGTACACAATACTTGCAGGTGCCAGATTTCATTTAAACTCACAGAAATCTTAAGGCAGTAGGTTTTGGGCTTTATATTTTCACATAAGGAAATTGAAGCCCACGCACCAGTGGCTCTCAGTCCGACCCCTTTGGGGGGTCTCATATCAGATATTTACACAATGACTTATAACAGTGGCCAAATTACAGTTATGAAGTAGCAGTGAAGTAATGTCATGGGTGGCGGTCACCACAACATGAGGAGCTGAATTAAAGATCTCAGCATTAGGAAGGTTGAGAACTGCTACCACAGACACTAGACAAAAGATGGAGATACACAGGGACAGGTGGAAAGCCAGACAGTAAGGTCTTCAGACTGCAGTCCAGAGTGGCCCTAGGGCTTCTGAACATCATACAGAGCAGCTGGTGTGCTTCCTTTGGGTAAGAGACTTCTGTGCAACATGAGTGACTCCGAGCTCATGCTCACTGCTGACGTCCGTGCTGGCCCGCTGTGTGGATTGTAACCTCAGCACTGGAGTGCAGGCTTGAGTTCTCACTTTCAGGTTTGATTGATGAGATCGATAGCTCTAACATAGCCTTTCGGGTAAAGAAACCCATCGCATGGGGTTTTTAACTCCATGCATTTCTCTCTAAGTATTTGTTGCTGTGTTTGCTGAGTCCTTCCTTCCTTCCTTTGCAAACAGAAACTGGTTAAATTGTTGCCACAGTGTCTTAAATAAAAATGTTCTTTGTCACCAGGTTAATTTTGATTCTGAAAATGGACCAATAGTTTACAACACCCTGAAGAAGATATTTAAGCACACATTGGAAGAGAAAAGAAAAATGGCAAAAGACAGCCCTAGGCCTGGCCTCTCCTGAAGCTTCTTTCTCTGGACAAGTATCCATCCTAAGGGTCCATCCCGTCTAAGGGTGGCGCTTCTGCTCCCACGTGGACGTGGCATGCTGGCACTGCCCTTCCTTGCCACACTCCATTGTCAACGCTGTGTCTCTTGTGCTGAGAATAGTGGTTCCTTTTTAGAGTAGTTATTTATTTTGAAATATCCTTGAGCTGTGTCTTGAAAACTTGCCATAAAGTTGGTGCCACTTTATTTATTTACTGAATTAATATAGTTGTATTGACATTTTATGTATGTTATATTTGTGTTCTTACTCTTTTTGACATTTTGAAGGAAAAAAATAACTCTTCCTTCCAAAACAGTTATTTTCTTAACAGAACTCTTCCTGGAGTTTCTACCAAATAGATCATTTTAGCAGTAAAACCTAACTATATATCCCCCCACAAGGCATACATGTATCCCCTCCTTCAGAACTATGACCTAAGAAAGTCACCAAGTGTCTTAAAATGTTTTATATTTGTTACTAAGAAGGATATTAATACATTTTAAAGAACTTTAAAAAACTTTGAAGCTTTTTGTTTTCTTTTCTCTTTTTACAGATGTGGCAAAGCCTTTCAAAGTCTGTTATTTTTCAATGATCCAACGATTCAGTTTTCTTTAATAGACTGACTGGAGAGGTTGGGACTTTGTACTTGGGGAAAGTAGCCCTGCTGTTTGTCAGGTGTCCAGACACCCTCTCCCTTGACTGTCCAAGGAGGGAGCAGCTCTCAACCCAGAAGCCTTATTTCACTTCCCCAGCCTGCTGCTCAGCCAGTTCGCTTCTTTTCAGAGAAATGGGATCAGAAGCGGCCAGTGGGGGCAGTTGCTGAGGAGAAGAACTGGCCTTGTCCTCCCAGGGACTGTGCAGAAGGAACTGCAGTTCTGGGAGAAGGCTCCTTGCCAACCCTGCTCTCTTGTGGCGCTGTGACCATTCTGCACAGGGAGCTCAGACCTGGAGCAGGTCAAGCAAGCCACTGTCTGCCCCAGGAGTGCTGGCATTTTGCCTGTCGTTCCCTGCCCCACTGTCTGTCCAGGAGTAGTGGCATCTCTGCCTACGTACCTCCCCACCCCCCTGCCCTTTCACAAACCCACTTCCTCAGCCTCTGATACTAGCTGCAGTTTTGCTGTGAGGATTATAATTTTTAAATTGAATTTGACCCCAGGTTGCATTCACCTTAACTGGCTTCAAATGAGAACAGATGACTGTTTAAACTTGTTCCTTTAGATTAAACTGTTAATCAGCAATTGAAGCCTAACTTATTTAAATTAAATTAATATACAGGAGCAGCAAAACCCATGCCATAAAGAGAATCAGACCAATTCAAACTAAAGAAGTAACTCTTTGCGGCTCAGAATTTTAGGAAAGACACAGACTGAATTAGAACAACTGAAATTTCCCTAATTCGTGCCTTGCTGAATTACACTCTAGTATATCAGAAACTGTTTTAATCATGATTCTTACAACTCTGATGACAAAGGCTAAGTGCAGGCCTCTTCACCCTGAAGTGTCTTCTGGGGAAATGAAATGTAATAGTTGTTAATGAACTGGCTTACCCAGTGTAGAGATACCTTTTCAAGTGCCTAGCTAGCAGCAGGAAATACCTTCATTCTGTCTCCTTGGTACATTCTGAAATCTGGTGTTCAAAGAGAGGGTTTGTCTTCATCTCTGTCAACCTGGAATGGGCAAGCGACACTATGGAACTTCACCACCCTCCCTTCACAAAGCCAGCTGCGCCTGTGCATCTGGAGCGCTTGTCTTCAGTTCTAGAACAGTCATGTGATCACACTACTGCATGTCAGAGAATCCAGATACACCAGCCTGAGAAGACACAATCAGGCTCTGTACGGTGTTGTGTTTATTTGAATAAAGGTGAAAAGAACAACCGCTGGCCCTGCCTTGTGCTTCTTTACTGTAGTGGCCCTGGGCATTGTGCACACTCCAGTGACGCTGGTAAGCCTTTGCTCGGAGCTGATTTAGTAGCTGAGTTAGCTAGCCATGCTCACCTTCAGTTGGAGAGACCGGGTGGGAGAGTGGCTTCTGTAAGGAATGGTTTAAAACAAAAATCCAGGTGGACAAGATTCTAGCCTTCCTCCTCTTTCTTTTTTTTTAAATTGTTTTTATTGAGCTATATATTTTTCCCCTCTCTCCTCCCCTCCTACTCTCTCCCATGGTCCCCATGCTCCCAATTTACCCATACATTAGAACCATGTATGTCTCTCTTAGGGTTCTCTTTGTTGTCTAGGTTCTCTGGGATTGTAAACTGTAAGCTTTTTTTTTTTTTTTTTTTTGCTTTATGTCTAAAAGCCACTTATGAGTGCGTACATGTGATATTTGTCTTTCTGAATCTGGGTTACCTCACTCAATATGATGTTTTCTAGATCCATCCATCTGCCTGCAAATTTCAAGATGTCATTATCTTTTACTGCTGTGTAGTACTCCATTGTGTAAATATACCACATTTTCCTTATCCATTTTTCAGTTGAGGGGCATTTAGGTTGTTTCCAGGTTCTGGCTATGATAAACAATGCTGCTGTGAACATAGTTGAACACATGTCCTTGTGGTATGATTGAGCATACTTTGGGTATATACCAAAAAGTGATATTGCTGGGTCTCAAGGTAGGTTATTTCCTAATTTTCTGAGAAATTTCCATACTGAAATCCAAAGTGGCTGTACCAGCTTGCACTCCCACCAGCAATGCAGAAATGTTCCATTTATCCCACATCGTCTCCAGCATAAGTTGCCATCAGTGTTTTTGATCTTGGCCATTCTTACAGGTGTAAGATGGAATCTCAGAGTTGTTTTGATTTACATTTCTCTGATAGTTAAAGATGTTGAGCATTTCTTTAAATGTCTTCCAATCATTTTAGATCACTCTGTTGAGAGTTCTCTGTTTAGGTCTGTACCCTATTTTTTTATTGGATTATTTGTTCTTTTTGTGACAAATAATAAATAATATCTTGAGTTTTTTTATATTTTGGAGATCAGACCTCTGTCTGATGTGGGGTTGGTGAAGCTCTTTTCCAACTCTTTTCCAATGTAGGCTGTCATTTTGTATTGTTGACCATGTCCTTTGCTTAACAGAAGCTTCTCAGTTTCAGGAGGTTCCACTTACTAATTGTTGCTCTCAGTATCTTGTACTACTGGGGTTATATTTAGGAAGTGATCTCCTGTGCCAATGTGTTCAAGTGTACTTTCCACTTTCTCTTTTATGAGATTCACTGTGGTCAGTTTTATGTTGAGGTCTTCGATCCATTTGGTCTTGAGTTTTGTGCACGGTGCTAGATATGGATCTATTTTCATTCTTCTACAGATCGATATCCAGTTATGCCAGCACTATTTGTTGAATATACTTTCTTTTTTCCATTTGATATTTTTTGCTTCTTTGTCAAAAATCAGATGTTCATAGGTGTGTGAATTGTTATCTGGGTCTTTGTTTTAGTTCCATTGGCCCTCCTGCCTGTTTTTATGCCGATACCAGGCTGTTTTCAGTACTGTAGCTCTGTAGTAGAGTTTGAAGTCAGGGGTTGTGATGCCTCCAGAAGGTCCTTTATTGTACAGGATTATTTTGGCTATCCTGGGTTTTTTGTTTTTCCATATGAAGTTGAATATTGTTCTTTTGAGGTCTGTGAAGAATTTTACTAAGATTTTGATGGGTGTTGCATCAAATTAGTAGATTACTTTTGGTAAGATTGCCATTTTTACTATGTTAATTCTACCTACCTAAGAGCATGGGAGATCTTTCCACTTTCTGGTGTCTTCTTCAATTTCTTTCTTCAAAGATTTAAAGTTCTTCTCATACAGGTCTTCCACTTGTTTGGTTGGAGTTACTGCAAGATATTTTATGCTATTCATGACTATTGTGAGGGTGATGTTTCTCTGATTTCTTTCTCAGCCCATTTATCATCTGTGTAAAGGAGGGATACTGATATTTTCAAGTTAATCTTGTATCCTGCTACATTATTGAAGCTGTTTATGAGTTGTAGAAGTTTCTTGGTAGAATTTTTGGGTTTCCTTATATAAACTATCATATCATCATCAAATAATGAGAGTTTGACTTCTTTTTCGATTTGTATTCCCTTGTTCTCCTTTTGTGGTTTTATTGCTCTAGCTAGAACCTCAAGAACTATATTGAATAGATATGGAGAGAGTGGACAACCTTGTATTGTTCCTGATTTCAGTGGGATCACTTTGAGTTTCTCTCCATTTACTTTGATGTTGGCTGCTGGCTTGCTGTATATAGTCTTTACTATGTTTAGGTATGTTCCTTGTAGCCCTGCTCTCTCCAAGACCTTTATCATGAAGGGATGTTGCATTTTGTCAAAAGCTTTTTCAGCATCTAATGAGATGACCATGTGGTTTTTATTTTTCTACTTGTTTATATGGTGGATGACATATTTTTGTATTGAACCATCCCTACATCTCTGGGATGAAGCTGACTTGGTCATGGTGGATGATGGTTCTGATATGTTCTTGGATTCGATTTGCCAGTATTTTATTGAGTATTTTCGCATCAGTGTTCATGAGGGAGATTGGTCTGTAATTCTCTTTCTTAGTAATTTCTTTGTGTGGTTTGAGTATCAGGGTAATTGTAGCCTCATAAAAAGAGTTTGGCAATGTTCCTTCTGTTTCTATTGTGTGGAACAATTTGAGGAGTATTGGTATTAGTTCTTCTTTGAAAATCTTGTAGAATTCTGAGCTGAAACCATCTGGACCTAGGCTTTTTTTGGTTGGGAGACTTTTGATGACTGTTTTTATTTCTTCAACATTTATAGGTCTATTTAATTTGCTTATCTGGTCTTGATTTAATTTTTGTAAGTGATATTTATCCAGAAAGTTGTCCATTTCCTTTAAGTTTTCCAATTTTGTGAAGTATGGGATTTCAAAATATGACCTGATGATTCTCTGGATTTCCTCTGTGTCTGTTGTTATGTCCCCCTTCTCATTTCTGATTTTGTTAGAAATTTGGATATTCTCTCTCTGCCTTTTGGTTAGTTTGGATAAAAGTTTGTCTATTTTGTTGATTTTCTCGACAAACCAACTCTTTGTCTCATTGATTCTTTGTATTGTTTTGTTTCTATTTTGTTGATTTCACCTCTCAATTTGAATATTTTCTGCTATCTGGTCAGTTCTCCTGGGTGAGTTTGCTTCTTTTTGTTCTCTAGTTTTCAAATGTTAACTCACCAGTGTGAGTTTTTTTCCAACTTCTTTATGTAGTCATGTAGTGCTATGAACTTTCCTCTTAACACTGTTTTCATTGTGTCCCATAAATTTGGGTATGTTATGTTAGCCTTCCTCTTCCTAATAAAGAAAGGGTTCTTTCCAGCAAAAGGATGACCTTTTCACACATTGGAGAAGTTTTAGGGTTGCGTACCCTGCTTAAGAAAAAGGGACAGAAGGCACAGCATACTGAGACCTTCTCACTGTGGACAGTCCGCCTCGTTCCTCTCAGCACCCCCAGAAGCCTGTAGTGTTCTTCTGATGAAGTCAGGCAGCCTCCCCACTGTGCACTCCCCGCTCACACTGCAGCCTGCAAGCTCTTGACCAGGTGGCTGTCCCAGTCTAAAGTACCCTCAGTGACACCAGAGTCCCTGCCCTAGATTTCATTCGAGTGCCTGCTGTTTTCTGTGACTTAAGTGGCAGCAAGACAGCCCTGGAAAAGACTGAGTCAGCACGACTCGTGATGGTCTCCACCCAGCACACCAGAGTCGCAATGCAGCTGAGTTCTTGCTAAGGTCAGTTCCCCTTCCTTCTAAGACTTGCTAACTGCCCTCTGGGAAGTATTATTGCTTCTGCTGCAGAATTCGTTTATTTGCACACCTCAGATTCGACGCTGATATACTTAGTCATGTCTTTAGCCAGCTTCCCAGTTTTAGGCAACTCTGCTGTGTTGTTACAGGCGCACAAGTCTAGAGGCCAGCTACTGAAGTTCCCAGGGTCTTGTACACGTTTGCAATGAACTGTCCAGAGACAGCGATCATTAGAGGAGACGAGAGGATTTCCTGGGGGGGGGGAGGAAAGACGGGTCTGTAGGGGTGCCATGCCTCCTCTGTGGCCTGGCTCCAAGAGGGCTAGAAGGATGAGAAGGGCTGGGATGGGGTCCCACTGACATTTTATGAGTCATTAACATGGAACTCCAAATTCTGTGATCCAGTGTGGAAGCAGTTTCATGAAGTTTTAGCACTATAAAGAACAAAGAAATTTATAAATCAAGGTAAGTTTAAAGCACACTGGTGGGTACATCAGAGTCAATTTCAGCAAGATGGGGGAGAGTTTCTTTTTTATTTTATTTATCATGTATGCAGTGTTCTGACTGCATGTGTGCCTACAGGCCAGAAGAGGGCACCAGATCCTATTATAGATGGTTGTGAGCCACCACCTGGTGGCTGGGAATTGAACTCAGGACCTCTAGAAGAACAGTCAGTGCTCTTAACCTCTGAGTCATCTTTTCTATAGGCCCAAGATACTATCTGATGATATTCTTAGCTTCTGGGCTGGTGCAAGCTCATTGTCTGCTAAGTTAATAGTTTACAAAAAGGCTTTTACCTATTAGCCATAAGATTTAAGCTCCAACAGGGACAAGGAATGGCTGTTCTTGAGAACCAGAACTTAGCCCAAGAAAAAGAAGTTAACCCCTGGACCATGACATTCCAATCTCAACAGCACTGTAGTTCTGTTAGTCAGTCTTGCAGATAGAGCTTCTTTCCAGGGATTCTCCTTCACACCTCCCAAGAGCCAAGATTACAGGTGTGTAACATTGTGTCTGCTGTATGTGCTGCTGGGGGTCAAACCTAGGACTGTGTACATGCTAAGCAAGGGCCCCTACCATTTTTTTAAACCTGAAGGTTGAGAACATGGGTGCTGAAATCAAACTCAGGTCTTCTACAAGAGCAGTACACATTCTTAACTGCTGAGCCATCTCTTCAGCCCTCCACCCTTTGATTTCTTGTGAATCTTTCTCATTTTCTTCTTAAGTCAGGGTCTGAGGAAATGCTCAGCGATTAAAGCTCTTGTCATATAAGCATGAGGAGTTCAAGTCCCCTAGTTCCATATAAATTCAGGGCCGACATGCTTGCCCACCTGTGTTTTCAGTACTCAGAAGGTAGAGACAAGACCCATCCAACCAAGCTAGCTAGCCAAACTAGCTGTATCTGCTAGCTCTGGGTTTCCCTGAGAGATGCTTCCTCTATCAGAGAAATAAAAAAAGAAAAGAAAAGAAAAAAGAAAACAACACCCAGGCCTTTGATATCAGATTCATATGGAGGGGCCATTTCTGTAGAAAAGAAATGGTCAAATTGATCATTCAATGTGGTTCAACCTAATATTAAATGTTCCTGTGGCTGGCAGGGGGTATTCCCTGGGTTTTGGTAAGGTCTAGATTAGATGACTGTTATTCTAAACAGCAGCCTACTTTTCACACTCGTTTCTTTTCCAAGGCTAGAGGCCAGTATGAATCCGTGGTTCTCTGAGCAGGAAGTGTGGTGCTGCTCTGTGCCCACTCTGTGCTGGTGTTACATGGGAAGGACCTTGTCGTGAGTCCCTTTATCCAAGGGCCAAGGTGCTATGCTCCAAAAGGGCCCCAGATTCATGTGTTGGGGCCTAAATCCCCACACAGCAGTGATGGGAGTAGACCCTCTGGAGGGGTGACTGGGTCGTGAGGTTCTGTTCTCATGAATAGAGAGAGCCTTACCACCACCATCCCATCTAACAATATGTTTCATTTTCCCGTTTGTCACGTGAGCATACAGTGTTCACCACCCACCACCCACCCCCAGGTTGAAAGAGCCAGGGCACCATCTTAACAGCAGAAGACAACTGTCCCACAAGGGGCCAAGAAGCCTCGCTTGACCTCCCAGCCTGGATGCGGTAATTGTTCATTAATTACTAAGAAGCTGACATCACAGGAGTAGGGTGTTGCCGTGACAAGTCAAAGAAGGAGCTTGGGAGCTGAGTCAAGGAGGGCCTGCAACTGTTTCAAAGTTGTGTCTCGGTGTCTGGTGCTGTGGCTGCAAGTCATTCTTAGCATCATGGTGTATTTGTATCTTTTCACAATGAATGAATTTATTAAGTTGCAAGTGACACCAGTTTTGCCAGCTGCAATTTGCAGAGCAGTCCCAGCTCCCCTGAGAGTTGGACGTTGTTAAGTGTGGATTCTTCTATTTGAAGCTTAATTACTAATATTAATCTCAGATCCCACATTACAAGATCATACTGTAGATAAACAGACAGATATGCTATTAAAGAGTTAAAGAGGCCGCAGGTGTACGTGAGTATCTTACTGGAAATTAAGGGAAAGGCCATCCTTGTTACAAAGTGGCAAAAAGTTTAGCATCATGGTGATGTGGGTGGACCTTCTGTTATGTGTTATCTTCATTGGTTAATAAAGAGACTGCCTTGGCCCTCTGATAGGACAGAAAATTAGGTAGGCGGAGTAAACAGAACAGAATGCTGGAAAGAGGGCAATGAGGCAGACGCCATGGAGCCAGCCACCAGGTCAGACATGCTGAATCTTTCCCGGTAAGCCACCACCTCGTGGTGCTACACAGATTATTAGAAATGGGTTGATCAAGATGTGAGAGTTAGCCAGTAACTAACTCTCTAGAGATAATGGGCCAGGCAGTGTTTAAAAGAATACAATTTGTGTGTTGTTATTTCCGGGGCTAAGCTAGCTGTGTGGGAGCTGAGTGGGATGAAAAGCAGGCCTGCCTGCAGCTCCTCACTACATACCCCTCACTACATCATGGCTGTTCTAGAAGTTTCTAGGAGTCATAATTTAGGGCCAAAGAAATCTCCCAGCCCCAAAGTGTCCCGGATGCTGCCTGGCTTCTCTTTTAGTAAAGCAAGAGAAGAAAGTATTCAAAACAGAAGTTATGAGAGGAAGGCAGGGCACAGAGCTTCAAACCAGGACCCTTAGTAAGAAGTTCAATACGACCAGAAGGAAGCCTGGTACTGTTCATCCAAACCCAAGGAGAATGTCCTGGAGGGGTTCAGAGATCTTCCACGCTGCTGCATTTTCCCTGGCCCCAAGCAATGGGGCCCAGGGAGGAAGGATGGTTTTGGAAGGAACTGAATGCCTGCAGTCCTCCAGGTTGCTGCACAGGCTCACCTCCAGCCTCTTATTCCTCTGCTTCTCAACCTCACTGGTTATGGCTGCCGCAGTCCCATCTGCTGAAGGCTTTCTTCTCTGGTGGTGGTACTGTTTGTGGGGGTTGGGGGTGAAGGTGTAGCTTGGTGGAAGGAAGTTAGGTCATTGGGGCTGTAGCTCTGGAAACGATAATAGGGTCTCTAGATGGCCTCTACTTCCCCAGTCTCTCTCTACATCCTGTTGACAAGGTGCACAGATCCCCCACCACCACTCCCACCCAAGACTGCTGCAACAGACCCAACTAATGGGGCCAGGCCCCCACAGATGGAAACCTTTGAACTGTCCACCTTTGGGTCCATAAGTCTTCCTTCCTTTACGACGATTCTGTGAGATATTTTTTCCCAGCAATGGAATGCTGACAACAGCATGATTTGAAAAATTTCCAAGGATCTTATTTAAGAAAAGACAGCTGGATTCTCATAGCTAGCAGCCTTTTCCTGCAATCTGTCACAGTGTCACATGTCATGCTGCATCTGGAAAGTTCCACTGTGCATTCGTGAGAATGAAACGTGCATTCTGAAGACAGTTTTAACCTTACAGATACCTTGAAGGAGTCTGAAGTCCTAGATACGGGCTTGGGAGATAGCTCGTTCTAGTACTCGATCTGCAAACACAAGGACCTGGGTTCATTTTTCTGAACCCATGTCAAAAGGCTGGGCATGGTGGTGTGTGCTTTTAATCCTAGAGCTGGGGGAGGCAGGGATGGGCGGATCCCTGGAGCTCAATGGCCAGCTGCCTTAGCTGAATCAGTGACTTCCAAGCCAGGAGGAGACTGTCAGACAGAAGGTGGACAATGACTAAAGAACAACACCAGATATTATCCTCTGACCTTCACATATATGCACACCCAGGCATGCGCATGTCTACACACACACACACACACACACACACACATAGACACACACATATATACACAGATACACACACTATATGCATAAGGTACATTAACTTAAAAAATTCTTATCTGGAGAAATAAGACTTAAAAATGTATGTCTATATATATATATCTTAAATCATTCTGCTTATATAAGAAAAACCAACCCATTTGACTAACAGTGAGGAATAGTCTAGAAAAATTATCAGATTTTAAAGGGAAAATGAAAAATTTGGACAAAATGGCTAATTATTTACAAGGAAAATAAAATCTGTTAGCCATCAATTTGCTGAAAGTATCCTGGTGCTGGATGCAAGCATCTTGTTAGGTTTTTGTGTGTATGCTGCGGCCCTCTGTAAACCCAGACCTTCAGGAGGTGGAGATAGGAAGTCCCCAGAGCAAACTGGCTAGTGTGGTTAGCTGAAACAGAAAGTTCTGGGTTCAGGAAGAACCCCTGCCTCAATATATAAGGTAGAGTGATCCAATATTACCCCAAGCCCTAACATACATGCACACACCCATGCACAAATTCCACACACACACACACACACACACACCAGAAAAAGACATTACAAATTCCTGAAGGTACTGCATCTGAGTAATGGGCACTGTATTAGAGACAGTGTGTAGATTTCCATTCAATGGGAAGCTATAGGACCAAGGACCTGTTTCCTTCAGCCAACAAATCACAAGAGAAAATGAGAGTGGGTTGAAAAGAACCTGTGTGGACCTGGTATTGATCCTGATGTGAGCAAGCTGTCATAGGATGTCGATGGCAATGCCTGCAGGAGCTCTGGGGATGCAAGGAAGCATTGCAGTTTTTGTTTTTAAAATGTATATAATTTTAATTACCTGTATTAAGGGGGTGGGACCTGGGCATGTGCAGGAGTCTTCCTGTCTGCCACACGGGATGTGAGGAGCAGGCTCAGGTCATCAGACTTGGTCTCAGGCACTTTTACCTGTGAGCCATCTCACTGGTCCAAAATTCACATACATTTTTAGTTTTTATTTTTCCATGTATGTCTGTGTACTTGAGCATGTGTATATCCACTACATACATACAGGGTCCATGGAGGCCAGAGGATGTGTCAGATTCCCTGGAGCTGGAGTTACGAGACATGTGATGTGGGTGCTGGGCACCAAACCCAGGCCTCGGAAAGAGCAGCAAATGCTCTCAACTACTGAACCATCTCCCCAGTCTCAAAATCCATATATTTTAGAAATATCAACTGAGTTTTTTTTCTTTTTTTTTCTTTTTTTTTGAGACAGAGTCTTATTATATAGTCTTGGCTATCCTGGAACTTGCTGTGTAGACTAGGCTGGTCTTGAACTCACAGAGATCCTCATGCCTCTGCCTTCTGGGTGCTGGGAGTCACTACTCCCAGCCTTAGTTATTTCTTTACAAATGGAAAATGTCTTAAATTTTAGCTGGACATGGTGTCACAAGTCTTTAATCCTAGCACTTGAGAGGCCAAGTGAATCTCTATAAATTCAAGGCCAGCCTGTGCTACAGAGTGAGATTCTCTCTCTCTCTCTCTCTCTCTCTCTCTCTCTCTCTCTCTCTCTTGCTCTCGCTCTCAAATAGCATTTGATTTAGTTGATTTTTTGCTGTGGATTTTTTAAATTTGTGGGGTTTTTTTTCTTTTCTTTTTTAGCAGAGTCTCACATAGCCCTGACTCACCTCAAGCTCATTTTGTATCTGAGGATGACTTTGATCCTCCCGCCTCCACTGCCTAAGAGTTGGGATTGCAGGCAGAGATCACCACTCCTAACCAATGCCTTCAAGTAAAATAAATTATCTACTAAGTTTAAAAATGTGTCCTTCTGGTCTGGAGACATGGGTCAGAGGTTAAGAGGACTTACTGCTCTTGACAGAGGACTTAAATTCAGCGGGCAGCTCATAACTGCCCATAACCCCAGCTCCAGGGGAACCTGGCCTCCTCCTCTGGCCTCTCTAGGCACTGCACCCATGTGTATAAACCCATCCACAGACACACACATATACATGTGCTTGGTGTCCCTGTAAGATCTGCCAGTCAGCAAGGGAGAAGAATGACAGATGGAACAGAAATGATCATGAATGGACTGTGATCGGGAGATACTTACAGGTGTGTGGAAGGTTCCATGATAGAAAGCTTTAAAAGGCAGCATGTGGACTGGGGCGATGGCTCAGAGGTTATGAGCTCTCCCGCAGGGCCCAGCATTCACACAGCAGTTCACAACCGTTCCTAACTACCCAGAACTCCAGTTCCAGGGAATCGCCTACTCTCTTCAGCACTCTGGATACCAGGCACACACATGGTGCACAGACATACATGCACGCAAAATGTTCATATACATAACATAAAGTAAAACTTTTTCAAAGGCAGTATTATCACATATTTTTTAAAACTTAAAACTATCTATAACCTTCTCTTCCAACCAAAGCAGAGTAATGGAGGCCAGGTGTACCTCCTTGAGATGATCAGACACAGGTGCACACAGGTGCACAGAATGCTCCCATGCATGTGCACACACATACACATGCACACACACATGCACATAGAACACTCACACACATACATGTAAGCACATGCACATACTTATGCACGTACACTACATACACCATCACTGCCAACAATGTTATTTCAAACTCTGCTCCTCGTTCAAGGGAAGGCTGGTCCTTGAGAGAGAGGACACAAATATTCAAATGCCACAGCTCACTGTCTTGAGAGAGTTCTCAGGCAATAGGGGAGTGAGAGGTTACTGAGACCACATGAGTCCAGAAAGAAAAGAGGTGTTCAGGCTGAATCCCAGGACCATCCATTCATGGGATTAATACACGATACAGAAGGAGGATGTGAGATCAAAGATGCAGGAGAAGCTCCTGACAAAACCCAGCAGCCATTCTCAGAAAGAAGAAAAACAAAACCCTCCATGAATTTGAATTAGAAAAAAGCTCTTTAACCCACTCAGGGCACCTACAAGAGTACTGTCACACATAGTGGTGATGACAGACTGCCTGCCATTCCCACAGGACCTGGAACAAACCATGTATGTCAGCTCTCACCACACCAATTGCCTCTGTATTGGAAATTCCACGTTGTGCAATCAGGTAGGGAAGAGAAGTGAAAGGCAAGGAGAGAGAAAGCATTTGCTTCTCTCACTGGATTTGTCTGCATCCAGGGAGAGACCCTGCCTCAAAAACATAAGGTGGAGCATGATCGACAAAGACACCTGATGTCGACCTCAGTGTAAAGACACACACACACACATTTGATAAGATCTACAAAGCAAAAGCAAAAGCAAAACCTACCGAAACTAAGAAATAAGCTTTGGGTTGCCTTATCAAGCTTCAATGTGATGGTTTTTGTTTTTGGTTATTATAATCCATTTTGTCATGTTTGGTTAGTTCCTAGAAGCCTGTTGCTTTCTCATTAGAGACAGAAAAGGAATGGATCCGGAAGGGAGGGGGCCGGAGAAGAGGGACTGGGAGGAATAGAGGAAGGGAGGGAGGGAGGGAGGGAGGGAGGGAGGGAAAACTGTAATCAAGATATATTGTATGAGAAAAGAATTCATTTTTCACAAATGAAAAAAAAACTTAAAAGTGAGTTTAGCAGAGAGGAAGCAATACATAAAAATCAGTTGTCTCCCATCTTCCTTCTCCCTCCTTCCCCATCTCTCTTACCTCCTTTGTTTCTTCTCCTTTCTCTGGTTTTTAGAGAGTATCTTCCTTCTATAGCCCAGGGTGGCCTGAAGCTATCTAAGCTTCATGAATTCCGAGGCACCACCATGCCTAACCTTCCATTGTCCTTACAAACACCAGCAATCCAAACTTGAAATTGCAAAGGCAACACCATTTGTCCTGGCAGCTACAAGGTAAGACACAGGGTGCAAAGCCCAGGAGCGTGACCAGCCCAAGTGCCAGGGCAGCTGCGACACACTGTCAAACCTGGTGACCTCCAGGACTGGACTCTCAGCTCAGAGTCTGAGCAGCAGCTGGGAGGGCTGTGGTTCACTGTTGTTGGCACCGAGAACCTGTGTGCTCTGGCTTGTTGCTGAAACACTGATTAGCACTGGTCTGCCTCTGTAGTCACAAACCCTCTTCTCCCTGGCCCCACCCCTCTCCTGGTCTCTTCACCTGCTCCTCACATAAGAACTTTATGGCTTTAGGGCCATCTGGATAACCCAGAATGATTCTCCCAAGATACTTAATTATATCTGCAGAGGCCCCTTTCTTCCAGATCAGATCACAGCCAGGTCCTAGGGATGAGGTTGAGGATGGCATGCTTTGGTGAGGGTCATGGTTGACCTGGGCCTGTAATGGAAACTGTGACAGCCTACAACGCAAATCAGACAGTGGTTAGCTAAGTGAAAGACACACTTCATTTGAAGTGGAAAGACTCAAGATTAGCAATATGTTAAACCCTCACTAACTAATTATATTCCAATCTGGTGCTAAGCAAAATCCAGCGGCCTTGTCTTATAGAAGCTGAAAAACTGATTTTAAAATATATATGGAAAGGCAAAAGACCCGACACAACCTAGACAGCGTTGGCAGACAGCGCCTACCACTGCACCATGAGCGATCCTTCCAGAAAGTTGCTGTGTGGTGCTGGGATAGAACATGTTCTTCCTTGTCTGTAGATATTGCTCATTTTAGATACAATTAACACACAATGTTTGGCAATTTGGTAAGGTTTTCTTGTATGTGCTAGCAGGATAGCCCTGGGCCTGCTGTGCACCAAGAGTGGGGTCTTTCAAGGAGCTACATCTCCAGCCTGATTCCGTTAGCTTTGGCATATATATGTACACCCCCTTGAAACCAGCACCACGGTCAGCATAAGGAATGTCCCCGGGACCCTTAGAGTCTCTGGAAACACCTTTGCAAGACCTCCCTCCCAGCCCAGACAGCCTCAGACCTGCCTTCTGTGGCTGGGATGGCCGTGCACTGTCTGCAGTTTTACCTAAGTGGAATCAGACAAAATGTTTTCTTCTTCTGTCAGGTTTCCGTCTCAGCATCATTCGGCTGAAGCTCATCCCTGTTATTGTAGGTACCCGCAGCTTATTCCTTTTAATCCTGAAGAATATTGTACCCAGCGGATATTCCACCCTGGCTTAGTATTCTGAAATAGAGTCTATATTCTATTCTATAGAATATTCTATATATATATAGAATTCTCTCTATATTCTATATATTCTATATTCTATATTCTATATTCTATATTCTCTCTATATTCTAGCCCTGGCTGCCCTAAAACTCAACTCTGTAGACCAGGCTGGCCTTGAACTGTCATAGATCCCCTGCCTCTGCCTCCTAAGTGCTGGGGTGAAAGGTGCCCACCACCATGCCCCGTTTATTCCACAAATGCCTATTTCCTCTCCGGCTCATGATATTGGCCTTGCTTCCAGTGTTCCCAGATGTCATGAGCACTTGGTAGGCCCTTGCTTTGTTTTATTCTTGGATAGATATCTAGGAATAGCTGGGCTCCATTTTAACAGTTTTAATGTCTTATACAACTGCGTCCTAGAGTGATTGGGTCACTGTGCTCCCCACCGGCAATATCAGAGTTCAAGCTTCTTTATATTTTCAATTATACCTTGTATGATGAATCCTTCTTGACTTTTAAAAACAGTTTTAAAGTTGCCATTCCCCACCCCCATATGTACGTGTCCAAGTACATACACGTCAAGGCTAGAAGTTGATGCCAGTATCTTTCTCAATTGCTCTCTCCTTTATTTTTTAGATAGGGTAGGTCTCTCCCTGAACCTGAAGCTCACCCGTGTGGCTAGACAGGCCTCCGAGCCCCCAGAATCTACTGCCTCTGCCTCCAAGCTCTGGGGTCACAGTGATACAATGCCAGGCCTGTTGGTGTTTTAAATCTGGATGCCAGAAGATCTGAACTTGAGTTCTTACACTTTATGGCAAGGGTTTTTCCTGACTAAGCCATTGCCTCCTGCTATTTTTACAAGTTAAAAAGAAATCGACCTCCTACCTGAACTCCGCTGCCTGCCACTCCCGGCCTCTGGTGGACCTCTGCAAGTTGCTACATTTTGGCACTGAGAGGCTTGACTCATTTCATTTTGTGCTCTAAAATGTCTTAAAAAATTGAAATTTATTTCTTAGGTTTTTTTCTTTTCCTTGAGAATTTCTGAAGGACTGAATTTGGAAAAACATAACCTGTGTTGTAACAGCCGTCTTCCAACCTCCTCAGTCCTGTCTCCAAATATTGCTCAGTAAGAGAAAACCGTCCATTTCTACTCTGACTAATTCGTGGTTCTTCTGGCTTTCCACCACACAGTCGGCACACAACCTCTCTTGCCAGATGTTCGGCTTCCTGCTTTCTATATTTAAAACACGCAGAGGAGATACAGCCGTGATAGCCACATAATTTTTTATTTTCTTCTTTGGGTCAATGATTTAAAATGTTGACATCATTTCAATTTGAAGGCCCAAGATTGCCGATTCCCCGACCTCACTTAGGAAGGGGTACAGGAGAACTGTCTTTTATAGGGCTGGGAGGGAGGTCAGGCCAAGGCCCTGAGGCCTCCTCTGCAGGAATTTCTAACACAAGGCCTCCTGGCTGTGGGCCAGAAACTGAGTCATGGAGCAAAGCTGCCTGAAAAATAAACCTTTGGGCTAATGAGAAACGCTGCTTCAGAAGGGCCTTTGTCGGAGCTGCAGATAGAGGTCTGAAGCGGCGCCCGCCTCGTTCAGGCCTCACTGGAACTAAACCTGCAGTGGGGGGGGGTCTTCCCACCCCCATCCAGTTAGGGACACAGAAATGCTTTCTGCCCTTGAGCAGCCCACAGCAAAGGAGGGGTGAACTGGGGAACAGAGAGCAGCCCGGAGGAGGACGGGCGTCCGCCATGGGACGTGCCAAGCCAGGTCCTGTGAAGAGAAGCAAAGCCACAGAGGGGCCTGCTGTGCTCACCGGGCAGAAGGATCCACTTTCTGGACATGGGGACACTAAATGTGAGCTCTTTGTTCCTGTATTTTGAGAAGTTCAAATAATCCCCTGCAGAGGAAGAGGAAATTCAGAATTAAACTAAGCCAGGGGGTCATTCTGGTAACAAGTTTCTTAGAGTCAGACTTTCCAGGTTGTTTGTATTGAGATGGAATTTTACTAGGTACCCTGGCTGGCCTCAAACTCACAGGTTTTCCTGGCTCTGCCTCCTGAATGCTGACATAAAATGTGGGTACCACTAAAACCAAGGGTTTTTTTTAAAAACCAGTGTTAGAATTCTTTAATCTCAGTGTTTAAATTAGCCCATTATTGTCCCAGTGCCCTGTACCATGCTCCTCTAGGCTGGTGAAATATCTTACTTAGTCTTCCAAACCCGCAAGACCGAGCAAAGGCTCAAGACTGTGTGTGGCCCTAGATACTGGTTCAGTTCCGTGCCTCAGCCCTCCTTTTGCCCACCTGGGCTCAGGCAGAGACCTCCAGCATAGCAGAAACATACACATATCTTTTCCTTAAAAATCTAGAGTCCTGCCGGGCAGTGGTGGCACACACTTTTAATCCCAGCACTCGGGAGGCAGAGGCAGGCAGATCTCTGTAAGTTCGAGGCCACCCTGTTCTACAAGAGCTAGTTCCAGGACAGGCTCTAAAGCTACAGAGAAACCCTGTCTCGGGGGGGGGGGGAGTCTAGAGTCCTTTTTGGAGACCAGTCTCTCTAAAGGACAGCTGTCTGTGCTCTGACCTACAAGAGGTGAAAGCAAAACCTTGACCTCAAGATGCCCTCATTCCACAATAGACAGGGTCTGACTCCGCAGCTATGGACATTCTGTTAAACGTAGTCCAGGCTCAAAGGTGTGTTGTCAGGTAAGGCGGGACTATAAAAGGAGACTGCTCATGCATTTCCTGGCCACCCAGACCCAAAAAAATCACACAGGAACTGTATTGATTACAACACTGTTTGGACAATAGCTTAGGCCTATTCCTAGCTAACTCTTACATCGTAAATTAACCCACTTCTATTAATCTGTGTAGCACCATGAGGCTGTGGCCTACCAGTAAGGTTCCAGTGTCTTTCTCCTTTGGCAGCTACATGACACGTGTCTGACTCCACCTTCTTTCTCTCTGCATTCAGTTTATTCCCCCCACACACACCAGCTCTACTCTGCCCTGCCATAGGCCAAAGCAATTTCTTTATTAACCAATGATAATAAAGCATATTCACAGCCTACAGCAGAGAATTCCACATCACAGGACACAGGACCAAGGCTTCACGCACCTCAGGTTGGCCTTGCATTCACTGTATAGCCAAGGGTGACCTTGAACTTCCACTCTTCCTGACTCTCCACCTTGTAAGGGTGGGAATTACATAGAGGGAATTGCCCTCTATGCCTGGATTATGTGAGACGTGCATCAGCTGAGCTACGTCTTCAGCCCTCTTTCCACTTCCCTCTGTGTAACCGGGTCCAGGCTGAAGTCTCGACACATCACTTCCCCACTTCAAGGCTTTCCAGAAGAGCCTGGAAAGCACCAAGGCAGACTCCAGCCGGAGCCCCGCTCTTCCTCACCCGCCAGAGCCACTGTCCCGGTCCCTTACACCAGCTGAAGAGTTGGCAAATCTTCTGAAGAGAAAGAAAGTCAGTGCCAGTTCCATGTGGTGGTCCTGTGATGTGTGGGGCAGCGCTGGTGAAACACTGGGTCCCATGCTTGGCATCCAGTAGAGTTCAGCAAACTGCAATGGTTCCCCGACAGCTCTCCAATTCCCTGGGGGGCATACGCTATTACACAGAGCAGTCCAGCTGGGCATGGTGGGTCATACCTGAAATTCCAGCACTCAGGAGGCTGAGGCAGGAAGATTGTGAGTTCAGGGCTATCCTTGACCACATAGAGGAAATTTGTCACCAAAATTGCACAATCTTTCCTTCCTCTTGGAGCACACAAACAACAGGTGATCAGTTGAGCAGGGGATGAGCAGAATCCTTCCCCTCTGTTCCAGTGCCTAGTAAATGGTATCCAGCAGGGGAAGTAGGTGTAAGACAGGCCAGGGCAGCTCCAAGGATGCTCTCTTGGAATACAGGGTGCAGAAAGTGGGATGTGAGTTTAGAAACAGCACCAATCTGACAAAGTCTAATGGATAGAATAATTACAAATACAATACAAAGCTGGGTTTGTATTCTAGTTGCTCCTTTAGTTTGTTTTTTTTATTTTGCAGTATTTTATTTTATTTTAAAATTTCATTGAATATATTCAATGTACATGGCCCTGTGTTCCGTGAAGATCCTTTGAATAAACATTCGTTGTGTGTTGGACACACTCCCCCTAATTTACTTTTGATTACATCTTGTGAAAGCATGGCTCTGGCGTGGTGGTGCACAACTGTGAACCCAGACCTTGGGATGCTTATACAGGATGGTGGAAAGTTTGAGCCTATCCAGGGAGGGATATCAAGACCCTTTCTCAAAACCAAACCAAAGAAAACGACAGGGGCTGGAGAGAAGGCTAGCTCAGTAGATAAAGTTTGCTGGCCAGCAGGTCTAGCCTGAGCTCCAGGATGAGCACCTGTCTCAAAACATAAAGAGAAGAAACTTAGAAGACACCCAACATCAATCTTGGCCTCCAGGTGCAAATACATGCACATGTGCATGCATAGTGAACACGTACATATATACACACACACAATAAAAAGTATCAATTTGTGTTATGTTAGATTTTTGATTTAAACTGGCCTAATATTATGGACAGTTTGAACAGCCATGATGTAAGCTAAACTGTACATCCAGGTTCATACCTGAGTATCAGTATGAGCCAAAAAACTCCCACAAGGGCCTGCAAGGCAGCTCCCGTCAGGCCCTGGGCTGTCGCCCAGCAGGCTGAGGACAAAGGACGCAGAGGCCAGCTTTCACTTTGTTGCCCTGTATTCCAGGACCAGAATGATCACAAGGCCCTAGGGAGGCTGGGAACACAGAGGTGGCGGGCATGGGCAATAAGCTCAAGCAGACGTGAACCTGGGCGTCTGCCAGGATCCGTGTTTCCATGAACGTGATCATTCTCACTGTCATTGTGGGCTTGGGTCTTTAGCCCTGACTGCTCACCTTTGCAACGCTCTCTTCTGGACTCGCGGCTCTCGATGGGGCCTTGCGGTGGCTCACATCTGTCTCTGCCCCACACTAATACTGCTCTTCGGGAATATGCACCTTCCCTTCACATTTGCAAGTCCAAACATGACTCATCCTTCAAGCTCAGCTCAAACACTAGTCAGTGAATCAGCCAAGAGTGAACAAAAGAACTGCCAATGCTTAAGTTAGAAAGGCGTGGCTCTTAACTCGCAGGAAGTTCTTTACTCCAGCAAGGAGTCTCAGCTCACTGACTTGCTGTCACGGTTTGGATTACAATCTTGGTAGAGCTTGGGGCTTGACTACTTATTTTCTTCTCTTTCTTCTTTTCCTTTTTCTTCATGATTTATTCTTTTTATTTTATGTGCATGCTTTGCCTGTGTGAGAGTCAAATCACTTCAAGATGAATTACAGACAGGTGTGAGCTGCCTTGTGGGTGCTGGGGATTGAACCGGGTCCTCTGGAAGAGCAGCCAGTGCTCTTAACTGCTGACCCATTTCATTTCTCCAGCCTGGGGCTTGACTTTTTGATCCTAAGACAACTACTACAGTTCAAAGATGTTCCTGAATGTAAGGCATGTGGAGGATGCCAGGAATGGTAAACTAACAAGCCAGGGACCAAGGCTCTACAGGATTGGAAACCGAAAGGGATCCAATGTGGTCATGTTTTACAGACCCTGGGTGAAGAAACAGAAGGAGAGCAGCTGGAGCTTCCTGGTCCAGTCAACAGATGGTGGCTGGAACCTGGAGCTGGAACCTGCCCCGTCTCCATGTGTCTCCCTTTCCAAGCTTACCGCAGACGTGGAGATGACTGTGCTCAGAAGAGGCAAATGAGGGACCACAGGCTATCATAAGGAGCCAGCTAGTAAGGAGTGGAGAGATGGCTCAGTAGGTAATGCGCTTGCATAAGGACTTAAGAGCCTGGGAGGAAGAGTCAGTCACTGGCCGCCCAGTCTAGTCTACTTGGGGAGTCTTAAGTCAAGGAAGGGTGGATAAAACCTGAGAAATGACAGCCAAGATTGTCTTCTGGCCTCCAGATACAAAGAAAGCAAAAGAAGAAAAAGCACCCATCAAGTAAGTATTTCAGACTTTGCAGCTCAGATGATTTCTTTTGGATAGCCTTATTATTTTCATTCTGTTCTGTTTTGTTTTGCCATCTGATTTTTCAATTTTTTAAGAAGGCAAGCCCCCTCCTCAGCTAAAAGTGGTGGGCTAGAAGGAGTCGCTGGCTACCCAACATGTTCTGGTTCTCCTTGGCGTGTCCAAAGCCCTTCCTGGGCCTCAAACTGAGAAAGCTCTCCTGGCCATGGTTCTACAAAGAAAGACCTATCTCCTGAGTGGAGTCCTCTGACTGTTCTCAGAGTTGGAAGAGCAGGCATATTTGTGTGTGACTAAAGGCCACTTGGACACTGGGCATGGAACTGACCGGTCCCATTCAGGGTGATATTCATGCCCTGCTTCTCCTGACCTCCTGCAGACAGAGAAGACAATCCCTGAACAGTGCTGAAGATGCCTGCTGTGTCTATGTAGGCAAGTGAGAGTTTCCACCACCCGACCCCCAGCGGCACACAGTAACAGATTCTTTTCTGGTCACTGATCCTCAATCTTTGTCCCATAGAAAAACTGGGAATTCTGGGCCGAAGGAAGTCCTTCGGGCCTTCCTAGTTGGTAGGGAAGTCTTCTCCTGCAGGCTGAGAAGGCACTGAGGGACCAATGTGAATGATAGTTCATTTGAACTAGGGGCATGGTTGCTGCCTAGGTGCCTTGCCACAATGGTCTGACACCAGAGAAAATGGCCAATGAAAGGCACAGCTTTGTCTCTAAGAGGAGAACGCACAGTGTGCACTTGATGGGAGGCAGGTAGGAGAGCATGAGAGGAGGCAACGGCTGTGCAGGTCCTGCAGAGTGAGGTTCGGGGGGGGGGGGGCGCATTCACCAAAGACAGCAACGGACTTCAAGGGCCAAAAATGAGGTGTGAGAAAAGAGACCTTGAAGGACTGTCCACGAAATAAGGAGGTTTTAGGTGGATGGCATTACGGGAGCCGTCTGTGTTAGCTCTCCATCACTGAAGAGAGTACACATCACAAAATGCCAGAGAAAACCAACTTGCTAGAAGGGAAGACTTACTGACTGTATATGCAGTGCCTGAAGAGACCAGAAGAAGCCATTGGATATCGTATAACTGAAGTTATGAGTGATTGTGAGCCCCTGTGTGGGTGCTGGGAACTGAACCTGGGACCTCTGGAAGAGCAGCCAGTGTTCTTAACTGCTGAGTCATCTCTCTATCCCCTGCAATATCTATTTTAAGGACTAATTTTTGGATACTTTTTCCAAGAGAGCAAAAGTTTCTAAGTCGTGTGTGTGTGTGTGTGTGTGTGTGTGTGTGTGTGTATGTGCATTCAAATACACACACTAAAAAAACTAAATGGTCATTTTGAAAAAAGTTTTTAGTCTTGTGGATGGTGATATCAATAGAATGGCCAGGGAAGAGACCCTGGGACTGCTGTCTGGGTCAAGAGGAGTATCTGTGAGTTGGCAGTGTACACTGGATTTTCTGGAAGCAGAAGTTGAGAATTTGGGTTACAAGAAACCTAAGTCGCCCAACATTGTCCACAAGAAGACCCATTTGGGACTGAGGGTAGCTGGCTTGGGGGGAGACACAGCTGGGGAAGCCTGCAGGATCTGGTAGCTGGAAGCTGATGAGACTTGGGACAGTCAGCAAGACTTTAAAAGGAAATCTGGGCTGGCAATATCTGTGTCAACCTCTGCATTTTTTCCTTACATACTAGACAATGCTCGTTGAAATGGGGCTACCTCTTCTACTAGCCAGGTTAGGGTAACAGGGACCAGGTTTACTCTGCCTTTTAAAGCAATAGCAAAAACAAAATATAACAAGCAATACTTTTAAAGGCATGGTATCTATGTTTACCAGCGACAATTCCTGGACAGAAAACAAGGACAGGGGAGTTCGTGCAAGTTGTGACAGACTCCCTGAGTTCCAGAGATAGAGCTGAGGTTCTGGGGAGACCGAAACATTGAAGCACACAGGAAGAGCCCAGAGAGAAGACAGGGACAGCGTGCTGCATCTGTCACAGGTATGTGAGGAAAGGGAGCACAGAGAAGATGCAGCAAGCCTGCAGCGATGCCCGTCCCCACCACAGTTAATGGAAAGCTCCGAACCCGTACATCCTGGATGCAATCACGGAATCTTATTTCAGTAGTGGAAATGACCAGCCCTATTCTGACCACTGCTCTGACCCTCACAAACCACTTCTGGGTCACCCAACTACATCCCAGGACAAAATGTAGGAATGCAAAAATACCCAGCATCCAACGGAGTCAAATTTACTGTGTCTGGCATCTAATCAAAGATAATCAGGCAGGCTACGAAGTAGGAAAACATGAGGACAATAACCACAGGCTCCCAGCCAAGTCAGAAGAGACAGATGGTGGAATTCACAGGCAAACACATTGAGAACTGGAGCTCGGGGCTGGGGAGCTGGTTCCTCAGACAAAGGCATTTGCTGTCAAGATTGACCACCTGAGTGGTCAGAAACCATATGATGAAGGGAATGGACACCGTAACTGTTCCTCTGACCTCCACATGTGTCATGGCATACAGGTGCCCACACACACACATACACACAAATAAATAAACCATAATACAATTAAAAGTTATTATAATTGCACCACAGTAGCTGGAGACACGAGAGATAAATACCTAGGTGGAGGGCCGGAGAGAAGCTTATAAAGTGGTCAGAGTGCTCACTGTGAGGCCCGAGGACAGGAAGCTCAGATCCTCAGCACCACATAAATCCAGGTACCGTGGCATGTGCCTGTAAATCCAATGCTGCGGTGGGGCCGAGACAAGCAGATCCTGGGGCTCAGTGGTCAGCCAGTCCAGCTGGAATAGAAAGTTCTACATTTAGTAAGAGATCCTCTCTCAAGTAATAAGGTGGCGAGTAACTGGGCAAGATACCCAATATGTTCTGGCCTTGCACATACACACAGGCAAGTACACCTGCACACACATACACATACATGCATATTACACACACACACACACACACAACATACACACATAGACATTATACTTACACACCATGCCCCTCTTCCCAAAAATTTAGGTTGAGAATTTTTGTTTTATTTTGTTTTGTTTTTTACGAAAACTACAATGTCTCGAAAAATACACGGAATGCGGTTAACAACAGGTCAGACACTGGAAGAGAAAAGAAGGACGAACTTGAAAATAAAACAGTGGAGATTACACAGGATGAAACAAAGAAAAGCAGGGTTTTGGTTTTTGTTGGAATAGATCGTCGGTGAGCTGTAGAGTGACTGCAAATGTCCCAAATACATGGATGCATAATCTGGTATCTCTTCTTGTCATGTGACTTTTTTGCCTCTTAACAATTATCAGCATATATGGAGTCACTGAAGAAAAAGATAGAATTGACAGAAAATTATTTAAAGAAAAACATGGTCAAAAGTTCTCCAAATGTAAAACTTGACAAACCATTAAATATGTTGATGTGTTTCCTCATGATGGTGGTGTGTGTGATATGCACACATGTGTACATGCTTGTACGTGTGCATACATATGCAGGCCAGAGGCTGGCATTGGTTGTCTTTCTCTACCACATCCCACCTTATTTTTTGAGACAGTCCCTTACTAAACTCAGAACTCACCAATTCAGCAAGACTGGCTGCCCACTGAGCTCCAGGGACCCTCCTGTCTCCATCATCCTAGTGCTGGGATTAGAGGTGCATACCACCAAATACAACCTTTTTGTTGTTGAAGATAGGGTTTCTCTGTGTAGCCCTGACTTTCCTGAAACTCGCTTTGTAGACCAGGCTGGCCTCAAACTCACAGAGATCCCCCTGCATCTTCCTCTCAAGCTCTTGGATTAAATACGTGTGCCACCACACCAGGCTCTAATCTGGACTTTTAAAGGATGTATTTGAGTATGGGATTTGAACTCATGTCCTCGTGCTTAGGTGGCAAGCAAGCTCTTTACCAACTGAGCCTTCTTCCCAATGCCCCCACAATGGCTTTTAATGAAACATTTGGTGCTAGAACTCGGTACTTCCTCAAGTCCTAATGGTGATGCTCATTTTCTTCTCTGGGATTATTTGATCCATAGTACCCACTGTGTGCTGAAAGTTAGTGTATTTTCAAATGATGTGAATCAGGGAACAGGGAGGAGGGTATGCTGGACCACACACTCTGTGGCTCTGCCAGGATGTTCTCTGAAAAGGTTAAGAATCAGCTTTTAAGAATTCTGTTAAGAAGCTGGGTGATGATGCATACCTTTAATCCCAGCACTTGGGAGGCAGAGGCAGGAGGATCCCTGTGGTTTCAAGGCCAGCCTGGTCTACAGAGCAAGTTCCAGGACAGCTAAAGCTGTTACAGAGAAACCCTGTCTCAGGGTTGGGGGGAGAATTCTGTAAAGAGATTGAAGATTTAATTTAACCGCATCTCCAGGGCCAAGGGTGACTCAGTTTACTTAGCCCCACAAGTCAGATATGAGTTCGTGGATATTCTAATTTAGAAATTCCCCTGTAAAGATTGAGTCTCATCTGGGTGGGGCAAATGCCAACAGAACCAGCCCCTCGGATTCCAGTAAGAATTGGTTTAATTCACCAGACTACTTTGTTAAACAAACAATCGAGTGTTGGAACTCTCCCTTCTTTCTGTGGCCCAGTTTGCAGACTGCAACCATTCAGCAATGTTTTATGTTTTCATACTTTTGTGACTTAATCATAACTGCTTTATTTCATTGTCTATTTTTACATATTTATTTTTATTTATTTATTTGGTTTTTCAGTTCAGGGTTTCTTTATGTAGCCTTGACTGTCCTGGAACTCTCTCTGTAGACCAGCCTGGAGCTTGGTCTCGAACTCACAGAGATCTGCTGCCTCTGGCTCTTGAGTGCTGGGATTAAAGGCATGTGCCACCACCCGGCAATTTTATTTTTTTAAAGCTTATTGTGAGTTAATATCTACCAAGATTCTATATTCCAGTGGAAAAAAACCTTTCAGTATTTAGTATTTTTCAGTATGTGATACTTACTGAAATTTTGTAAATGCCATAGCAATACAGTTTTATGTCAGTATGCTACGCTAAGTCATATGGGTGACACATCAATACAATACTCTAAGTTACATGGGTGACATGTCAGTATGCTACTCTGTCACACAGGTGACACGCCAGTACATTGCTCTAAGTCACACGGGTGACATGTCAGTACGCTACTCTAAGTCATAGGTTGTATGTGGAAAGGTGTGGTGTCACCAGTAGACTGGGGTGGATCAATAATGTGTGTGTGTGTATATATATATATATATATATATATATATATATATATATATATATGTAAAAGAAATCCAAAAAAAGTCGGATTTCCATTAATATAAATTTCTGAAACTGTGAAGTAGCATCTAATTGGAGGAAGAACATGAGTGAATGCTGGGGGAGGGAAGGTTGGGAATGGGTAAAGGGTTGCTGGAGAGTTAGCTCAGCAATTAAGAGCTCTTGCTCTTGCAGAGGACCTGGTGTGGTAGTCTGAATGTAATTAGCCCCGCAAGCTCACAGGGAGAGGCACTATCAGGAGGTGTGGATTTGCTGGAGTGGGTATGGCCTTCAGAGGAAGTGTGTCACTGTGGGGTGGCTTTGAGGCTCCTTTCACTTAAGCTTAGCTCAGGGTCACAAACCATTTCCTATTGCCTTTAAGATGTCAGACTCTCAGATAGCTGTCTTCTCCAGCACCATGTCTACCTGCATGCTGCTGCGTCCCACCATGCTGATAACTGGCTGAATCTCTGAACTGTAAGGGAGACAGCCCAATTAAATGTTTTACTTTTTAAGAGTTGCTGTGGGCATGGTGTCTCTTTACAGCAATAGAAACTCTAACTATGACACCTGGCTTGGTTCCCAGCACCCACACTGTGGCTCACAAATCCAGTTCCAGGAGATCTTACTCCTGTCTTCAGTCCTCCATGGGCCTCAGGCATGCATGTGGTACACATATGTACTTGTAGGCAAACACTCATACAATTTTTTAAAGTGCGTGGAGACATTTCTGGGAATGATAGGTATGTCTGTCAATAAGTTTGATTGTGATGATGGTTTCAAAACATCAAATGAGGTTTGCTTTGTTTTGGTTTTTTAAGATAGGGTTTTTCTGTATAACAGCCTTGACTATTTTGGAACTCACTCTGTAGACCACGCTGGCCTCACACTCACAGAGATCTGCTTGCCCCTGCCTCCCAAGTGCTGGGATTAAATGTGTGCGCCACCACTGCATGGTACAAATGAGTTTTAATACGACATGAGCTTTTACACATCAATTCTACTCCAAAGGTTAGCTTTAAAGACAATTTAAGGACGTGGAGAATCAAGCTTACCGAACTTGAATAAGCACATATATATTATTAGTAGATAAAGTATAGCTTTCCTTCCTTCCTTCCTTCCTTCCTTCCTTCCTTCCTTCCTTCCTTCCTTCCTTCCTTCATAGGCCTAGCAGGTCATAAACTCTATGACGGCAATGCAGTGTACCCATGAGCAAGACAGAGTTCCTGCTCAAAGACAATTTAGGCCCTCACTATGTTTACCATGAGTCCTGACATCATTGTAGATGCTGCCAAACCCGCCTTTTTGCCCCATTTCTAGGGCTTCCTCTCATCTCTGGCCTGACCACAGTGGTAGCTCTCATGGGGCCTACTCTGCTTCACTACAGAGCCGGAGCTGTCAGTAAGGATGTTAGACCTGACCCTCCGCTTGCTTCCCACGCTGTGACAGAGTTTACACAGAACACCACAATATTCTTATTGTACTGTTTTGAACTATGATTCAAATTCACATCAAATGAGGTCACAATATGTTTGCGAGATAGTGGGGTGCATATACATTAACCTTCCTTTTTCTGCACTTTGCCACCCATGGTTTCAACTGCAATCTGAAACTAGCAAAGGAAAAATTCCATAAATAGCTCCTAAGTTTTAAAGTGGGCATCATGCCGACACATTCCATACCACCCTGGACGTGATTATCTATCCCTTTGCCCATGTGTACACTCTGTGACATGACCGACCTGTTAGTCCCTTGGGACATCTCAGCCATCAGGGCAGACTGTTGTGGTACTGCAGTACTTCTGTCTGAGAAACCCAGATTTTACTCAGCGATGGCCCCACAAGAAGCTGCAAAGGACTTTCTTTAATTACCACTGCAAGCTAATTAACCATTATTCCAAGAACAGGGTAGATGAGTACAGTTAGGCATTTAGAGAGAGACGACCCTTTCGTAACTTGTGCTGTAATTGCCTTACTTCATTGTTGTTATTCTTGTTTTGCTTAATTTACCATTGGTAAGTACATCTTACCAATAGTATCCTAGGGTTGGATACAATATCCGGTTTCAGGGTCTCCTGTGGGTGGTAGAACATACCTCCTTGCTGATAAATCGAAGAGTACATTGTTACAATATGAGCAATATGGCAGAGGGCAAAGGGATGAACTTGTTGAAGTGTTTACTGCACGCAGGGCCTGATGCCTGGGTCTGCACATCCTGCATCTCACCTATTCTTCAGATCCAATAATCCTTCTCCACAAAGCAAGAAACTGAAATGCAGGGCTCACCGCTGCTACAAGACAAGACTCCTGTGATTCTTCATGGCTTGCCATGAGTGTTCTTCCCCCGCCTTTGCTGTCTATATCAGGGAAGGTCTGACCTTTGAACTTCAGGGATGAACTGCAGACCACAGGTCCACTGAATCAGGCAGGACGGTGCTGACTATAGACAACCCAGAGTGGAAGATCTTGGTTTTGCTGTTATTTTTGGTTTATTTTTAGACTATTACCTGGGGAGTATCCGCGGTCTCATCTTCAAAATATTTTGGGTAATTTCTTCTGTTATTCTTTCAATAAGGATCTGCATTTGGCTACAGTAGAAGTAGATGGCGGTGATTTTAAAAAGAAGTGTGTGTGTGTGTGGGGGGGAAGTTCTGACTTAATGTCTCCAGGTAGCAAGTGGAAGGAGGTTGGCTTGGGAGACCCAGACACTCCCCACCCTGAGATCTCAACATGTTGTAATCGTCCCACAGGTTAGAAAGACCGCTGATCCACTCGGGCAGCTGGCCCACTGTTCTATAGGGGAACAGCAACGGCAGGGCTCCACTTTTATCCCAGAGGTCCTACCAGCTTTGAGATGCATTCCTGGAAGCTCCATCCCAGGATATCTGCATCGGCTTCTATTGCACCCCAACTGTAAAGGAAACAGGAAATGGATGTAATATTTTTAGCTGCCCCAAAGAATCAGGGTTCCCTGGGTAGGAACGTTGACAAATAGATCCCGGGCAGATGGCCAGCAGTGCCTGCCTCCTTGGGCCTCCTAGCCTAGAAGCAAGCGTGTGGCCTCCTGCTATCTCCCGGGATATCTTTCCTAAGGAGATACTCTTGTTCCCTTCACCGGAAACAGACTCGTCTGGAACTTTCTACCAGTCGACCACTGCCACACGTGCTGAACTGGAGCCCCAGGCAGAATGGCTGCTTACGGCATCCATTGCAGGAGGACTGCCTCGCGAGAGTGGGAGCTGGAGCTCTCCTCCTTGGAGTGGCTCCAGCTGGCCTCCTCCAGGCTGCGCGCCAGCGGTACAGCACATGAGGCGGCTGTGCTGACACACTGGAATACAGTGCAGTAACTGCACCAGGACATGACTGACTTGAGGAGGCTCCTGGTGGGCATTCGTGCCAAGGCTAAAGTGTCCATAGAAACAGACATCACTGACTAGGTTCAGTCAGAGTGTGTGCTGGACCCGGTACCAGGGCCTGGCTCCAGGCGCCCTAGGCAGCAGCCTGGGGAGGGCAAGGGCGTGTGTGGGCCATGCAACACTGAAGGAAGTTCTGTGTCCCACTGCCGGCTCCCTGCCAAAGTCCGAGGAAGCTGCCTGGTTTACCCGACCCACCTTCTGCCTCCTCTACTTCCTCTGCTAAGGTGCCTTCTGAGCAGGAAAGTGGGTTTGGGGTCATGGAGTCCATGGTGTAAAGTCCTGTTTGGGGCCCCAGAATGTCAACAACTTTGATTATTTTGGCTGCAATTAGAAAGTAGCTACATTTCAACTCCTGGGGAGGGGTGGGGGGCGTTCTTTCTACGTCGTGAGTTCTCTCTTCATACGGTCACCCAACTGGTAACCGATATCCAAGGCTTCCTCTTTTGTAGGGGAAATCTATTTAATTATGAAGAAGCTTGCTGCTGCTTCTTCTTCTTCTTCTTCCTCCTCCTCCTCCTTCTTCCTCTCTCTCTCTCTCTCTCTCTCTCTCTTTTCAAGACAGGCTTTCTTTTCTTTGTGTAGCCCTGGTTAACCTGGAAGTAGGTCTGTAGACCAGGATGGACCCAAACTCACACACAGAGCTCCATCTGCCTCTGCTGAGATTGAAGGCACACGCCGCCACCCCCCACCCCCCTATCCCCAACCCCCACCCCCGCCCCCGCATAGCTTTCTGCTTGTTAAGGAGACTTCAGCACCCTGGAAATGCTGGACCTGCTCGCATGGTCTGATGGTGGTATAAGTGAGCTCTTGGGGTAACTCCACAAGATAGCAGAGATCTCTGGTTACTTACTATACAAATTTTAACTCGATGGAGTGAGAGACACAAAAATTACAATAGCCATGACTCCCCTAGAAAGGAAGCCTTTGGCTAGCTCTGGTGGCTTGCTCATCACAATAATAACTTCAGCATCATTAGGTACAGTTTTATGAAAGACTTAGCTTATTTCTGGAACTAACTAGAAGAACTGAGACTTATCTTCTAGGAGACAAACATGTCTCCTATTTCTATCTTTTAGGAGCAAACTCTGAGGTCAGTGAATTTAAATAATAGGCCCAAGACTGCACAGTTATTTAAATGGTAAAGTATATGCAAATCCACATCCACCAGGCCTGGGCTTGAGTTTTAGGCTATCCCAGAATCTATCCCCTTAAAGAATACTGTCACAGTTCTTTTTTTTTAAATTTTTTTGTAATTTATTTAACTTTATTTTATGTGCATTGGTATGATCCCCTGGAACTGGAGTTACAGACAGTTGTGAGCTGCCATGTGGGTGCTGGGATTTGAACCTGGGTCTTCTAGAAGAGCCAGTGCTCTTAACTGCTGAGTCATCTCTCCAGCCCCCACCGTCACAGTTCTTTAGAGGAGTTCATTCTTTAATTCCAGTCTGTCGATTTTCATTAAACACCTACTATGAAATTCAACATTTGTGGAAGGCTTTGTGAGTGCCCGTTACATACATGCATTGAATTACGTATGCCAGGATGGCCTTTAGCTTGAACAAGGATGGGAATCCTGCCTCCACTTCCCAAGTGCTGGGATTAAAGATGTGCACCATCTAGTTCAGTTTATGGGGTGCAGATTTTACGTATTGATCCACTTTCCTGTCTGCTAGGCAAGTACTCCACCAGCTGAATTTTAGGAGCCCTATAACGCAAGAGTAAGTAAATGTGAGCATACTTGAGGTCTAAGGAGATCAGCAACATGTCTAAAACCACAGTCAGTAGATGGTGGAAATGTGGATTCTTACCCTCTTATAGCCATCCTCCTCCTAACTCCCTTTCCATTGGGCACGGCTCAGAGAATCTCCAGGTAGTTCCTAGACAGAGGGAAATGTGTCGACACTTACTGGGGAAATGGTGCTATTGTCAGTCCCAAAGATTGGAGGAAAAAGACTACTGACCAAAAATCATCATAGCCAAATTGATCAAAGCTTTTTTATTCATGCACAGCAGCTGTCTCTCCCTAAAAGCAGGGTTCAAGAGGACAGCATTGGATGTGAGGAAGACAAGGTTTTTAGTTCAGGAGTAGGAGGATTTCCAGATGGGGGATTTGGTGGGCAAAATAGGCAGGGTTACAGCAGCAGAGCATAGCAAGGTGGTCATAACAAAGTAGTCATGACAGCCTTTTGAAACAAAGGTAAGCTTGCAAGATGGTCATTATGACTTTTTGAAACAAAGGTATGGTTGTCATTTCCTGGAACAGGCAGTACAGAACCATCTACAGTTAAGGTTATAGGTGAGATATAAGTCAGTTCTTGAGAAACGGATTTAACTATAAACAGGAGTGAACCTAGTTTGTCTTTACTATAAGATTGCTTTCAAGCCCAAGATGAAGGCAGACTGGTTCATCACTGAGACCTCAGGAATCCCAGAATGCAGGGAGTCAGCTTCTGTTACAACCCCCACTTTCAGTCTTTCATCTCTGCTTCTACACACGTGTGTACATATGTGTGTGTACATGTGAAGGTCAGAGGTCAATGTCAGATGTCTACATTAATTGTTCTCTACCTTATTATTTTTATTATTATTATTATTTTTTTTTGCCACAGTGTCTCTCACTGAACCTGGAGCTCACTGATTCTGTTGGGCTGGCTGGCCAGCAATTCCCGTGGATCCTACTGTCTCTGTGTCCCCAGCACTGGAGGCAGGTGCACACTACCACGAAGGCTTTTTATGAGAGTGCTGGGACTCACTGACCTAATGTCCTCTTGCTTGTGTGCAAGTGTTTGCCACACTGAGTCATCTCCTCGGTGCCCTTGCTTCTCCACTCCCCCTTCTCTCGCTTTAAGTCTGTGGGACTCACTCAATGACTTCAGGGACTGAGCTTATAATAAAAATGATACAGGCTCATAGGTGACTAGCACATAGTATAGCTCATGCTTCACATAAAGAAAATATTGTCATGTTGGAATGCATACTGAGTGCAGAGATTCCAATTCATATTTTTTTTGAAAAAAAACCATGAAATCTCAATATTGTCACATTAAATGTTCTGATTCTTTGGAATGCTGTCAGCCAGTTTAAAACAGATTTAAAACACTGCCTGAGAGTAACAGCGCACTTCTGTGACCTCCACGGTACCCTGGGCCACAACCTGTCTGTAAACTGGTTGAGGAAGATAACATGAGATAGGTAATGTCCACCCCATCACAAGGACAATCCTGGGGAGGGAAGAGTCCCATTCTGCCCAAGGCATTTGCTTGTGGACTTTCTTTCAGTCATGACCGTCAGGAGTCATGGGCATACGAAGAGGGTTGAAGTTGAGGATGGCACTACCGGTCACCGTTCTCCTGTTAGCCAAGTCATGCCGTAACCAGGACCTTGGCGAATTGCCTAGGAAGATCCAGTGTGTTAGTCGGCATTCACAGGGAAGCAGAATCACGATGCCCCCAACTGATGATGGTTTAACTCACAGCACTGCTTTATTGGGTCCAAACTTTTATCACAAGCCAGAGAGCCTCGGCGTGTAAAGTGCATCTTCATTCTTGGCTCAAATGATTAGGAAGTCTAAGAAGTCCTACAATTTTCTTGAAAAAACATCATTTTAAAAACATTTATTCAGTTAGTGTGTGTGGAGCTGAGAGGACAACTCAGCAGGAATCGGGTTCTCTGCTACCACACAGATTCTGGGAACTGAACTTAGTCATCAGCCTTGGAGGCAAGTATCTTTATCTGCTGAGCCATCTAGCTGGGCCAGTCCCACAGTTTTCTATGTGCAAGCTGGAAACGTAGGAAAGCTGCTGCTGGGGTAATTTGAGGGCCTGGGAGTCAGAAAGCAGAGAATTCAACCACCCCGTGTCCCCGGACTGCTTTGTTTACTCAAGCCCTGGATGGATTAGACTTGGCCAGCTTACACTGAGGAAGCCCATTTATTTGTTTTTCCTCAGTTTACCAATTTAAATGCTAATCTCATCTAGAAATGTCCTCACAAACATACCCAGAATATTATTTAACAAGATATCTTGGTGCATGGTGTCTCAAACTGACACGCTTAAATGAGTAATTATACTCAGGAATAAGGAAAGACAGAGTCTAACTTATGAAGAGGCAAGCTGATCATCCTGAAGTCAGGTAATGAATGTAGGATCAAAGGGGAACAGAAGACACAAAGACAAAGGGAATTTTAACAAAGGAAGGACTGAGGAAAGCGGCCAGAAAAATGTCTAGAAGCATGTATGCTTTATTTTGATAGTTTTGGTTACATATGCTGATTTGTTTGTCTAGTTTGAGAAAGTTGGATGGAGCCTCCATCTGTCATGCAAGTAGAGTGGGAAAAGAGATGTCAAAGAATCAGGGACACAGGTCTGGCTACTTCAAAACCTCAGGTGCAGGAGTTTGTTCATCTTTGGTTTCAATATACACCTAATCCTTTCTGGGCCCAGTGGGATGCTTCTCCATGGACTCTTCCTATTTATTTTATAGGTCCTGATTCCCATAGTCTGGAATGCCCCTCAGGAAATGGAGGGAAAGCCCTTCCTCCTAGGACAGAAACTAGAAACTTCATCCATTTTCAGTCACGTGGCTACATTTAGGCAGTTTGAGTCTGTGATCACCTTCAAAGTAGGTTTCTGTTTACTACACACACACACACACACACACACACACACACACACACACAGAGAGAGAGAGAGAGAGAGAGAGCGAGAGAGAGAGCGAGCGCCATATGTCTATGAAGGAAAGCCTACTGCGAGGAATCTAGTTTTGTATAAAGATAACCGTTTTTGCTATAGTTTTCTATATATTGTTTATAATGCTCTTTCTCACAGAACACCCCGAAGGTTGAAAGAAGCTCTTCCAAATCCTACCCATCCCACAAGCTCAAGTTCATTCCCCTCCTGTTTCTTATAGACCCAAACCCTCCATCTTAACTCCTTAGTCATTTACTTCGGAAGAACAGGACAGCTGACAGTCTTGAGTTCATAATATAAGCACAGCACTGAAGTCTACAGTGCGATGTCCCCTGGCTGTATTGTAGAGAAGCGCTACATTTTCTTTTCTTTTAAAACTGCACAAAGCTACTAGAATCAACTAGCAAAAAACAGATAAAGCACAGGTCTCGCGATTCTAAAGTCCTAGTGTGGAAAGTTTTGATAGGAATGGAGAAACATTTTTGCATTGATTTAAAAACAGGATAACTAAGGGCTGTTTTAAAAGTTTTCGTACAAGAAAAATCAATACATGGGATGGAAAAAATAAAAGCGATAAAAGTTACACTATAGGTGATATAACTCCTTATGTGACAGATGGGTGAGCCGAGGCACAGAGCAGCTTTGGCACCCGGCCTCCGGGCCGCTGAGAGGGAAGATTCTGGGGGACCCAACACGTGAAAACCGCCGCTCCTGCACCTCCCGCCTGGCTGCAGGGAGAGCGACCAGCGGCCATGTGATGTGGCTTGTCCATCACTGCGGAGGGCGGGACCAAGAGGATAGTCCTCGCTATTCTCCCGGTTCTCCAGTAGGGAAAGAGGAGCCGTCACGGTGGGCGGACTAGACCCGCCTTATCCGTGGCGGCCGCCCAGAGCGGGGCGGGCTCAGCCGCCACCCTCCAGTGGGGCGCGGGTGAGTCCCGATCGGTTGAGGCGAAAGGGCGAGGCACACGTCAGTCAAGCGGCTCCGCCAATGGGCACGCGCTACGCCCGCGGCACCCGCCCCCGCATCGGATTCCCGGCGCGCGCGTAGCCTTCCCTCCGGCCGCCGAGGCGGCGCCCGCCCGCGCTTCCATCCGGGTTCTCGCGCGCTGCTCTCCGGGCGCGGCGGTGGAGGGCCGCGGTGGGGAAAGGCCGGACCGTTCCCGCGGCGGCGGCAGGAGGCCTTCTCCGCGAGCCTGAGGTGGGTACCGCGGGCGAGAGGGCGAGCGCGGGGCCGTCGCCATTTTCCCGTCCTCGGACTCGCGGCCGCAGCGGGCGGGCGGACGGGCAGGAGGGAAGACTTGGGGGCTGACACGCCGCACTCGGGAACCCGTGGGCTGCCCCGGCCGCCTCGGGCAGGCGGCTGTCCCCGGGGCTGGCGGCGCGCCGAGGCTGCGGAGCGCGGGGTGCGGGCGGGGGAGGGGTGCCGCGTGGCCGCTGGCCTGCCCCAGCCCCCTCCGCTTCCCGCCCAGCTCCTCGGCGACCGGGCGGGGGAGGGGGGTCATTCTTCACATTCCTCACCTCGCCCCTCCCCCCCCGCTTCAATCAAACTTGCGGCGGGCGGAAGTCCCGCCCTCCGGCGCGCGCCGGTTGGCCGGGGCCGGCCTCCTGCTGTGGCGTGACTGGCTGCGGGCGGCGGCGTGCCCTGTGACGTCACTTCCGCCATCAGGTTTGTGGGCCGGGGAGACCTTGGCTTTGGTGGTGCTGGGGGGAGGGTTGGGATGAAGGAAGGTAGGAAGTGCAGGGGGCGGGGACGGGGTGGGAAGGCGCTGGCGGGGAGGGACGGAGAGCCAGCGCTGGCGGCTTGCCCCTGCTCCGCTCGCGCGCTCGCTCGGCCAACTGCGGCCTGCGGGGCCGGAGCAGCTGCTGGGGCTGGAGGTCCGCCGCGGCGGCCCCGTCCTTGGCAAGGGGGAGGGGAGCCGAGAGCGGGAGGAAACTGGATCCCCGAGGATGGGGTAGGAGATTTGCAGCTCGGTGGCACCGGAAACTAGTCTGGCCTTTTGGCCGGGAGGCTGCAAACTCTCGGGACCGGGTGCCTCTCGGAAGGCTGCGCGATAAACTTGCCGGCGCTCTTTCGTGGAGGCGGCGTGGTAACCTTTATGTCCTTGGCCAGCAGCGCCCTTTGGGGGATCCAGCTTGTTAGTGTAGGGTCCGTGTCAGAGCCTGGTCTGTGTAATGTGCTTCTAAAGTTTCTGTGTATCCTACCAAAGGGTGAGAGGGGGAAGAAACACTTCAGAAACTGAGTTACAAATGGAAGACGATAATGAGAGATTTCTTTAACTTTAGTGAAAAACGTCGCCGCCTTGGCACCCTGTTCTTGAAGTTAAAGAATATTATTTAGCGTTCTCATTTTTGATTGCCTGACAATCTTGTGCTGAAAATTGAGTGTCGAGTTATACAGTTTTATAAGAAAAAGCAGTTTAATCCAAATCTTTCTGCCTTTTGGCTTTTCTTTATATTCTGGTATCAGCCAAAGCAGTGACAATTTGGGAAATTTGAATATTGGGAGTGTAACAGTTAAAAATACAACTTGGAAATGTAAGAACTCTTTATTAGAGGATAGAAGTCTTACAAATTAGGTCAAGAATGAAAAATACTTTAAAGTTCAGTAAATGGGATGTGTCATTTTTTGTAGAAATTGATATCTTTTGTAGTCTTGTAACAGGCTGTGCCCTCCCTCAGTATAAATTGAAGTTGTGCCGAATTTGAGACTCAGTAATTTTACAAGTTGGGAAAGTAGAGGAAAGCAGAACATACAGTTATAAAGAACATGTAGGGCGGAGGCAGCACACTCCTTTAATCCCAGCACTCGGGAGGCAAGGGAACGCGGATCTCTGAATTTGAGGACAGCCAGAACTATGTCCAGACAGAAACGCTGTCTTGCACCCTACAAAAAAGTGTAATTCACAGAGTGCACACAATGTGAAGTAGTAAGCAAATGGTCTTGGCTGGAGTTATTCCTCAATGGTAGAAAACTTGTCTAGCATACCTGAATTAGTGGATTGGGTTTCGAGTGCTAATAATAAATGTTCTTAATAGTTAAATGTATAGTTAGTCGTTGTGAATTATTTCCTTAAGGGTCCTGGGAGTGTCCCCAATAACCCTCCTTCACTATCAAGGAAATTAAGTGGTGTAAACACAAATCCAGAGAGTGGAGACAGGTTGCTCAGTGATAGAGACCTGACAGTGACCGAGTTTGGATCCCCAGGGACTCACCCACCTGGTGGAAGAAGGGAACTGACTCAAACAAGTTATCCTTTGATCCCTACATTTGTACTGACACAACACAAAGTAATTGTGGGGAAACTTCCCTAACCCCACCCCCCAGGTTTCTCTGTGTTTTCCTGGCTGTCATAAGAACTAGTTGTGTAGACCACTCTGGCCTCTAGCTCAACAGAGATCGGCCTGCCTCTGCTTCCTGAGTGCTGGGATTGAAGGCGTGTGGCACCATACCACCTGGCAAAGTTCTTTTTTTGAGAGAACACAAAGCTGGAAATGTAGCTCATTTGTTAGAGTGTTTATCAAGTATGCCTGAAGTCTTGGGTTCCATTCCTGGAACTCTGTAGTTATGCGGGGTGGTACCTGCCTTTAATCCTAGCTTTGTTGGAAGTTAGTTATAGCTACGTAGAGGGTTCTAGGTCAGGGAGATGGGAAGATCATACCAGTTTTCCAAAGTCTGTATTTAGTGTGTAGTGATCCGAATCTTCTTTTTCTTTCTTTCTTTCTTTCTTTCTTTCTTTCTTTCTTTCTTTCTTTCTTTCTTTTTTTCCTTCCTTTCTTTTTTTTTGGAAAGTGTAAAATATGAAATAATGTGCTAATTCAGCTATGTAATTTGTATATTTGCAAAGGACCATTTTTGTGAGTAACAAAAAGTCAATGTTTTCTTGAAGGGCACATTTTCCCTGTAGAGTTGGTCTGCAAGCAATATTAGTGACAGCATTCTATGGTCATATTCAGTAAAATTTGTACTTCTCGCTTAAGTGTGCATGAGTTGGAAAGTGTGTTTACCACTCAAGGCTAGCATGTATTTCAATTATGTAATGACTTTCGATACCTTTAGAAACTTATTTACACTATGAAGAATAAATGTCAATTTTTTTCGTTTGTGGCCTCATGTTACTTCAGGACTAAAGTAATAAGGTGCCTCCAGTTCTATGTATTATGTAATCACTTAGGAGTGGACTTCATTAACTAGATAAAAGTTTTTTGGTACTTAGTGAAATCTAGAGTATTTTACATTTATAGCAGGAGTGTATTTTTAGGTACACTGTACCATTTTGAACTGCTTAGGTTTCGGGTGTTTAGAATTGATAAGTAGTTGCTTTTAATAATACAAATATGAATTGTTTAGCTGCTTTTCAAAAATCCAATTTTGCTTGCTGGGTACAGCTGTAAAGATGCATGTTTTCTGTCCACAGATACAGGATAGAAAGGTAGCTGTTTGTTACTTTTGCTAAGAATATTTTGAAATATTTTAGATAATTTGCTTTAAAGTAAGTATGGTGGATATGGTTTGGGAACATTTTAATTAGTTAATCTTTTCTATTTCCCCGAGATATTTCATTAAAGTGATAGTACATTGAAGTCCAGGGAAGGAAGGACTGACATTACCTTGTTTCTTTTTTATCTGTTCTTGAGATAGCTCTGTGCATTCCTAGCTAGCCTGGAACTCTTACCTCTGCTTCCCAAATGCTTGTATTAAAGGCGTATGCCACCATGCCCAGACTGGTATCTTGTTTTCTTTTGGCTTGTGTGAATGGCTAATGTCTAGAAAGGAACTTGGACTGAATGAATTGCCTGTTAAGAATAGTTAATTTTATCAAGTTGTGTAGTTTATACTAAATAATTGAATGTAGGTTAGAGGTTATGGTGGCTGTGCAGGGGTTTTTGAATGTAGGGAGGGGAGGTAGAAGATCTAGAGTTGAGAATCTGTATAGAATGATAAATAAACTGAACAAGTCACCCAGGTTAAAGTCACTTAACTGTTTGCACATGTGTGAGCTTTAGAGCAGAGTGTATTTAGGTGTATGGAGATAGCATAGAACTTGCTTATGTATGATAGAGGATTTGACTTAATCCACGTTATAGTGAAAATTTAAAAAGGAGCATTGAGAGCATTGAGGACTGACTTGGCATTGATTACCTTTTAAACAGTTTTCAGAATTTAGTTAGCTGTACTGATTTAATAAAAAAAAGTGTCTTAAGTGTCTGTCGTGTCTAAGAAAGAAAATGGTCCTTTTGGGTAATGTGACCTAGTAAATACTTTGCTATTTAAAACTTAACATGAACTTTAGGGTTAGTGGAGTGTATTTAATAGGGTGATAGACATCTTGGAATTGGGTTAACTTTGACTAAAGAAACAGGAATCTAGAAAATGTCATCTTGTTGAGTGCTCAGATTACTTATTGTTAGAAATACTGAAAATACTAAAAAATGCTTTATCAAAAGAAAGCAAAAAAATACCATTGGAGAGTTTGTTAAGCAATGTTATAATATTGAGCAAGCACCAGCACTTCATTCATATTCAGTTGAATATTTGAGATAGAGGGAAGCGTTAAGTGGCTAGTGTTGCGACTTGGAATTGTGTTACAACTAGGGGAAACTGGAGGAAACACTTCATTCTACTTGTAAGAAAGTTTACAAAGTAAACTTTATACAAAAATAGCATTTTGAGCTGCTCTGTAGACACAAAAATACTAAGAATCTAATTATTGCATACAAAGTTACCTCTCTGACTCACAGTATCCAAGTTTTACATAGCTAGCTGTCAGTTGTCTGTTTCTAAATGGAGTAAGATGGGTTTTCCAGTTTGTTTCTCTAACTTTGTTTTAATTGAACATTGCTTTCCCTCAGCTTTTATTTTAGATTTTAGTGTTCAGTGTTTGCCCTGATCAATTTCTAAATAGCAAACCAGCAACATTTACTACCAAATCAATTGTGAAGGTAATAATATGCAGGGGTTAAGGGTTTGTATTGCTTTGTGAATGGTGTGTTTTGTATAGACAGGGAAGAACTGTTTAGACACTGAGTGGTGGCTTATGCTCCTGTAGTCTCAGCACTGGATTTCCGGAGCAGCAGGATTGTTGATGAATTTTGGGCCTAAGTTGGGCTATAAAGTAAGACCTTGTCTCACACATAACAAAAAGGATACAAAAATATTTCTTCCTGTTGGGTTGGGAGATATAGAAGTAACTATAATGGATAGTGATTCTGTGTAGTAGATTCTGTATCCCTTGTTTTTAACTTTTAAAATTACTTATAAAAATGAGTATATAACTCAGATGTATTTCTGTGTGTCAGAGGTCAGAAGAGAACATTAAATCCCCTGGAACTGGAGTTATGAATGATTGTGAGCCTCTGTGGATGCAGTGAATTGAACCTTAACTGCTAAGTCATCTCTCCATTTTTGGAATTGTGTTAATGGCTCTTATCCTGAATTACTAAATTGATTGTTGGTTTGAAAAAGCAGTATAAAGTAAGCATGTTGCACTCATCAAAATTGGGAAGTAGTGCATTTTAGGGCTGTGAGTATTTTTCAGTGTTTCAACATTAACTTGGTACGTATGAAGTCCTGGGTTGCTTTTTCAATATCACTCATGCACAAGTGCACTGAAGCACATGTACGTGCACACAGAGGGAGAGAGAACATTTATGATGTTTCAAGAATTTACATTTTTCTGTGCAGTGTTGGGAAGGATTGAAATTTGAGGTCTTGAATTTGTTAGACAAGCATTCTGCTATTGAACTACATCTCCAGCCCTAAACATGCTTTAAATGAGGTCCTGGGGTGGAGGCTGGTGTTGAACTTGGAACAGAGAACAGTCTTGGATCTGGGGAATGGTTCTTTTTTTTTTTTTTTATAGAGGTTTGGCTTTGTTTTTGGTATGTGTGTATATGTATGTGTGTATTTATTTGTGTGCACATGTTCAGATAGATGCCCTCTTTTGGCCTCCAAGTCCTTGCAGCTGGAGTTAGAGGTGTTTGAGCCGTACAATAAAGGTGCTAAATCCTCTGAAAGAGTAACAAATAATCTTCACCACTAAGCTAGCTTAGTCCTGGGTTTGACTTTTCTAGAGACAGTGAATATAGATGCATATCTTGGCATTGAAAATTGAAATGAGCTCTGGTGGAGTGTGTTAGTGATCCTGTGCTATTTCTTTCGATTTCGGGCAAGCTGTTAAATGTAGTACCAACTTTTATTTAGAAATAATGAAAATTTGTTATGTGGTAAATATTTCCCTCTCTTCATAGTTTTGTTCATTGTGATCATATATTACAGCTAGGAAAACTGAGGGTCTAAAAAGGTTGAATTAATTGTACAAGGTTTCAGTTTCGAGTGAATGAATGATTAGGAGAATTTGAGACAAGTCGCTTTCACTTCAAATAACTAATGCTGATCTGAACATTTGGTATATAGAATTTTTGTGTTTGCTTTTCTTGAGTGTATGCTTAAGAAAGTTGCTGGGTCTTGAGATAAACTGTTTTTACTCATAAACAGTTCTGACTAACTTGGTATTGTTTTTTGATACCAGAGTCAGTACTCTTAATTCTGATCACCCGTTGTGGTTAGTACAACTGCTGTAAGACTGCCTATCTCACTTTTTAGTGTGTTAGTGTACTACCTGAATTTAAATTCAGTGGCTGTAAATTCACAGACTTGGCCACAACTCATTTCTTAAGCTCAGTAACTTGCTAGAATGGTTCCTAAAACTCAATCAAAAAAAAATTTTTTAACTAGTTTTTTTCCTTCAGTTTTTCAAGACAGGGTTTCTCTGTAGTCCAGGCTGGCTTTGAACTTACAGATATCCACCTGCCTCTGCCTCCTGAGTGCTGAGATTAAAGGTGTGTGCCACCACCACCCAGCCAGAAAAGATACTCTTTTTTTATTTTACTGATTTATTTATTATGTATACAGTGTTCTGTATGCCTATAGGCCAGAAGAAGGCACCAGATCTCATTGCGGATGGTTGTGAGCCAACATGTGGTTGTTGGGAATTGAACTTAGGACCTCTGGAGGAGCAGTCAGTGCTCTAACCACTGAGCCATCTCTCCAGCCCTAGATAAGATACTCTTATAAACAAACCATCACTGGTTTATTTTTAAAGATACTTAATGTGATTCTCAGAATGTTTCTGACAAGAGCTTTCATCCTGGTGGTCAGAAGCCATTTTTGCATGCATCTTTTGGTATTAAGTTTTAGTCATCATCTGGGAAATTGAGAGGAATTTAGATGTAGTATTCCAGGATCTCTATTGGTTTATTAAACTTAAATGCAGCTTTGTCTTCACTATTCTCAACAGAAGTCTTTGTGTGCAATGTCGCTAGCACTTGTTAATAGCTTTTAAAGAAAACTCATGTTTATTTTGTGTGTGTGTGTGAGAGAGAGAGAGAGAGAGAGATACTGAGACTGGCTGACTTAGGGAAATCAGTTCTTCATGTGGATCCTGAGGATTGAATTTAGGTCTTCAGGCTTGTGGATAGGGACCCTTACTCACTGAACATCTCTAATCCCCATTTCCTTTTCATTAAGTTACTTAATGCTGTTACTTACGTAAGTTGTGGTAGGTGGGGGTCCAGGGTAACCTCTGCTTCTAAATAAGTAACTATCCCAGTAGTGGCTAAACAATTCTTACTCCATTGAATAGTCTACCTGGCTTTTTGAGATGGGATTTAATTTTGTAGCCTGGTTTGGCCTCAGATTTGTGGCAGTCCCGCCCCATCCTTCTTGGTACCCCTACTATAGAACCTGTTGATTCTAGTATATGGCTTTGTTTCTGAACTCTAAACTTGTATGACATTGAATTACATGGTTTTGCTTATATTTGTAATAAAATGGGCGTCTTCACTACTAGGTTCATTACAAAATTTTCTGTAGTGGCATTTCAGTTATATTTTAATATATAAAGCTTGCCTGAAGATCAGAGAGTAAAACAACACCACTGGTTAGCCCTACAGACCAGGCAGTGGTGGCACACACTTTTAATCCCAGTAGCTACACTAGTTGCCATAAAAACTGGGTGGTGCGCACCTTTAACCCCAAAACTAGAGAGGCTTATAAAACAGGAGGAGACAGCCCTCATTCTCATTCTGAAATTCCTGGAGGCAAGGTCGCCATAAAGTCGATGTAAAAGCCAGTGGCTGGCTGCTTTGCTTTTCGGGTCTCCAGATTGAACCCCAATTTCTGTCTCTGAGTTTTTATTAATCTTCAGTGTTTAATTTAGCGCCTGCTGAAATTTTTTTAATAGCTACTTAAATATTGGTGCCTGTAATTGAAGACTACTAATTAATATGGTGAGGACTAATAGGAGTTGTTGGGATTTTTATTGTAAACTGGTGCTGGTCATGTTGCTTGAATTTTTATAAATCCCATTCGTATGAAACCTGTCTAGCTAAAGGAAGGGTCTTAAGAGAAACACTGTTAGCTATTTCTGTTTTTCTGAGACCATTAAGTATTTGCTAAGTGGAATAAGCAGGTTCTTTTAAAACAGATGTCATTCCTTTATACATTGGTGCATTTAGTAATAGATTATATATGGCATGTAAGGCTTTTAAATTTTGAAGTCATGGATATTGTGAGATTGAGTTCTTTCATAATGTCTTAGCCAGAAGTAAATAGATATGAAGATTTTTTTTTTTATTTCTAGCAATTACAGAAATAGACCAAAAGTTGCTAAGACAGATAAGACTGGTTCTTTATCTGAGATAAAGACTGGGAAGGGTTTTTTAAATTATAACTTAGAGAGTTTTCGATTATTTGCATATATATCGTGAAATCTTGGGAATGGAACCCAAATCTGAACACAATTCATTTATGTCTCATAAAATCTTTATCTACTGCCTGAAGATAATTTGTCATCTATAAACTTTCATTTGATGACCTCATCTTTTAGAGGTCATCTAAACTTTAGGCTTTTAGAGACATTCAGGATCTTGTAACATACGGAATTAGGGGTTTATAGATGCCCAAGTGTATTGTATAAAATCATAATAAAACTACAACATAGGTCATGTAACTGTTCAATTAAACTTATATTTCTTTTTCTTTATTATGCAGGGAACCAGGAATACGAAAAAGAGCGGCTTGCTGTGGTGCTCAGCTGTGATTCCTGTACATCGTTCACCCTAGATGTTCTCTTCACTGTGGGATGAGGTAGTAGGTTGTATAGTTTTAGGGTCACACCCACCACTGGGAGATAACTATACAATCTACTGTCTTTCCTAAGGTGATGGAAAAGTCTGCATTCGTGGGGGCTCAGAAGACTAAGCTAACTGAGGCATTTGTTTATGATGTACATGTCTTTTAGTGATTAAAAAAACGAACAAGTAGACGATGGGAATGGGGCAAGTTTTTACTAAGTGTGTTTTCTGTGTCAGTGAGGATTTAATTTTTATTAATGTTGCTAAATTAATGTTTAATCTTTCTTAAGATTGGTGTTTATTCCAGGAGAAAAAAATTGCTCTATCAGAGTGAGGTAGTAGATTGTATAGTTGTGGGGTAGTGATTTTACCCTGTTCAGGAGATAACTATACAATCTATTGCCTTCCCTGAGGAGTAGACTTGCTGCATTGTTTTTATCTAGAGCATGTTAAAAACTTAGGGAAATTTTGACTTTTTTTGTTTTACAGTTAATTTCTTCAAAGTGTAATGAATGTTGGTAACATTTTTAGTGTGCATGTTTCAGGAAATTTTGACAAATATCTGAATGGGAAAAGTAAATATCTAGGACCAGGCCCTTTGGAATAATGAAAAGATTCATTACTCTACATTTCTGCTCAGGTAAATGGACATAACAATTGAAATGGTACTTCTGGGCTAAATTGAAATCAAGTTGCTTTTCTTATTTCCATACTTAGAATGCTGTAGGTATTGATACTACTTCATTGGTATGTTGGTTTGGACAGACTTTACTAGCCAGCAAAAGGACAGAGGGGCTCTGATTTTTGTCCTGGCTCTGCTAAGACCTTAGTTTTACCCTCAAAACAAAGCAATCAGCCAAAACTCAGGTGGCAAAGATCCTAATTGATACTTTTAAAGAACCTGACAGGAGTATTAGAAAAGGTTACTTGAATGTTAGCACCATTAATGGGCTCATGTTTCAACTTTTTCTAGTGATCAAAGTAGATCTTTTGGGCCTTTTAAACACAATGCCAGAGCCTCCAGGTTTTAAAGTGTTTGCTGTTCAAAAACAATTTGGAGTGGAGGGGGAAAGTTCAGATGTGGAAGGCATGAGCTATTATAACATCTAATTATAATTGCAGTTCTCTGTCATAGTCACTATGATCTTTATGTGAAACAAAATTGTCCTTTTCATTTATCCTGAACCATTAAATTGGGCTCTTCCGATTTAATGCTTAATGCCCCAGACTTTCTTGCAGACCAATCTGTGATGGGAATATTTTCCCACTGAGGTTCCTTCTTCCTATCAAGTTGACAGAAAACTAGAACAAAGGGGAATTCAGGGTATACATATGGTGGTGTCTGATTATAATAGATGGAGTTGTGAGGGTTTATATTGTTTCAGGAGAAACTTTTTATTTACTATCTGGCATAGACAAACACTTTGGAAAGTTGGTCTTTGTTCTAAATTTGACATAAAAAACATTGAGGAGCATAGGGGCTTAATAATGCCAAAGAAAGGCAGAAATGTTTAAGAAAGTCTTTGCTCTTTAGTAGTTGACAATATATATAACCTGTTGAATGTGTTGCAAGTAGCTGAGGAATTTGATTTTCTGCTCCTTATCCTTTCAGCATAGATATCTATCTACCAGTTCATAGTTTTGAAGCATCCTTTACTGAGCCCAGGAGACATCACTTTATATTGGTTATGAATTGCATGAGGACTAACATTCTTATTACTCCAAGTAGATGGAATATGGAGAATTGATCTACTTGTAAAACCTCTGGTAATATTTTGAAAAAAAAAAAGAAAAAAAAGAAACTATGGAGAGTGTTGGTCTTTGCCAGTGGCAAAATTCATGACCAAAATTTGCTTCTGTTATAATTCAGGCATCACAAATTGAAATAATTCCTGGGGTTAGTGAAATGCTGTGAGAAACATGTGGCCTGTATGGGACAAGCTTTATGTTCATTCGTTTCAATTGATAGATCACAAGAAAGATTTATATAGATTGTCTGGTAATTTTCTGTTTACCAAGAGGCCATTTTATGAGACTTGATATTTGAGTTTTGATAATTGTTTTAACTAAAAATTACTCTAGTATGCATTGGCCAGAGTATTAGACTGTTTTTTTATCCTCATGTAATTGGATTAATTTTAATTTTGTAATTTAAAGTTTGTTTTTGCTTTTTAATCAGTACCCTTTTGGATTTTTGCCAAGATCAGGTGGCCAAGAGGTTTTAAGAACATCAGTGAAAGAATTCTAAGTGGTTGGATTTGAAACAACTTAAAGGCCTGATTTAACATGTGTTTGAAGCATCTGCCATATAGAAGACCAGCAAGAATAAAATGGGTTCCTAGGAAGAGGTAGTAGGTTGCATAGTTTTAGGGCAGGGATTTTGCCCACAAGGAGGTAACTATACGACCTGCTGCCTTTCTTAGGGCCTTATTATACCACCGTACCGTTTCCTTCCTACCTTGATTTGGTGTAAGCAAGAGTTCTTCCGGCAGGTCTTCTCATAAGTGGAAACACTGCAGGTATTCTGATGTTCGTGTTGATGATCAGTAAACAGCAGCACGGCTCCAGTGTCTCTTACAGTGTTGTAATGAGAACTTGAGATTTCCAAAGGAAACCTTATTTTGTTTATGTGTATTACTTACATTTTGCTCACTGGGAAGTTTTGGAAAGCAGAGTTTTTATAGTCATCCTTTGTTTAATTTTGACATGGAGAGGGACAGCTTTTCTCATTATATTTGAAAGAAAGCATTTAACAAACCTTTTTGGATATTTGGCTTTAAAACTGTAAATATGTAAAATTTGTGTCTCCTGTATAGTGTGGGAAGTATCGAATTGATGGCTCATTCATTATACAGCATGTAACTTGACAATATGAATGAAAGTAGTTGTTAGGATAATTGACTAACATTGTCAATAAAAGACATACTTTAAAACTTGTGCTTTTCTATTTTGTGCTGTGTCCACCTCACCCGATAATACTGTGTATGCTGGCCTTCAACCTGAGCTCCATATATCCTGTTTCTCAAATGTTACGGACTTTACTTTTCATTAGTAGCTACTACCCTTATTCACAGATGTATCACCAAAGCTAATTTGTTTGTGCTTTGTAAACATTGTGTATATAACTTTCTATTATATACACATGACTGTAAATGTGATTACATTTACTTACACCCTTGAGTCTTTGAGTTTGCACAAGCAAATACTACCTTGCAAGTACAGTTCCCTCTTCATTTGCCCAGGCTGGTTTCAACATTTACCAAATGAGGAAAGGTGCCAAATCTGAGATCCCAGGGTAACTTTACTAATAGTAATGGGTTGTGTGGGTCAGGAGTTTGAGCAGTGTCTTAGTTCATTTTCTGTTTCTGTAATAGAGACTGTGACCATCTTTGAGGAGGAAGGTGGGGTTATTTCAGTTTAAAAATCTTGTTACTCCACCACTGAGCAAAATCGGCAGAACCTGAAACAGACCATGGAAGAATGCTGCTTTGCTGGCTTGCACACTTTGTGTTGCTAGCCTGCTCTCTTAACCCAGGATCACCTGCCTAGGGGCAGTACCACCTAAAATAGTCTAGACTGGACTCTCTCAATTTAGTACTTAGTGCCTCAGACCAATCTGTGGTGGGAGTATTTTCCCACTGAGGTTCCTGCTGTGTGACAATGGTTTTATATTGTTTTAATAAAACACTGATTGGCTCGTAGCCAGGCAGGACGTAGAGGCGGGGCAATGAGAACAGGAGAATTCTGAGAAGAAGAAAGAGTCAAATTTATAGTCATAACCCAGACATAGAGGAAGCAAGATGAGACTGCCTCGCTGAGAAAAGGTACCAAGCTACGTTGCTAACACGGACAAGACTTGTGGCCTAATTTAAGATTTAAGAATAAGAATCTTGAGCTAATAGGCCAACTGATATGTAGTAGGCCTCTGTGTTTCTTTGGGACTGAACGGCTGCGAGACTTGGCAGGACAGAAACTACTACAACAGATTCCCTCTTTGTAGATAACTTATATCACGTTGACAGACTAGAACAAAGGGGAATTCAGGGTATGCACATAGTGGTGTCTGATTATAATAGATGGAGTTGTGAGAATTTGTTTCAGGAGAAACTTGTCTTATATACTGCTGGTGTTTGGGGATTCTAGTAGTTTTGTGACATGGGATATAGATTATAAGTTGGTTAGCCTTGTCCTTGGACATTAAATTGTTGAACTAGAGCTAACTTTTGCTCTGTCTTTTGAGACGGTATTTTTGTTGGCTGTCCTGGGACACATGTAGACCAGGCAGGCTTTGAGCTCAGAAATTTGCTCTTGGGGTGGGGGGTGCAAAGTTTGCTTAACACTGAGGGGATAGTGAAAACACTAACAAAAGGACTGACTTGGCTAAAAATACAGAATAGCTCTCTGGCAGTTGAGGTAGGTAGGTCTGTGAGCATGAACACAGCATGCAGTGGGGAAAGGCTTCCCCAAACACCTGATTTTCTAATTCAGTGTGAGAATCAGATGTCCCTGGTACTAGCCTTTGTAAGTTTGGGTCACTAAGTTGATTTCTGATGTACTTTAAATAAAGATAGTCAATTGTGCATCCAAATTTGAGAACCAGTGCACTCAAAAAAGATGGGTGGAAATAAGCTTAAAACATTGGGGTCAAGTGTCACTGCCCTATCTACAGAGGCCAGTACCGCAAGTGGCCTCCACACATGATAGATGACTAAGGCACTCCCTTGACCTCAGGAAGCAGCACATGAAGTCTGTGTGCTATGAGTCCCTCACATGGTATCCTAGAGTTCCTCTACCCAGACCAGTTTTTTGCAGAGCCTTAGAGAAAGACTTCAGTTATCTGAGTGCTTCCATAACTGCTCATTGGAACAGAGGAGCGTCAGGTGGCCTTTGGTGGTTTGAGATCCTGAAAACTCTTGAAGATATCAGTGTGCTGAGGCAGCAGAAGTGACTGTAAGTTAAGAGCTAGCAACAACAGGTGCGTGCAAGTAAAGCCAGGTTAGAGTGAGAATAAAATATTGTGTGCCTGCAGACACCAGGAACTTTCTGGAGTCGTGGCTTTAATAAGGAATAAAATGGACATCAGAAATGATCATTTAGCAACTAGTAAATGTGAACTTTGTTTTTAAAGCAAATGAGCTTCGAGAAAATGTAGTTTGTTAAATAGAAGGCATCCACAGAATAAAGGCTAACAATACTCTATTTTAGCATCAAAGGGGGTTGGTGGAAAGGTGAAACCAATTGGGACTTGAAATTACCAAAGATTTGAGATGCTTACTGTAAAGATGACCCCCCCAAAAAAATCTTACCCTGGTGAAGGAAAAACTAAAGAAAGAATACTGTACATTGCAGAGCTATCTTTTATGAGAGAAGAATAATCCCGGGCACAAGTTAGAGAATTTGTCACCACCATTCCTAGCCTGCCCCCAAAGAAGTTCTCTACTGGAAGATGCTAAAGAGTTAAAACTTAAAGTCACTGGGAAACAAAGGATGGAAGAGATTCCCACCCCAAGATGGGGTTTCTTTCTCTCTTAACAGCTCTAGCTGTCTGGAACTAATGCTGTAGGTCAAGCTGGCCTCAAGCTCACGAGATCGTCCTGCCTCTGCCCCCATCCCCCCAAGTGCTGTCGCATCTGGCTGGAAATTTTTTTCATTTTGTGTGAGTGCATGCACAGAACTTGGGTATCAGGCTTAGCTTTACCAATGGCCAAAATTGCTTTTTGTAGGTGGTATCTGTGTTTCTTTTACTTTATAATTTATGTTAAGCGCCTATCATTTCAGTATAGGTTATAATTTTTAAAGTTTTGTAAAGCTTCATGTTACCCATAAGGGAAAAAAACCAACAACAAACACCACACAAGGAATCTGAAATATTCTGCTTAATAAAGTTGCCTCACTACAAGGAAGGCTATGAAAAGAAGACGGAAGAAGGGAACTACAAGTAGAAAAACAGCAGCAGTAAGTCTGCCTCTTTGGTAATAAATGTAGATTGATGAAGTTCTCCAGTTAAGACAAGAGTAAGATTCAAAAATATACTGTAAGAAACTGCCAGGTGGTGACGGCAGCTGATGCTTTTAGTCCCAGCACTTGAGACAGAGGCAGGTGGAACTCTGAATTCGAGGCCAGCCTAGTCTATAGATCAAGTGCCAGGACAGGCTCCAAAGCTAGGGAAAAACCCTGTTTCAAAAACCACAAAAAAGAAACTTGCACCTTCAAGGATAGAAACTGAAATGGGAGGGGTGGAAAAGTATCTCATATGAATGGGATCCGAAAGAGCAAGAATAGACCTACTTGATTCAGAATGGAAAAGTCACAAGGGGTAAGAGAAAGCTGTAAATGCTAAAAGGAATCATTTGGTAAGAGGAAAAAACCTTCAATGTGTCTCAGAATATAAAAGAATTCAGTATCAGAACATCCAGATACATAAATAATGATAGATGAACTAAAATAAAATAATAGGGGAGCTTTTAATAATCCAGCATTCTAAACCAAACAACACATTAATAAAACGTTCCAACAGCTGTTGAGTACATGTTCTCAGCAAAAAATGGAACATTCTCCAGAGTAGATAACATGGAAGTTCACAAAACAGATTGCCAGCAAATTTTATTTAAAAGTTGAAAATGAGCTGGGCAGTCGTGGCACACGCCTTTAATCCCAGGAGGCAGAGGCAGGTGGATCTCTTGAGTTCGAAGCCATCCTGGTCTACAAGTATAGGACAGGCACCAAAGCTACACAGGGAAACTGTCTCGGAAAACAAAAAAAAGAAAAAAGTGAAAATCATGTCTTTGTCAACCATAATGAAATAAAACTAGGAAAATGTTACAAACTATACAAACACATGTATGGAAACTAAAGAGTTTATACTATAACCAGTAGATTAAGGAAAATACTAAGAAAATTTAAAACTTCATGAAACAAATATGGGAAATATACTAAAACATTATATACCAACAGGAGAGTTTATTGTGGCCAGTATCTATGTCATGAAAGCAGAAAAATCTCAACTTACTACTATACCTAAAGGAACAAAAAGTGAACATTCCAATCTCCAAATTGGTAAAAGGAAAGAAAGATTAGAGTAGAAATAAATGAAGTCTGTGCTTTAACAACAACAAGAAAAATTAACAAGCTGGAGGTGGGGAAAGGGACACAACAGTACTCAGGAAATGAAGATGTTATAATTTATATTGCAGAAATGAGATAATTGTGAATAGCTATACATAATTGATAACTTAGAAGAAAAGTACAGCATTTCTGAGATTAATTGATGTAGAAAGCCTAAACAGGCCAAAGATCAATGAAACTGAATCAGTAATACCCCGCCAAAAAAAAAAAAACCCTTCACTGCTTACATTTACTAAGCATTTGAAGTAGGACTAAGGTGAACTCAATTTTTCAAAGTATGAAGAGGGAAAAAAAGGCAGTCTTTCAAACTCATTCTCCAGGGCCAGCATTACCAATATAGTAAAACTATACAAAGACACTCAATGATCAGTGTGCATATGAACATGGATGCAGAAATCAATAAGAGTAGAAAACCAAACCCAAAAGCAAATCAGAATGATTTTCTACTATGATCGAGTGGAATTCATCCCAGGGTTTCAAAGATAGTTTAACATAATGCAAATCAGTAAGGAGGACATAGCACATTAGTGAAAGACAAAAAGCATGATTATTTGGTACATGTAGAAATGGCATTTGAGCCGGTGGTGGTAGTAGTGCACGCCTTTAATCCCAGCTCTCAGGAGGCAGAGGCAGGAAGATCTCTGAATTCTAGGCCGGCCTGGTCTACTAGACCTAGTTCCAGGACAGACTCCAAAGCTAGAGAAACCCTGTCTCAAAGAAACAAACAAAAAGAAATGGCATTTGATAAAACTTGACACATTGAATGAGCTAATATAGGAGTAATATAACTACATATAGTGTCAGATACAAGTGTATAGCTAATGCACCAAATGGGACAAGGAGCTCACTTTCTCTTTGAAGATCAAGAACAGGACAGGAGTCCATTTCCACCTTTATTAAAAATGCTGTGCATCTTAGCCAGAACAATGAAGTAAGAGAAAGAAATAGAAGACATCTGAATTGAAAAGGAGGAAGTAAAATTTTTACTATGGAAGATGACATGAATGTTACAGGTAGAAACTCCCAAAGATTCTGTTAAAGGATAGAAAATGAATATAGAAAAATTGGTAGCATTGTTAGGTGCTAATAGTGAATTATCTGGAAAAGAAACCACGAAAGCCACCTACTTGTAACACCTAAAATAAAATCTAGAAATAATTTAATTGATGCATGGACACCTTATAGTAAAAAATTTTGATGATAAAAGAATGGGTAGACTGTCTTACATACTTTTCTACTGCTGTAACAACGCACCATGACCAAGCATGTAACTTATCGAAGAAAGGGTGAGTCCGTCGACATGGTGGGGAGCATGGCAGCAGGCAGTATTGGTGCTGGTGTAGTATCTGAGAGCTAACATCTTGAGATGACCAATAGACAGTTAACTGGGAATGGCATGAACTTAAGGCCTATCCTCAGTGACACATCTCCCAAAAGATCACACCTCCTAGCTGGGCAGTGGTGGCGCACGTCTTTAATCCCAGCACTCGGGAGTCAGAGGCAGGTGGATCTCTGTGAGTACAAGGCCAGCCTCCCCTATAAGAACTAGTTCCAGGATAGGCTCCAAAGCTACAGAGAAACCCTGTCTTGAAAAAAAAAAATCACACCTCCTAAGCCTTCCTGTCTTAGTCAATGTTCTATTGCTGTGAAGAGACACCATGACGGCAGCAACTTGTATAAAAGAAAGTATTTAATTGTGACTTGCTTACGGTTTCAGAGATTTAGTCCATTATCATCATTTCAGGAAGCATGGCAGCACTTAGGCAGACATGGTATTGGAGGAGCTGAGAATTTGACATTCAGATCCACAAACCGCAGGAAGAAGAGAGACACTGGGCCTGGCTTGAGCATTTGAAACCCCAAAGGCTATTTGCAATGACACACTTCCTCCAACAAAGCCACACCTCCCAGTCCCTATCAAGAAGTGCCATTCCCTAATGATCAAGCTTTCAAATATATGAGCTTATGGGGACCATTTCTATTCAAACCATCACACTTCCCAAACAGTTCCACAAACTGGTGACTAAGCATTTAAATATCTGAGCTTATGGGGAGGTATTTCATTCAAACCTCTATGTAGTCACCCCACATTCATGGATTGGAAGAATTAATACATTAAAAAAATGTCTATATTATCCAAATCCTAATACATAGTCCTAGCATTAGGGGAGGGTGCCACCATGCCCAGTCTCTGTAATTGCCATCTTAAAAACAGTGAGTTAGCCAGGCAGTGGTGGCACACACCTTTAATTTCAGCACTTGGGCGACAGAGGTAGGCAGATCTCTGAGTTGAAGGCTAGCCTGGTCTACAGAATTCCAGGGCAGCCAAGTCTATGCAAAGAAACCTTGCCTTGAAAAACAAACAGAAAACCAAACACAAACAAAAAAACAGTGACTTTTACTGCCCACAAACTTGGAATTACCTCTTTATTTATTTATATATTTTATGTTTCATCTGTGTTTTGTAGTTTTCAATGAACAAGTCTCAGATTTGTTAAACTTATTCTTGTCCTATCTTTTTGAGCCTAGTGTAAACAAGATCCTTTTCTACCATTTTGGGACACGGTTGATATGTATCTTTGTCATCTTTCTAATTGATTAGTTCTGGTAAGACTTGGGGGAAAATAAGATCTTAAGTTTTATTATATTACATAGAATCATGTCATCTGTGAATAAAAAGAGCTTTTCCTTTCTATTCCTAACTTTTGTGTGTGTGTAGTATTTTTTTTTTATTTCTGTAAGATAGAGTCTCACTATATATGTCACCCAGACAGGGCTAGTTTCAAATGAAATTCTGCTTCAGCCTCCGAAGTACTGGGGTCACAGATATATACTATATCATCACATCCTTTCAAATCTTTGTGCCTGTAAATTCTTCCTCCTGTTGTTTCTCTTCCTTTTCCTTCTCCTCCTCCCCTCATCTTCTATCTCCACCTTACTAATTTTTTTTGAAACAAAATCTAGCTATAATTATAACCTAGGTTGACCTTGAATAAACAATTTAATTCTTTTGCCTCTGTCTCTGGAGTGCTGAGGGACAGGCATGATCTTTCTTTTCTCTTTAGTGGCTGTGTTGAAGATCATAAGCACTCCACCATCGAATTAAACCCTAGGTCTCTTCATTTAAAAAGATGCCTTATTTGGCAGGTTCAGTCTAGTATTATGAAGTCAAGGGGATTATGAGTTCAAGGCCAGCCTGGACTAATAATAAGATCCTATCAAATAAATACCATCATTACTACCACAAAATAGCTTCATTGCATGGCTAGAACTTACAATACATTGTTAAATAGGAGGGGTTAGAGCATGTTATTAAAGCATGGTATTGTAGTTATTCTGGGTTTTGCTTAGTCGCCCTGATAGGAAAGACATTTCTGGTGACTTTCTCCTTTCTCAGAAGTCCTTAATGGTTTTTGAGTGCCAGCCCCAGCTATCTCTGAGCTCTCCAGTCATATTGCCCCAGCAACTTTCCATCAAACTTCCCCTTTGCTTCGGTGGGTAAAGCTGGGCTTACCTCATTGTAACCCCTGCTGTTCCAACTGATATAGCTATGGGGACAATGTTAAGGAAGTGATGCAGGAAGTACCCCTGCCTTCTACCAGAAATACTCCAACCTATTTACCTGCAAAACAGAATAAGATGTCCTGCCTTGATTGTCTAACAATTTCTTAGAAGATTCTTCTGGAATAATGCATGTAAGAGAGTTCTATAAAACATATTTTGGCACGCGATATATTGATAATGACAAAATTCTGTTTGTCTCCCACTTCAATATCCAATGAATCCAGCTAGTTTCTCCTTTGTAATGTCTGCTTTATGATTTGGGCCTCTTTTCTCACCCCGAGCTGCATACTTTGAATGAGCACTGTAGCCACTTATACTGTCCTTATCACAAATGTAATCAACAGGGGTTTTTGTTTTGTTTTTTGCTTTTTGAGACAGTTTCTATTTGTAACTTTGGGGACTGTCCTGGAACTTGCTCTGTAGACCAGGCTGGCCTCAAACTCACAGAGATCTACTAGTCTCTGCTTCCCAAGCACTGAGATTAAAGGCGTGCACCACCACCACCTGACTCAATGGATATTTTTACTCCAATTCTTACTAGGTATGTGATGTTGGAGAAAAACATCTCTACTCCTTAGTTTCTTTTAACTGTATAGTAGTATTATGAGTATTAAATGGTGTGTGTGTGTGTGTGTGTGTGTGTGTGTGTGTGTAATGTGATTGGTATGCTAGAACCAACTTTTGCAAATATAGAATCCACATTTCTGATTGCCAAAGCTATTGTTTGTTTAGAGTCATTAAATTCTGTGGCCTCTAAGTAGCTTTCCTTGGCTCTACCTAACCTCAAGTATATATTCTAAAACTCATTTTTATTTTGTATGTTTGTTTTATATATATTTATTATATATATTTTAAACTCCTTGCCCCAAACCCTTGTCCTAACCCTTTGTTTGATCCTCAATGCCGAGGATTTTCTGCTACTCCAGACTAAATATCCTGGCATTCAAGATTCCTGAAGTCCTTGACAAAACTCACCTAACATGCCTTACTGCTATTCAGCCTATGGATGCCACAACCACGTCTGAAATGATGAAACAAATGGACAGATGTAAAAACAGAAAGGACTTTTGATAGATTTTGTTGGGAGGGTAATTTTGGGCAGATATACTGGGAGGGAAGCACAGGTGGAATATAAGGGAACCAGGGAGTCCTTCTTACCTGTGGGGACATGAAAGGTGGAAGTTGAAGATGGAGCCAAGAATATCTTCTCCAGCTGAGTGTAGTTGATCTTGAGTACATGTCTGTGATGTTGAACGCTTAGTCTTGGGTACTTCTATATGGTTTGAATAGAAGTGTTCCTTAAGGGCTCACGTATTATACTCATGGTCCATAGCTGATGGTTCCGTCTTGGGAAGTTGTGAAAACTTCCGGATGTAGTGCTTTGCTGGAGGAAGCAGATCACTGTGGACGTATCTTTGCAGTGTGTCTCTTGCCCTAGCTCCTTTCAGTCTCTTTCTTCCCGTCTACCACAAGATGCATAGACTCTGCCATATGCTCCTTTGTTAAAATGTCTGTCTCATAATGAGCCCCACAATCAATAGGGCCAAGGACTAAGGAAACAAACATCCTAAACGGTGAGCCAAAATATTTTTATTTCCTTATGTTGCTTAAGCCAATGATTTTATCCCAGGAACTGGAAATTACAACACAGGATTCCCAGCATTCCTGTTTCCTGTCATTGCAGCCCCGCTTCCCATCAGGTGCAGCCTGAAGCATCAGATTGCAGAGAGGTGTGAGAGAGACACACAGGATGCCCTGGCGTACAGCCACACGGCACGTAGAGCCGAGACCTTAGCTTTGACTGTTTGTGCAAATGGAAGCATATTCATGCCTTGTTTTCTCCCGATTATCACACGAGAGTGACAGAAGCTATTTCAAGGAAGTGCTGTGCAGACTGAAGGAAATAATGAACAACATACAACATCTAGTCTTAGCATGAAAGAAGTTTCCAGCAAATCCTCAGCCTTTGTCTTCCTTCTTACTCATTCCATACACACACTGTGGTCTGAGGTTATGAAACAACTTGTCCATTGAGAGGCCTGGGAAGTAGCTGCTCAGCTTATGTCTTTAGGACAGCACAAACTGTACTCATGTTCTGAGGGCTCCAGTTTCTTCTGCTCTCAAACCCCAGCAGCCGCCTTCATTCTTGTGTTCCGAAAAGTGAATTCAGATAGGACACCAGTCTAGTTCAAGCAGTCAAGAGTTTAACTGGATCAAGCAAAGGAGCAGGAACACACACTCTACAAAAAGAGTGGATGGAGCAGAGCCACCACAGCCTCAACCCTGGCAGCCATGGGGTGTATACCGGTAGCTCCTGTTGTCCTGCCTTTGTGTTTCCATAGAACGGGCACGTCTAGGAAGGAATATGCTTTTTACAGAAGCCCATTTTGCTCAGAATTCAGTTAAAGTAGAAGTATGAGATACAAGAATATATAAAATACACACATACATGTATATGCATGTAGGGAGGTGGGCGGGGGACATTAAGTACCCCCGAAAGTTAAAAAGCTTTCCAGGTAAAGGGGCAACAACACCCAGCACACATTTTCCTGATGAGGAAGTCTTGAAATGCTTAAATCTGACTGAGTTATCATCAACTGCCATAGCCTGTTATCTCTTATATCTATTTTTGGAACCGTGAGCTAGCACATCTAGAATAGACCATGACTACTCTATAATCGGTTTCAGAGCCTTGAGCTAGCCCACCCATTGTTATTTTTGTCCTATCCCTGGTGGCAATAAGCTTGCCTAAAAGTCAGAGTAGACAACCACTGGTTCAAATTTCCCATGGCTTTGGAGACATAATGAAAGATACTTCCCTTTTACTCTCATAAGGCCTCAACGTGGAGGGCAGTGTGACAGAGTAAGCAGGTAGTCATATGACTTCTACTCACAGCCCATGTTTCATCCATGGGTGGTTCTGTCCCTTTCTGTTTCTTCATCATCATGGTCATCATCTTTTTTGAGACAGGGTCTCACTATGTAGCTCTGGCTACATAAAGGGCCCTTAAGTACTCGAACCCACTCTGTAGACCAGGCTGGTCCCAAACTCCCAGAGATCGACCTGTCTCTGTCTCCCCAGTGCTGGAATTAAAGGTGTGCGCTAGTTCATCCGGCTCTGTTTCATCATTGTAACTGCACTGATTGAAGAAACAGACAAAGTCCTGTATAGTATAGTAGCTGGCACTGTTAGCTCCTGGTAGACGTGGCCTCCTGCATTCAACAGAAAGAAGGAAGAGCCAGGATGGCCAGAGACTTCCTACTTGCTTTCAAGACTGTGGTGTAACCTATTCCTTGGGTTGGCTCTGCTGTGGTGATCAGTAGTGCTGTGAGAGCCACAAGCCTGCCATTTTGGACAGAGACTCCTTGTCGATACCGCTGTGAGGGCTTACAGGGGGTCTGGTGAAACAGCTTCCACTAGAAATATAATAATGTGAGCCACGTTATTTATATATAATCTGCATTAAATTTTCTGGTAATTGCATTTTACTTCTGTAAAAAAGTACAAAAAAGCAGGTGAAAATAATTTTAATTGTATATATAAAACATTAATTTCCACATGTATTCAATACTAAGCATTAATTCGATATATTAAGCTCCCTTTTCATTTTGAAAACACATAGTTTTCCAAAATCTATGTGTGTTTTATGTGTAAAACAACCCCAATTAAAAATAGCCCAATTTCAAGTGCTCAGTGGCCCTTTATGTGGCTAATGGCTTCCTTATTGAATAGATGGAGTCTTGGATTTGACTTCCTGAGAACAGAGCAATGCTGCCATCTGGTGGCAATTTAGGCAAATAGCCACTGTCGCATGGTCCTTGGCCTGCTGGGAAACTTCCTTCCTTCGCTTGTGATCTTTTAAACTAGACTTGAGAAGAGAGGTGCCCATTCTTAGAAGCAAATGACTGCAGGGCTGCCAGACTTGCAGGTGAGAAGGCTGTGGGGATGAGGAGATGCAGAGGGCAGAGGACAAAAGACCGGCTTGGAGCCATCCCCTCAGGGAGCCCCGTCTCCAGGGAGGACACAGACGGCTCTCATCTGGACCATGGCCATCACCTACAACAGTTTTTGTTTTTACTGATGAACACCTTTGTTTACCAAGAGTCTCTCTCCCAGCCTCAGACCCTAACTGCTTAGCTTCCTGTGAGTGAGGAATCTAATGCGGAGCTGTGATCAGCCGGTGAATGTTGTCTTTACGTGTGGAAGTCTATTGGTAGAATAGTAGTGTGTGCGCGCGCGTGCGCACATGCACGTTCGTGTCTGTGCATCCACTCATGGAGGCCACAAAATTCCTGGGTTCTGCTCTATCACTGTCTAACTTATTGCTCTGAAGCAGGGTCTCTCAGTGAAATTGGAACTCTGTTGGCAGTCAGCAAGCCCCCAGTCTAGGGCTATAAGCGAGTGTGGCCATATCCATATTTTTCCACGGATGCTGTGAATTTGAACTCGGGCCCTCATGTTTGTGCAGCACGTGCTCTTCCCCACTACCTGTCTCTCCAGCCCCTAGAACAGTTTTGTGAATGGATTTATTGGGTCCAAGGGTATGTGCATCTATAACGTTCTAAAATTAAAAATCAGATTTATTTAGATATTATCTGCAACAACTTTGCTATTTTAAAGTGTATGAGTTGATGACTTTTGGCAAACGGATACAGCTGTATAACCACCACCACCATCATCTGTTCCCACCCTCTCAGAGATTCCCCGTGGCCTCAGCAGTAACTTTCTTATGCCCTTTCCTGCTCTGACAAACACTAATTAATTGTCTGCATTTACACTGTGGCCCTTTCAGATGATCGTATAAGTGCAGTATTGAATGTAATATTTTCTGTGAATTCATTCATGCCTGGGTAATGCCGTTCATCCATGTTATTGCCTGCATGTCACAGTAACTCCCTTTTCAGTGAGGTAGTGTTCTCTCTAGAGACACTCCACATGTGATGGCTACTTGATTGCTTCTAGCTTGGGGCGATCAGCAACAATGCTGCTATGCATCCTTAGTCTTTAACTTCCCTAAGTGTATACCTAGAAGGGAAATTTCTGGGCCACATGCTAAGTAGATACTTAACTTCATAAGGAACTGCCGCACGGTCTTCCAAGAAAATATTTCCATTTGTATTACAACTAACAACCAGATTCCATTTCGTCTGCACTCTTGCCAACTCTTAGTGCAAATGGGTCTTTAAATTTCCACTGTTCTAGGGAGTCTGGAAAGATATTTCATGTGGCTTAAACTAACATTTCATTGATGACTAATAATACTGTCGCTCATTTATGCATTTGCCTGCATTCACTCGTTAGATGCCTATTTAAATAGTTTGTCTTTTTGAATTAATGTTTATGTGTGGTGCTGGACATCGAATCCATGTTAGCTATGAACTCATTACTGGGCTCTACCTACAGCCAATATTCATTTCCTCCCTCCAACCCTTCCTTTTCCCAGACAGGATCTCATTATTTATCCCAATGTAGACCAGGTTGACCTCACAGAGATCTGCCTGCCTCTGCCTTCAGAATGCTGGGATTAAAGGTGTGTTCCACCACTATTGACCTCAATATTATTCTCTTTAATTAGACTGCTTGCCTTAGTAGTGAATTAGAAGAGATTTTAAATGCCCTGTATGCAAGTCTTTTGTCCAGGCATGTATGCGTTTCTGCTTTGCAATTTTCTCTGTGTCTTACCTATTTATCATCAGTGCCTCTTTTTGTTTTATTTTTTAAGACAGGGTTTACCCTTGGTACCTTAGGCTGGTCTCCAACTTGGAATTTATCTACCTAACTTGTGACCTTTCTGCCCAACTCTTGTGGGGTATTCCTTTACACTGTGTGAAGATGTGTCACTGTGGTGGGTATAATAAAAAGCAAAATGGTCAATATCTAGGCAGGAGGTAGAGGTGGAACTTCTGGACAAAGAGAACTCTGGGAAGAAGAAAGGCAGAGTTGCCAGCCACGGGCTAACCAGGGTAGGCGTAGTGGAGGTGAGGTAACAAGCATGCGGAAGGACATAGATCAAAAAGTACAGGTTAATTTAAGTTATAAGAGGCAGTTAGAAACAAGCCTAAGCTAAGGCGGAGCTTTCATAATTAATAGTAAGTCTCTGTGCCTTTACCAGGGAGCCAATGGGCCTAACAAAAAGTCTGATTACATCCAACTCGTGACCTTCCTACCCCAAGTCCTGAGGTCACAGGCCCACACCACTATGCATGGCTTTGTCAGTACCTTTTGGGGAACACATGTTTCTATCTTTGGAGGAATGCTCACCCAATTTCCTGCTGTTGCCAGGGCTGCTCCTATTCTTAGCTTTACCAGCAAGAGCAAGAAAATCTTGTTTCCTAAGTTTGTTAGGAAAGTCCCACACAAGTTCCAGGCTGTAGCCTGAGGCTGTATCTTTCATTAGCTATTTCAAAGACTGGTCCATTTCTTTCTTTTATTGAGATAGTATTATTTTTTGTTTTTGTCTTTAAATCTATAACTTAAAACTAATAAAGTTGGGGCCAGTGAGATGGCTTGTTGGGTTAAGTCATTGCTGAATTAGATTCGTGGGACTCACTTGTAATGGAAGGAGAGAAGTAATTCCTGCAAGTTGTCCTCTGACTACGAGCAAGCATGTGTACACACACACGACATAAACAGAATGTAATAAAAATAAAACGAAACAGATAAGGCCATTTTACACAGATATCAGCAATACCCTTACAGTCAAAGACGGATTTGTTTATTCCTGTCACAGTAAAGGAGTATATACACTCAAGGAACCATGCTGGCCCTCTGTGATGGTTAGTATTAGCCATAAACTTGACAGAATCCACAATGTCCTGGAAAATGGGCCTCTGGGGAGGCTTGTGGGAAACTGGCATTTTTCTCTCTCTCTTTCTTACCCTGCCTTCCCTCCCCTCCTCCCTCTTGCCCTCCCCTTGCCAGTTTTTTTTTTTTTTTTTGAGACAGGTTCTCATGTTGCAGCCCTGGGTGGCATGGTTCTTACTTCGTGTACCAGACTGGCCTCTAACTCCCAGAGATCTTCTGCCTCTGCCTCCTGAGTGCTTGGGTTAAAGGCGTGCACCACCATGCTTGACTTTGTGAGGGATTGCCTTCATTTCATTCATGCGAATGGGACCATCTCCTGAATAGGAGATTCTGGGTTGTACTAGATGGAGAGATGGAGTTAGCCCTAGTTTTGTATCCATCTTTCTCCAGTTCTAATTGTATATGACCAGCTGCTGGAAGCTCCTGTCCCCTGACATCCTTCCATGATAGTCGGACCTGAAACTCTGAGCTGAAGAAATCTTTTCTCTCTTAGTTGCTGTCGTCTGAGTAGTTTATCACAGGAAGGAGAAAGAAATGAAGATAATAGAATCTCGGGACGGTAGAGGATTAGCGTAGCTCTGGAGTGGGTTGTAGGATGGTATTGGATTTCAGATTATAAACTATGAATGTGTGATAGTTTCTGTAATTGGCCCCTATAATCTCATAGTGAGTGGCACTATTAGGAGGTGTGACTTTGTTGGAGTAGGTATGGCCTTGTTGGAGGAAGTGTGTCACTCTGGGGGCAGGCTATGAGGTTTCCCATGCTCAGGATACAATACCCCAGTGTGTCAGTCAACTTCCTGTTGTCTTCTGGTCAAGAAGCAGCCAGCACCATGTCTGCCTGCACACCGCCATGCTCCCCATCGTGATGATAATGGACTGAACCTCTGAAATTGCAAGCAAGCTACTCCAATTAAATGTTCTCTTTATAAGAGTTGCCATGGTCATAGTGTCTCTTCACAGCAATAAAAACCCTAACAAACACAGGGTGTAACAAGTTGTGACCTTATCTTTGGGACGTATGAATTTTTGTGGCATTGATGTGTTTGTAGTCTTAGAACTGTTAAGTAAAACATACTAGAAAGCCATTTGACTGAACTGAATGCACGCATTCAGTTTCAGTAGCCAAACCAAAATGTACCTATTCATGCCAAAGTTCCAGTTCACTAGTCCAATACCAAGTTGTTTGTTTGACCTTTGGAAAAATCAAGAGAGACTTTATTGTGTGAATCTTTCTGGAATAAGCAGTCCAACAGCAATAAGTGGAAGAGAGGGGCTATCATAGTGGACGGAAGCCATGATGCTCTTGAATGGCGCTGGTCCTGGGTCCAGTTCGCATTTTCTTTCTTTCTTTCTTTCTTTCTTTCTTTCTTTCTTTCTTTCTTTCTTTCTTTCTTTCTTTTATTTATTTATAATGTATACAGCATTCTGCCTGCATGTATGCCTGCATACCAGAAGAAGGCACCAGATTTCATCATAGATGGTTGTGAGCCACCATGTGGTTGCTGGGAATTGAACTCAGGACCTCTGGAAGAGCAGCCAGTGTTCTTAACCGCTGAGCCATCTTTCCAGCCCTCCAGTTCGCATTTTAATTTCATACTCCAAACCCACAAGATGGGGCGATGAAGCAACTGAGACTTTACAGACACAACATAGCAGGCAGCTTTCTGCTTTTGAAGCCATATGTTAAAGCTGACAGGAGTAAGTTCTATGCTAAGTTGTTAAGGACAGCGACCCATTGTGGTTCAGCTATTTCTCTGTGTTATTCTGTTCCAGGTAGCAAAGTGAGGTCATGTTTGGAAATAAGCGGTGCAAGCAGCGCTTTAGGTGAATCTACTAATTGGTCTTTTCTGCCTTCTTCCGCTCCCGCGTGGCAGCACCTTTCCATCCGGCTGGAGGAGGTCCCCTCTGCTCTAAGTCTCAGGAGCAGTTACTGATGTCAGTCAACCACTATCTGTGTCATAGTGTTTCCTTGTTTCTCTTAAAGCTGCCTATAGACAACGGATAGTTCTGTTAGCCCATCCTAACATGTCTCTGTTTTTAGATGGAATGCCACCTGAGTCACGAATTGCAGACAAAGGCAAATTGGATTATTTGACTGCACTTAGTTTGAAATTTTGTCTTTTGAAAGGATATATGGTCTAGCTGAACAAATTTGTGTTACATGTGTTGTTGTTGCTGTTGGTTTTGTTTGGGAACTTAGAGACTACGGTGCATATTTTAGTCTGATGCAATTTGTCTGCTTACAAATCAGATTATATTTTACAAATGGTGGTTTCCTTCTCTTTTGATCTTTTATCTTTTATGCCATTCTTGAAAATTTGGTACAGAAAATACAGTTTATTGTGATAAATTAATGTAGCATAGCAAGAGTCCTAAGAGACTGAGGCAGGAAGATCAGAGATTCACGGCCAGCCTGTGTTACATAGTATAAACCTGTCTCAAAAACCAAATGAACAGTAACAAATGGGTTAGGACAATACGAAACAGGAAGGGCCACAAAGGGTTACAACAGGGACTGGGGGTGTTTGCTGCAGTTCTGACTTTTCATCCGGGCTTCCTGAACTGAAAGCGGGAGAAAAGCTTGGCGTCTCTGCCTTCATTTCCCATCTCTCTCTTTTGTCATAAAGTTTGGAGCAGATTCCTGTTCAGCTGTGCATGTGGACGTACTAATTATTTAAGGAACATTCAACTAAGTCTGAGTGTCCTCCTCCTTCAAGGGGTAGGAGACCAAGATGAAAGTCAGGTTCTTTTCCCAGATTGTCAGCTGCTAGCCCTCACCCTGTTCCCAGCCCTCGGAGTGGTACAGAGAGAAGCCTTCACACAGTGCCTTACTCTTGGAGGAACAGGGGAAGCTTGCAGGCAGATCACCTCCTGACAGACATATGTCACAGTGGGCATGTGCAGGTCAGAGGACATCTCTGTGGGGTTAGTTCTTTCTATTTTCACACGGGTCCGGGACCTTGTAAGCAATCATGATGAAACTCACTACATTGTCATCATCATCATAATGAATACATAAAGACAATGAAGTAGAAGTGGGACTAGGTGTGAAAAGGAAGGAGACCATCAGGAGCAGGAAGGGATCAGGAGAAGGCAATGGGGGGTGAAAATGGTAAAAACACATTATATGTGCACAAAATGTCTTAAACCCATTGATAACATGCAAATAAAAATTTTAAAATAAAAATGTAATGGGCGATGGAATTATAAATAGGCAACCATGCTAGAGTCTTAGTTAGGGTTTCCACTGTTGTGAAGAGAACCATGGCCATGGCAAGTCTTACAGAGAAAACATTGAATTGGGGTGGCTCACAGTTCAGAGGATCAGTCCATTATCATGGTGGGACACAGTGGTGTGCAGACAGATGCGGTGCTGGAGAAGCAGCTGAGAGTCCTACATTTCTCAGACAACAGGAAGTGGTCTGTGACACTGGGCGGTATTTTGAGCATAAGAAACCTCCAAGTCTGAAATCCAATCCCCCAGCCTCATCCCTCCCACTGCAACACGACACCAGATGCAGTTTTCCTTCCCCTGTCCACATCTCCTGCTAGTCCCCTACACCTTCCCCTCCTAACTTCCCTCCTCCCACTCAGTCACTGTGTCCCAACCCCCAACTCTAGCAGGCAAACCCCCTGCTAATCCACAGACCACACCTGCCAGAAAACCAGGTAGGCTGACCACAGACCTTCTTCTCTCTCTCTGTTCCCCCAAATCCAATTCCCTAGTCTTACCCCCAGCTCTGTAGAAGGTATCCTGCTGTGGTCTCCCTTTCCTCCCTGACCCCATCCCCAGGAGAATCACAAAGACCTTCCCCTCCAACCTTCCTTCCCCCAACTCATCCCAGTATCCCAGCCTCCAACATCAGCAGCACTCCCTGTGAACACACATCTGAGCAGGCCAGGAAAACAGGCAATGCACAGCCAACGCACTCCGAAAATCCAATAAACAGAAACCAAGGAACAAAAACACCCACCCAACAAAGACAAATCCAGAAACCAGTACCTGGACCTGTAATCATCACAAACTCAGATGCCTACATGCCAGCAAAAAAATCAAGATCAGCCAGGGCAATATGTCCTCACTAAAGCCTAGCTATCCTACCACAACAGGCCCTGGAAATTTCAGCATAGCTGAAACAGAAGAAAAAGACCTTAGAACCGACTATATGAAGATGACAGAAGTCCTTAAAGAGCAAATAAATAAATACCTAAACAAAAAATTGTAGGAAATGAATAAATCCCTTTAAAAAATCCAAGAAAAGACAAACGTTGAAGTAAATGAATAAAACTGTTCAAGACCTAAAGATGGAATTGAATAAGGAAAACACAAACAGAAAATTCTGGAAATGAAAAACTCGGGAATTTGAACAGGAACTACAAAGGTAAGCTTTACCAGCAGAATACTGGAGATGGAAGAGAGAATCTCAGGCATTGAAGATACAATGGAAGAAATGGATACACTGGTCAAAGAAAATATTAAATTTGGAAAACTTACATAAAACATCCAGGAAACCTGGAATATTATGAAACCAAAGCTAAGAATAATAGGAACAGAGGAAGTAGAAGAGTCCCAGCTCAAAGGCCTAGAAATTTTTTTCAGCAAAATAGGAGAAAATTTTCCTATGTCTATCAAGGTACAAGAAGCATACAAATGCCAAATAGACTCTACTAGAAAAGAAAATTCCCTTGATGCAAATAATCAAAACACTAAACATACAGAACAAAGAAAGAATATTAAAAATTGCAAGGGAAAAAGACCAAGTAACATATAAAGGCAGATCTGACTTCTCAGTGGAGACTCTAAAAGCCAGAAGGGCCTGGACAGATGTGCAGACTCTAAGAGATGCCAGCCCAAACTACTATACCATACAAAACTTTCAATCACCATAGATGGAGAAAATAAGATATTCCATGATAAAGTCAAATTTAAGCAATATCTACCCATAAATCCAGTCCTACAGAAGGTGCTAGCAGGAAAATTCCAACCTAAAGAGGTTAACTACACTCAGGAAAACACAGGAAATAAATGATCTCACACCAGCAAAATCAAAAGAAGGGAAATACACACACACACACACACACACACACACACACACACACACACACACACCCAAACACCACCACCACCAGCAGCATCACCACCACTGCTGCCACCACCAAAATAACAGGAATGAACAGTCATTGGTTATTGATATCTCTCAATATCAATGGTCTCAGTTTTCTAATAAAAAACACAGACTCGTAGAGTGGATATGAAACAGGATCCATCCTTCTACTGCATCTAAGAAACATACCTCAACATCAATGATAGACATTATTTAAGGGTAAAGGGTTGGAAAAAGGTATTCCAAGCAAATGGACCTAAGAAGCAAGCTGGTGCAGCCACTTTAAAATCTAACAAAATGGATTTCACACCAAAATTAATCAAAAGAGACAGGGAAGGGCACTATATGCTCAAACCAAAAAATCCACCGAGATGACATTACTATTCTTAACATGTATGACTCAAACACAAGGGCACCCAAGTTTGTAAAATAATATTACTTCTTAAATAACATATAGGCCCTCACACACTGATAGTGGGAGATTTCAATAACCCACTCTCATCAATCGACAGGTCATCCATATGGAAACTAAACAGAAAAATACTGGACCTAACTGACATTATAAACCAAATGGACCTAACAGATATTTATAGAACATTTAACCTAAAAAACAAAAAAATATACCTTCTTTTCTATACCTCATGAAACTTTCCTCAAAATTGACCACATATTGAACACAAAGTAAGTCTCAACTGATAAAAGAAAATTGAAATAACTCCCTGCATTCTACCAGCCCACCATGGATTAAAGCTAGATATCACCAACAACAGAAATAACATAAAGCTTATATACTCATGGAAACTTGTCCTGGGTTTTGAATGTGTTCCCCCGTTTTCTGCCTTCCCTGCCATGCTCTCAGCCACTCGAGAGTGCTGCATTTAATAAAACATGGGCATACTAATTCGGTTTAATCTGTCTTGATTGGTTTTCTGTGCGCTGGTGGAGATAATTTTTCTTAACAGTCAGCACATGGTCCAAGAATGGAATCATGTGAGAATTCTGAATGCTCGTGAGAAACTGTGAAACAAAATAAACAAACAAACAAAACCCAAGAGTCTTGTGACCTCCGTTTCTTCAAAACATGGAATTGTTCTTGGACTGTGCTTTTGTGCTTCTCCCAGTGTAGCAGATAGGAGTGAGTTTACTTTAGATCACTCAGTATTGCTTGCTGCTGTATTCAATTAAATGTTTATATGTTTCTACGGGATGACATGTTGGGCCACATGTGGCTTGTCCTTGTGATTATATATGGCTTGAACTCGTTACGTTTTTCTGGCTCAGTAAGCCTTTCTGCAGAGGCAATAATCCAAATTAGACAAAATCAAACCAAATTAGAAGAAGCCCAGGTTTAATGAATGCCAGCGCTCCTGGGTGCACCCCCTCTCCGGGAAAACATGGAGATGGGAACGGAGAAATAGACCAAGTGTTCATTCTCTGGGGGGGGGGGGGGCAGTTTAAATAGCCTGTGGGAGTGGTCCTGACCCTCCCCAGGGAGGAGTCACCATTTGGTGTGGGCTTTCTTGGAGGTGGAGTTTGGACTGAGGCAACTTCCAGGGGAGGGGGCTTGAAATGGAGAGGGGGCTGAGGTAAGGCTTCCAACCAAACATTCCAGACTCCTTGTATATATGGACGCCAGGGGACTGGGGTGAAGCCCCCAACCAAACGTTCCAGACTCTTTGGATGAAGGGGTGCCAGGGAGCTGAGGTGACACGTCCAACCACACACTCATAAAGAACTTTTCTCAGGCGATCTTTCCTAACTCTCAGTCTGAATTCCGACGCTCGGAATAAAGCTGGCTATGGCATGAGACTGCAGGCCGCCTCATCTATCGGCTCCTTTCTCCCAGGTCCCACTGCCTTTAGAGCATCATGTATTTACTATTTTTCTGTCCCAATAGGCACACTCTTGTGAGAAATAACTTTTCAAACTGAAGGGCATCATAGCAATTTCAAGATGGAAACTTCTTATGTGTCTTAAGAGGCTGACAACTAGATTGCCTTGGATAACAGTTTCTGGGAGTGTCCTGGATCCGTGGGCAGACACCTGGGCGGCTCTGCTGGCTCCCAACTTCTGTGCTTCATTCTGGGCTCACTCTCCTCATCTCTCTTCCTCTTTTTACAAGTGTGTGTGTGTGTGTGTGTGTGTGTGTGTGTGGACATACGTGCTTGTGCATGTGCATGTGCATGTGTGTGGAGGTCAGAGGCTGACATTAGGTGTCTTTTGTCAATCTCCACGTAATCTAAATTACGTGGTAACACACACCTTTAATCCTAGACCTTGGGGGGCAGGGGTAGATGGATCTCTGTGAGTTTGAGACCAACCTGGTCTACATAGTGAGTTCGAGGACAGCCAGGGATATATAGACCCTGCCTCAAAAGACAAATTAAACAAAACAACAACAAAAATTAAAGCAGGGTGTTCAGCATGCAAGTCCAAATCTTCATGGTTGAGAGCTATACATGTTCTTTTCTTTTTTTAAAATTATGAATACAGTGTTGTGCCTGCATGTTTGTCTGCAGGCCAGAAGAGGGCACCAGATCTCATTACAGATAGGTGTGAGCTATCATGTGGTTGCTGGGACTTGAACTCAGGACCTCTAGAAGAGCAGCCAGTGCTCTTAACCACTGAGCCATCTCTCCAGCACTTCTCCCTCTATTTCTTAATATTATTTTTATTGATTTTATTTTTTCCTATTGTAGCAATATATTCCTATTTTACTTATATGGCACCTTTTAATTGAAAATTTGGCATTCCAAGTTTTGCCTTATTGAGTGTGGCATAGTTATGTATTTTGAGCATTCTTGAGCATCTAAAAATAAAATGAAGCAGGTGGTGGTGGCGCATGCGACTAATCCTAGCACTCAGGAGGCAGAGGCAGGCGGATCTCTGTGAATTTGAGGCTAGCCTAGTCTCCAGAATGAGTTCCAGGATAGACTCCGTAGCACTGGAAACCCTGTCTCGAAAAACCAATACAATAAAATAAAATAAAAATAAAATAAAATGAAGTTACTTGTAAACATTTGGTCTTTTCTAGGCGTATTTTCGAGCTTTCTTAGCTGAAACAAGAAAGGCTTTGAGGCCCAATTTGTCTCACTGTCGAGGTGAAGCCTTTTCCAGATATTATGTAAAGTTATGAAGGTTTCACTGTTTTATAGGAATAGGTATTACTCCTCACTCCTGCAGTCCCTTGAACATTTTCCAGTGGTTCTCTCCGACAGTTCGGCTTTGTGTTGGGTGCCGTCGGTGTTTAGTGGGTGCGGAAGAGGAACCGTTGCACGTCTCTGCGTCTGTTTCTTTGTACTGTCGTCCTTTGAACTCTAGCTGCCTTGGCTCCCCCAGGGCTCTAACTTCATCTCATCGACCTCCAGGCCCTGCTGGGCTTTGCCTTCTCTGTCCTCGGACCAGGGAATTTTCTTCACCAGGGAAGTCCGCTGCTCACTCGTAATCCATATCACTGATTTTCCTTGTTTCCACGTGCAATGCTTTCACATCTATTGTTTAATACACTTCGTTCTTTTTAAAGCTTGATTAATGTGGAAGACTGACTCTGGTCCCTGTTACTTCTATTCTGTGTTAGTTCACTTTAAGAAGTAAATAGGAAATAACTTGAAGATACCACTCATGTCAAATTCCTAGAAATACAATTCAAAATTCAAGTTCAAATTAAATTCCTAGTCTTTTTCGTAAAGACTTTGTCTTTCTGTTACAACCGATAAGTGATTTTTGTATTAGTAAAATACTTTAAAACAGTACAGCTTTAAATGTCTTCAAACTCAGTTTGACCTTGTAATCATTTTAAAAATTCAGAATTATTTTCAAGAAACAACCTCGCCAGCATTTTTGGCATTTAAAAAAGTGAATCATACACACTGCAATTTAAAACACAAGATGTCACTTAAAACGGACATGTAAAAAAAAAACAAAAAACCCAGTGAGGTGGCAGGATGAAGGCGTCTAGATAACACATCTTTGTAAAAGAATTGATTAATGCCTCCTTAAGTACCTGCAGGTTCCTTCGGTTTGACTTTTCTGATTTTTCAGTTTCTCCAAGAGTCTACCCTGCAGTCCTGCAGCAAGGGCGAGAGTTCTGCAGCCTGAAGTTCCAGGTGCAGCTTCGCCGTCGACTTGAGGCGTCCTGGGGCACGCAGCATTCTGGGTATTGTAGTTCCTCCATCTCTAGAGCTGCGTGGGTCGTGTAGTGCGCGCGCGTCATCCCGGCCGGTGTACTTCCGCATCCTGCGGTCGTCACCTGTGCCTGCGGACTGTCCTCCAGCGGTTCTGGTGAGCGAGCAGGACGACCCTGCTTCTGCAAATCCTTCCAGGAGGAGAAGAGTCCAGAGAGCTGGCGTGGAACACCCACAAGGTTCAGGCTTCAGCGTCTGTTGCGTCCTCGATGCGTGGAGTCTTCGGGAGTGGAATCAGCTACGCTGCCCATCTCGGAGGAGGGTCTCGGTGAAGACCCTCGGGTGGGGAGGGGGCCACGTGGGAATGGGATTTGGGGTTCAGTACTTTGTCCAAGGCAAGCTGCAGGCTAGTCTGGCCCAAGATCTGCTTCCCAGGCTACACTGTAGGTGTGTCCCCTGTGTTTGGGCACTGTCTGGGAGACTGGATCTGGGACATCCAGATAACGTCCCTCCACTCCCACCCGCCAGTGAGACTGAGAAGTGAGGGGTAGGAGCCATTCTCCACAGGAACAAACATATGAACTGGTGAGGACGGGACTCGTGGGTATTAGTCTTGAGGAGCTGCGCCAACCAACATCTGGAAATACAGCTCGCTCACTGGGACCCAGGTTAGTGCCCGAGGGTTGCCTTTGGGGAAAACATAAAATATTGCCTGATTGAAGGGAACGATAAAGACCAGGAGACAGGGCCAGTATTGAAGCATGGAGCCCTGGTGTGTGCCAAGGCTTGTGTGTTTGTGTGTGGGGGAGGGCGGGGGTTGACTTTGTGCGGCTCCCATGAATTTAGGACCTTCCAAGAGCCTGGAGTGCAGCAAAGGGACAGGACTTTCCCCCATGACCCAGGACTTGTTGGCCGACTCCTTGATCCTGGAGATGTGCCCAGGTCCTTTTTTTTCCTTTTCTTTTTAGATCTTTGAGCTATCCATACAATTCATTTTGATCATATTAAACAGCCCAAATTCTTCCCAGACCCATCTGCTCTCTCTGCCCACTCATCTTTGTGTTCCTTTTTCTTTCTTTCTGTTTTAAAACCCATTAAGACTAATTTGTGCAGCCCAAATATTCCCGTATATGCCACTGTATTGTGATTGGCTTACCAGGGGCTATATATACTCTTAGAGAAAACTGTCTCTTCCTCTCCCAGCAGCTAATAGTTGCCAGTAGTTCCATACTAGGGGTGGTGCCGACCTCCCATCTCCATGCCGAGATCTGGTCTAACTTGGACTTGCACAGGGTTTATGCATGGTGTTGTACCTGCTGTGAGTTCTTATGTACAACTGCCCTGTTGTGGCCAGAAGACATTGTTTCCTTCGAGTCACCCACCATCTCTGGCTCTTATGCTCTTGCTGCTACCTCTTCCTAAATGATTCCTGAGCCTAGGCTGGGGGTTCGTGATATATGTGTGTGTTCCAGTTAGGGTGGAACAGTCTGCAGTTTCTTATTCTTGGCCAGTTGTGGGTCTTTCTATTAATCATTATCTATTGCAAATAGAAGTGTCTCAAATGAGGGTGGAGAGAAGGTATTAATCTATGGGTAAACCAATAAGTCATCAGGAGTTGGTTTAATACTATGTCCATTTAGCAAAATAATAGTATTAGGTAAGCCTCTAGGAACTATTGCATGTCTGACAGGCTCTTGTCCTGATAACCGGTATAGGTTTCAGCTTGTAAAACGACACTTAAATCCAAATAAAAGGTGGTTGGTTGCTCCCACGATGGCGTTGCCACTACTGCACCAGTGAACCTTTCTGCGTATCTTGGCAGGCCAGTCATTATTGTAGTTTGCAGGGCTCATAGCTAGGTGTGATTGATGATGACTTTTTTTTTTACTCTGGTAGCCTGCATAGCACCTTTTAGCAGTTGAAAATTAGCCAACAGAGGTGAAGTTTCCAGGTCAGCACCAGCTTGATTTCTTCAGGTTTTATGGCTCAAGTATGTGGTGTCTTACCATCAAGTTTTGGAGGCTAACCAAGAGTAGTGGTAATTCCTGTAATGTTTGTGGGCGGTACCTTTGGGGCCTCGCTGGCTAACAACTCCAAAAGAGGTAACCCATTCCTAACAGTGGGCTTTTTATTTATTCGTCTCTGGTATCTACTGATTTTGGTATAGAAATGATATAGATATTCATTTCTAACACACACTATATATTTCTATCAAAAAATCGTTAGTGTTCTGTATCCCTCTCCCCCAGGATTCATTATTTTTCACTTTACAATATGAAAACATTGCGGTCATTCCCAGAAGTATAATAGCTCTATAGTTTCATGGATTCATAATCTAGCTGTATCACTTGTAAATGAGCGAGCTATCCCGCACCCAGATCTCTCCTCAAAGTATGGATTTCTTTGGAACTGCCTCCTTTCTGGAGCCAGAGCCTGTTTGTGAGTCCAGTTGCTCCTGCACCCTTCTGGGCAGGTACCAGTTCTGGTTGGTGTCTTCAGAATCACTGAACAAGGCTGCTGTAGAACGCTACCTCCTGAGTATAGCAGTCACCATCTGCATCAGTTTGGACTACTTGGAACAGAGTCATTTGGCTCAGTTTATGGGGATGGATTTCTAAGTTTGCTTCTCCCACCTCCAGTGCAACGTGGTCCTGATTACTGCTTTGTAAGTTGTGAATGCTGGCAGTGTTTGGTCTCGTTCTTCTGAGTCATATTAACTCCTTTGTGTCTTTCGTCTTTTCCTGTGAATTTTAGACTTTAAAAATATCTATAAATTAGTTTCCCAGGATTTTGATGGGGATGTCTTTGTATCTATGGCCCAGGTTGGGGAGAATTGACTCCTTAAAATTGCCAAGTTTTCCTACTTCAATTTATTCTTCATTTATTTAGATCTTTCATTTCTTTCAACAAAGTTTTGTAGTTTTCCTCATAGCCACCTCATAATTAAAAATTATGCTTAATATTACCATGTTTGGATGTTATTGTAAATGTTGTTCTGTTTTAATCTCAAATTCCAGTGGTTCATTGCTAGTGTAGGAAAGTAATTTTTATTACTAACTTTGTGTCTATTATTTAAAATAACTTGCTTTAGGAGTTTTTATTGCTTTTGTGGGTTATTTCCCCACAAACACTCATGTCATGCCATCTATAGATCAGGTCAGAGTATGTTTTTTACTGACTGCCTAAAATAATTCTCTTATTAGGTTCACATGTTACACTTGATTGACATGGTTTGACTTTTTTTTTTTTTTTTTTTTTTTTTTTTTGGTTTTTCGAGACAGGGTTTCTCTGTAGCTTTGGAGCCTATTCTGGAACTAGCTCTTGTAGACCAGGCTGGTCTTGAACTCACAGAGATCCACCTGCCTCTGCTTCCTGAGTGCTGGGATTAAAGGCATGTGCCACCACCGCCCAGCCTTGTCATGTCTTTTAAGTACTTTTTTTTATTCCATAAGAGCTTCCCTCCCTGATATTTTAATACTTTTATTTGTTGAGGACATCATATTTATCAGTAATTATAAATATCAATTCATTATTCAGAACTTTTGGTTCTTACTGTTTTTTTCCTCTGAATCCCAAATGTCCTGATCTCACTTAATGATATTTATAGTTTTTTAATGTGTCTCATGCCCCATTTATATTTAACTCTCGCCTGTCTCTTTTTCTCATTCATGTGTGTAAGCCAGGATCCAGCCAGGTCACATAGCTCATGTGAGGAATGATTTTCTCCTATCTTTAATTGGGGAAAGAGCATCTTCTATTTCTTCCTTATACAGTCTGCTTATGAAGTTGACTTTCAATGTAGCGGGCAAAGGCTGATGATGAATTCTATACATTTCAAATCTTGGGATCCTCATCTTTGATTTGTGAGTGGGTGTAACCAGGGTCATGTGAGGAAAGATCAGGTTCTGCTCAGCTCCTGCTCTTCCCCAGATCTACATCTTCTAATTCTGCTTTGGACTTCCTGGATGCTGTTCTTTAGCCTCCGGGCAGGGATGGATGATGGATGGGATGCTTCTGTTTTCAGCGCACTGGGGAACTTCATTTCTCGGAGGGAGTGCTCACAGGTGGACATTCTGAGTTTAACCAGGAGGATGGAGGCCCCGTTATTCAGCCAGAGATGGGGTTTGACCTCATGACTGACTCAGACTTGTGGATTCTCTTCACTGGTTAAGAATGGGCTGCAGAGATGTCTCTGTCAGCCTGGCGACCTCACTTCTACCATGTCCCTATCTTCTACTGAACCGGGAGACTGGGATATGAAGGGCCGTCTTCCTAAGTGCCTCTCTTTTCTTCTTCTTTCTCAGATTGGACTCTGCAAGCAGACTCTTGTCCAGAGAGTGTGTTCCGAGAGTGCACAATGGCCCCAGGGCTCCTGACCACCAGAGACAAGGTAAGCTCCGCCATTTCTCATGTCCCTCTGCCCTTTTCCTCTCTGCAGTCTTCCTTGTGGGTGTTTGGCAGTGCCTGCCCCCACCTGGGAGGTCTAACCTATCTTACCTGGAGCTTTCTATAAAATTTCTTTGCTTCATTCGTGCCCAAAGCGCTCACTAAGTAGCTAACTGTGATTATCACATGATTAACATAAAACTACAGGATATGTAGGCTTATGTACCCAGTGATTCCCAAGGCCTAAAAGATGTATGTGAAGGCTGTGCACGCACGCACAGAAGTCAGCCTTGGGTGTCATTCTTTAGGACTCATCCATTTCGTTCTTTTGAGATGGTCACTCTCACTGGAATCCGGGTCTCACCCAATAGGTGAGACCGGCTGGCTGTGTGCTCTTTGTGCCCCAGGGACCCCCATCTCCACTGCCCAGCGCTGAGCTTCCAGCACCTGGCTTTTTGCATGGATGATGGGAGTCAAGCTCGGGAGCCTGTGGTTTCAAGGCCAGCCCTTTGCCACAGCTGTCTTCCCAGGCTCCTGGATGGCTTTTGAAGGGGTCTGCAAACTGGAGGGTTGGCAGAGACATTCTTAGAGGAGAGTCTCAGGAAGCCTCGCCTTTCTCAGACCTCGTGACTGCAGGCTGTTCAATGTGTTGGAAGCTTATAGTCTCAGTAGCCTTTGAATGCGTTGGTTTCTCTGTGTACAGGTGAAGATTCTATTCCTGCTGTCTATGTGTGGCTGATGGATAACTTTGGTTTTGTGGCCACCATGCTTTGTGTTTGAGTTTTTTTATATACACACTCCTTAACTTACGATGGGACGATGTTCTGAGGAGCCCATTTTAACTTGAATGTACTGTAAGTAGAAAGTGGGTTTAATACACTTGCTCTACCAAACATAATAGCTTAGCCTCACAGGGCACCATGGAATACCAGTTACTTACCCTTGTGGGGCTGGGGTGATGGGTCAGCTGATAAAATTCTTGTCTTATAAGTGTGAGGACCTGAGTTTGATTCCCCAGAACCCATATTTAAAGGAGAAAAAAAAAAAAGAGTCAGGGAATGCTGGAGAAGTGGCTCAGAAAGGAAGAGCCTTAGCTGCGACTGGGTGTGGTGGTGCACGCCTTTAATCCTGGCACTCAGGAGGCAGAGGCAGGCGGATCTCTGTGAGTTCGAGGCCAGCCTGGTCTACAAGAGGTAGTTCCAGGACAGGCTCCAAAGCTACAGAGGAACCTTGTCTTGAAAAACCAAAAACCAAAACAAAAAACAAAAACCATCTAATCCCAGATACTCAGGAAACTGAGGTAGGAGAGTGGGAAGTTGAGCTAGTATGGACAGTGTAGCAAGAACCATTTCAAATACAATAAAATGAAAAAGTTGAAGGATTCAGGCTTCTTGATTTAATGCCTTGCTATATAGCTGTAATAATTAACACTGGTTTTTTTTGAAGGTCTTGCATATCAATAGAGCAAAATAGGAAACTCCGCATTTCTAGGTTTCCATGTACGGAACTGGCATTCATATACGGAAGGAGTTGTCTCCAATATGAAAAAAACAAGGCTCAGGGCAGAAGTATCGCCTGTGCACTTCATGTTGTTGCTCCAGGTCGCCGTAGTATTGCCTACCGCCTTGGTTCTGGATAGTGACTTAAACTGCTTTAGCTAGGTGGTTCTTTTATGAGCAGGGATGTGTTTTGTTATAGGCATTAATGGCTTTCCATGATGTGGCTGTGGCCTTCAACCAGATGGAGTGGGAGCTGTTGAGCCCTGCACAGAGGATCCTGTACAGGGAAGTGATGCTGGAGAACTATAGCCACCTGGTCTCCCTGGGTAAGGCCGTCATGATTTCAGTCTCAGAGTTTACCTGTGGGCATCTTAAACATCTGTGTAGCAGCCAATGTGTTCTCTTCTTCAGACTGTCCATATTTTGTAGTGAAGTTGTGTGTGTGTGCGTGTGTGCGTGTGTGTGCAATGAGTGACAATTTATTTCTAGGCATCTTTCTAGGCTACTCCTTCAAATATGGGAGGAACTTTGTTTATTCAAGCCTCAGGCATGGTCACCCTGCTTTTGACCCAGGGTCCCCTGCCCTTGTTCATTCTTTCTCATTTTTTCCATCTGGGTGATATTCTTTCCCCATCTCTGCACTTCCCTTCTGGGTGTATGACATTTTCTGCATTGGCCTGGAGTTCTGTTGTAGCTCTTAAGTCACCAGCCTAAAGGGGTCCTTGGTTTTGTTTCTTGTGACTAGGAATTGCATTTCCCAAACCCAAACTCATCACACAGCTGGAACAAGGTGCGGAGCCCTGGAGAGATGGCAGTGAATGCCTTCTGGACCTTTGTCTGGGTAAGTGAAAGACTGCCAGGTGATGAGGATGAGGATACTGGGCACCAGGGCAGTGAAAGACGGGGCAGGTGATGAGGATGTGGGGCACTGAGGAGCTCAGCAGGCCAGGAAGGCATGCTAGGGGGAGCGTTCCTCCCAGGGCTCTAGGTAAGACTATGTAGCATTCCCTCCCTCCCTCCCTCTCTCCCCCTCTCTCTCTTTTCCTTCCTCCCTCCCTCCCTCCCTCCATGCCCTGCTTGCCAGGATAGGGCTCCCCTGGAGGTGCACCTGATTTCTCTGCTTGGCACCAGCAGCACATTTAGGGTTTCTTCTTGTGCCCTTGCCAGCCTCACTCTTGATCTTCAAAACAGTGCCTGCCCTTCCAGACTAACTAGGTCTGGATGTTCCTACTCAATGCTCTTCAGTTTCTGTTCTTGACTTGGCAGCTGCTGTATATCACACCCATCCCGTCGATTACCATAACTTTGTTTTCTTTGTGATGGCTTAATTAAGATTACAGTAAAATGTGAAGAACTGTAGCAATCTGGCAGCCCTGTGGTCTAGGAGCCCATTGTCCACCAGGGGGCAGGCTTGTTCCTTCTCAGGCTGGCCTGTTCCTTCTCAGACTGGCCTAGTCCATTGTCCACCAGGGGGCAGGCTGGTTCCTTCTTGGACTGGCCTACTTCTCTCGCCTCCTTCTCGGTTTCTACCCCGGGTCCTTCAGAATACCACATTACTATGCACGTTTGTAAATTTCTTCACTCATAGTGTGCACCCCCAATTCCTGACAATTAAATCTGTTACTCTGTACTTTTATAACACTTGTGGAGGTGTGCAGGAGTCATAGCTAGGACTGAAGTAGCTGGTTACACACATTTGTAACTCGGAATTGATTAGATAAGCCAGATTGTGTCTGAAGCCGGTAAGAGCATGTACTCCAGCAGCAGGGTGAGAATCCTGTTGACACATCCTTACCAACATTTGGTATTGTCGGACCTCACTTCCCCATTGTTTTGGACTCTCCTGGGGTTTTAGGTGGCTAATATGAGCGTCTTCTCATGCGATCTGTGCCCTCTTCTGGGAGAGATTTGACTGCTTTAGACATTTGCCCACTTTTCAGCTAATTTTTTTCTCTTTTGTTATTGATTACAGTTGTAGAATTTCTCCAAAACATTTAGGTATTTAATCCAACCCAATGAATATTCATATAGTTTTGTATGAATATTAGAATGTACAGGCAAATTTTTGCCTGCCTTTTCATGAATTTATTTTCACTTTACTGGCATTTAAAAACTCTTCTGAGTCAGGGTCTCACTGTGTAGCCCTGGCTGGCCCAGAACTCCTCATGTAGACCAGGCTAACTTAGTGCTCACAGAGATCTGCCTGCTTCTGTCTCCTGAGTCCTGAGATTAAAGGCATGCACCACCATGCTCTTATTTTTATTTTTTTTCCTTCTAAATAAACCATATGAGGGATGTTATGCTTTATATCAAACTTTGACTTTGTAAAAAACTTTATCATTTGAGGCATATTAACATAAACTATAAAATGCTATAAGATATGAATATTAAGAAATAGACATGTTTTTAAGGTAAGCTATTAAAAGTGAAAATCAGTGTGCTCTGTTAGAACTGACACAGTGCGCACACCCCTCCTTCCCAGACTTCACGTACACCTTACCACAACTTCTTTCCAGCCTCCTTGTCCTCCCTTTCCTTTCTTTCAAAAAAGCAGAATATTTTCTTACTTCTTTGAGAATTTCATACATACATACAATGTATTTTGATCATATTTCCCCTATTCCTCTCCCCTCACCCCTTCCAGATCTCCCCAACTCAGGACATTTCCCAAATTCATGCCCTCTTTTCCTTCCCTTTTATTTTGTTTATTTATTTATTTAATTTCTTTTTTTCTTTAGCTTTTAAATATAGCCCGACAAGTCCTGTTTGTGTCCTCGTGTATTCATGGGTGTGAGATCCACCCACTAGAGTGTGGTGGACCTACCAGGACTACAGCCTTAAAGGAAGCTGACTCTCCCTCCCCCAGAAGCCAGCAACTGCCAATACCTTCTCCTTCTTTCTAATCTGTTTTTCCCGATTATAGATTTGTTTGAATTTCTAGAACTTATGTTAATTAATTCATACACGATATAACTGTTTTCTACACTTAGCATAATTACTTCCAATTTTATACTTATGGTGTATATCAATAGCTTATTTTTATTGGTGAGTAGAATTACTTTATATTGCTATATCATAACTTACTTAACTACTGACTTGTATTTTAGTGTTTAGCATAAATAAGGTTTATACTTCTTAAAATGACACTAGATAGTACCCAGAATCTAAGCCATTTGGGATAGAATAAAAGATATCGCCCATCGTAGGAAGAGCCAGGAAATCACAACTTGAAGATGACAGTGGCAGTGGCTGATGAAGTGGTAACCAGAGATTAGGTCTCACGGCCTGTAGGTGCAGCACTGTGAACAAAGTGGGTAACCAGAGATTAGATCTCACGGCCTGTAGATGCAGCACTGTGAACGAAGTGGGTAACCAGAGATTAGATCTCACGGCCTGTAAGTGCAGCACTGTGAACGAAGTGGGTAACCAGAGATTAGATCTCACGGCCTGTAAGTGCAGCACTGTGAACTTAGCACTGGACTGAGGAAGGAGGCTGGCAAGTTCAAGGGAAACCTAGGTTATAGAGTGAATTCAAGGTCAACCTGAACAACTGTGAGACCTTAAAAATAAAATATAAAGAGGGCTGGGCACATGGTTCATGAATAGAGCACTCGCCTAGCATGCACAAGGTCTTAGGTTTGATCCCTAGTACTGAACAAAAAGGCATCCCAAGGATTTTCTACATGCTCTTGAAACAAAACCATAACATATCAGTAAAGAATTATTTTATATAAAAAATTAATTTGCAGTTGTGTTACTGAAATATACAAGAGAAGATGTGAACTCATTGGGTGGCCTAGCTCTAGGGTTGGAGTGACGAATGGAATCTGGGAACTTGTTTTATGTGTGGAGACAGGGTTTCACTCTGTAGCCCTCTCTGGCTTTGATCTCATAGGGATCCACGTGCCTCTGCCTTCTGAATGGTGGGATTAAATATGTTCACTATGACATCTGAGTGGAAGTGGTGAACTTTATTCCAGAACAATAAAATATCATAAATTTGAACAAAGAAAGAAAATAAACTGAAAAAAAGAATGATTTCAGAGACTTCTGGTATAAAAACCAAGAAAACAGTATTTATGTCATCAGAATCCAAAAAGGATAATGAAAAATATTTGAGAAAATCATGGTTGAAAACGTCTTAAACTTTGTAAAAGATACAAACATATAGATACAAGAAGCCATAGAAACATTAAATAAACATATATACATAAACACTAATTCACATGATAATTACAATTCTGGGAACTAAAAACAAAAAGGGAAAAAATATGGAAGGCATCCAGTGAGAAAAAAAACCCTCTTTCCTACAGAGGATTATTCATGTGAACCTATTAGGCCAATGCAGACATGGCAAGAATTTTCTTCAAGTGCTGAAAGGATTATAAATTCTATACCTAGCAAAACTATCCTTGAGGGGCGAAAGGAAATCGATACATTGATACTAATGGAAATAAAGAACCTGGGACACATATCTTATTGATCTATAGGTAAGGAAACTCTTCAAAGAGAAGAGAATGGTAAAAGAAGAATCCTCTCATCCATAAGACCCAAAACAACCAAACAAACCCTAAAATAACAGCGGCAAAAACAATTAAAAATAAAATAACTCCTAGAGCAGGGGGTTAGAAAAAAGAAAAAATTAATAAAGAGATAAAAAGGGCACCACAGCTTTACATATAAAATTTTAGAAGCTTTACTTACAAAATTTTTGCAGTCATATTGATGATTAACTCATAAATTTTTACCTAAAAAAAAAAGAGGTATGACAAACAAGAGTGTGGGCGCTAAGGAGACCTAAATGAAGATGATCTTCCTGTACTTCAGGTGGTGAATGTTGACAGGTGTACTGTGATCTTTTCCCTACATGGACTTTTCTTTGTGCCTTATGTGTTAGGGTTAGGATATTTCTATTCTACCCCAGGTAGAATGGCGTGATAGACAAGTAAATCACAAACCAGGAAGACAAATACCATTAATGTTTAAGGCTCATAAGTGATCCTCGGGCTTGTTCTGCTCTCAGGCTCACAGGGGCAATGGCCAGGCCCCCCACCAACTTGCGACAGGGGTTCCATTCCTAGAATTCTTCCAAGCCCCATCCCACGCCGTCCAGGAGTAGAATGCCCTCCCAACACCACTGTTGTACCCTTGAAACCAAGAGTGGAGGTCCGATTACCACTTAGCCGTGGACTTCACCTCTGTGATAGAAGTGCCAGGGGTTTGGTTTAGGGTCTTTCTCCCCTTTTTGAAGCACAGTGCATGTTTTCATCAGAATAGCTCTGCTAAAAATTAAATACTAAAGAACCAAGTTAGTAAATGAGCTGAACAGACAATTCCCTAAAGAAGAAATGCCAAGAACAATGAATGTCTGAAGCAGTGTCCAGCATCAGGGAGCTGGGAAATACAGCTGCTTTGAGATTCTGTCTCGCTCCCATCAGAATGGTTATCATCAGTAAAAACACCCCTGCCCCAGCAAATTCAAGTGAGGATGTGGGCAAAAGGAACTTCTATACACTGCCAGTGCGAACATAAACAGAGGAGCTTCTGTGGAAATCAGTATGCCATGTCTTCAAGAAACTAAAAATAGAACCATGTACGACTCAGCTCTGTTACTCTCAGGTATACACCGAGAGAATCTGCAGGCAAGTGAATGCAGCTGGGAGTCACGTTCAACAGAATAAGCCAGAGTTTAAAGACAAATAGTGTGTGCCTCCTCCTCACAGACGGAACCTAAAGTTCCCTCTCTCTCTCTCTCTCTCTCTCTCTCTCTCTCCCCATCACAAAACTTAGCAGGGTATCAATCATAAAGGCGGGGAGGACACTTAAACGAAGTAGAAACTAGAGAAGGTAATGGAACAAATGTAATAAGAAAGCAGAATTCGGAAGAAAGAAGCAGCTGGAGGGGGTGGAGGGGAGTTCGTGGGGGAGGAAGTGAGAGGTGTGATGGCATATGGAGGAAGATGCCATGGTGAAAGACCCCAACCTAAGAAATCTGTAATACTGAAAGAGTGAGTTCTTCTACCCAGAGCCGTGGGTTCCAAGAAGAACGGCAGCCTTCCTTCACTTTTTCCTGCTCCCTGCTCTCTTTTGGCTCCAAGTGCTGTGTTTCTGGCACCGTAATCCCATGTCTGTTCAGACTTCTGCAATTATGCGTGGTTATATGGTGCATAAAAGGCTGTTTAGCGACGCTCTTAGTGTTCTCTTTAGGACAAGCTTTCTCACCTGCCCGGTATGCAGAAACAGAATTTTCCTTTTTTTCTTAACAATTCTACCAATTTCTCCCTGCACTTTCCGTTAAGTGGTAAGGACAATCCAAGCTGCAACTTCAATACTTGGAATAGAAATCTCGGCTAACCATTTCACTGCACCTAAGCGCCACTCTTCCCCAAACACTGGAGAACAGTTAGAAACTTGTTTCCATGTTTCCTCCCAGTGACTCCCGTTAGTGGCAGTTTAGGCCTTTTTAGTGTGTACATGACAACTTTCCTGCCTGTCACCCAGTTCTGAAGCAACTGTTGGGTTTTACAGTCTGGAAGGCCAGGAGGAACAGCATTTGTGATTGTCAAGAAGAGCCTGTTTGACTAGCAGGGACACCGGAGCGCTAGCTCACTGAATGGTTCTCTTAGGAGAAATAACAGTGGGGCGTACATGGACTTAGGTGCCAGGAAGAGAGCTTCATGATACCATTTTCCTTTGGCCATTTATTTATTTATTCTCTAATAAATTTATTATTATATTTATTTATTTATTTATTTATTTTACATCCTGGCCACAACCCCCCCCCCTCCCTCTCTGTTTCCAACCCCCACTCCTCTTCTGTTTCTGTTTAGGGAAGGGCAGGTCTCCCATGAGCATCAACAAAACATGACTTATCAAGTTGCAGTAAGACTAAGCACCTCCTCATGTCTTAAGGCTGGACAGTATGAGGTGTAGGATCCCGAAAGTCTGCAAAAGGGTCGGAGATAGCCCCTGTTCCCACTGTTAGGAGTCCCACAAGAGGACCAAGCTCCACAACTATAATCATCTATGCAGAGTGCCCAGATCAGTCCCATGCTGGCTTCCTGGTTGTCAGTTGGGTCTCACTGAACCTCCATGAGCCCCAGTTAGTTGATTCTGTGGGTTTTTTACGACCCACCGGCATCTCTGAATCTGACCAATGCTTTCTCTCTAGCAGAACCCAGGACAGAATTAGAGCCTGGTCTCTCCTGCCCGATATCCTTTGCTAGTCCCGACGTCCTCAGAGTGTGTGTGCTGAGTGAACATCCCCCTCAGACTTTCCCAAGCCCGCCAGCAGGCAGCAACTTCCAGCCGGAAGCTCCAGGCTGTTCTAGCAGTGAAAGAGATGAAGAAGGGGCCAGCAGCGATGCTCTGCTACAGAGAGTGAGTCCAGCCAGGCTCCTGCAGACACTGTTTAGCCCGTGCCAAGGTCAGGCGGTGTACTGGGTGGAAGAAGGCAGCAGGAAACAAACAGACCTTGACGTGGCCCCCGGAGGCACCCCCGAGAAGGCAGGCACAGTATTGAAGGGATCCGATGGGTCGGAATCTGAAGCCGTTCTACAGGGAGCATTTCCTCCAGGGCTTCCCGGTGCCGCCAGCCTTTTCAGCCCTCAGAAGCATCATGACTATCCTGAGTGCGAAACGGGCTTTTGCCAGAGGTCAGACCTCATGAAGCCCCAGGGGATGCAGGGAGGCGAGAAGCCATACTCGTGCACTGAGTGCGGGCACCAGTTTACTCTGAAGGCTTCCCTCACGGTTCATCGGAGGAAACACTCGGGAGAGAAGCCATATGTGTGTGGGGAGTGTGGGCGAGGCTTCATGTATTTATCCTCTCTCAACAACCACAAGAAGATCATTCACTCCGGAGAGAGACCCCTTGTATGTTCAGAGTGTGGGCGAGGCTTCCGCCAGAAGGTCGACCTCCTCCTTCATCAGAGGACTCACCTGGACAAAAAGCCCTTTGTGTGCCCGGAGTGCGGGAGAGGCTTTTGCCGGAAGGCCTCGCTGCTGCAACACAGGTGGAGCTCCCACTCTGACGACAACCCCTTCATCTGCTCCGTGTGTGGGCGTGGCTTCAGACTGCTCTCCCGGCTCCTCACGCATCAGATCACACACTCCGGGGAGAAGCCCTATGTTTGTGCTGAGTGCGGGCAACGCTTTGGCCAAAAGGGCACACTCATCCGACACCAGAAGACACACACCGGGGAGAAACCTCATGTGTGTCGCCAGTGTGGCTGGAGTTTCACCCAGAAGGTCAACCTCATTCGGCACCAGAGGATTCACACCGAGGAGAAGCCTTACCTCTGCCCCGAGTGTGGGCGAGCCTTTGAATTCAAGTCCCTGCTCACCAGACACCAGAAGACACACATGGGGGAGAAGCCATATGTGTGCCCCCACTGTGGCAGGGGTTTCAGCCAGAAGTTCAACCTCATCGGCCACCAGAGGATTCACACAGGGCAGCTCCCTTTTCTGTGCTCCGAGTGTGGGCGTGGTTTTGTAAAGGAGGCCACGCTGATCAGACACCAGAGGACCCACGCAGAGTGGCAGAAGCCTTACCAGTGCCCCGAGTGTGGGCGAGCCTTTGAATTCAAATCACTGCTCACCAGGCACCAGAAGATCCACACAGGGGAGAAGCCGTATGTGTGCCCCCAGTGCGGAAGGGGTTTTAGCCAGAAGTTCAACCTCATCGGGCACCAGAGGACACACACAGGGGAGAAGCCCTATGTGTGTGCCCAGTGTGGCCGGAGCTTCAGGCAGAAGTTCAACCTCATTAGGCACCAGAGGATTCATACGGGAGAGAAGCCTTACCTGTGCGCCGAGTGTGGACATGAGTTTCGAAAGAAGGTCTCTCTCATCAGACACCAGAGGACCCACGGGGAGGAGAAGCCTTACCGGTGCTCCGAGTGTGAACGGGCATTTGAGTTTAAGTCGCTCCTCATTAGGCATCAGAAGACACACACGGGAGAGAAGCCCTATGTGTGTTCCCAGTGTGGCAAGGCTTTTAGCCAGAAGTTCAACCTCATTGGGCACCAGAGGAGCCATACAGGGGAGAAACCTTACCTGTGCCCCCAGTGCGGGCGTGCCTTTGCCTTTAAGTATCTTCTCACCCGACACCAGAGGAGACATTCTAAGTAGGAGCTTTACGTGAACAGCCCGTGTGTGTGCGTGGGCGGGGACTGGATGGAATGCCAGACCTCTCTGATCGGAGGACTCAGTCCAGTCCATAGAGAAGCCATTTGGGAGTGGCTTTGGCTTTAACTCTGCACTCACTGTACACCCACTCTGGGAAGAAGCTCTACATGTGCAGGGATTGCGGTGGGGTGGGGGTGCGGCAGATGCAGGCTTCATTCAGTCAGTCGTTGCATCCCCACAGACATAAGGGGGACCATGTGGCTGGCTATCAGCTCCTACCTTGAGAGGTGTTTGCCTGTCCTGTTCCTTACTTTCCCCCAAGAGCACGAAGCTGGCAGAAATCACTAGTGAATGTTCCTTTTTTTTTCTTCCTGAAATGGAATGGGGGAAAGCCCTTGCTTGTTCGTGAAATCACTGGTTTATGATTTACTTTCCTCAGTTATCTGTGTAAGTTAAATTTCTGGGCTTCCTAACAAAATACCCCAGAAGGTGTGATTTAGGCAAAAGAGATATACGTTGCCATATATGCAGAGCCTGGGAGCCCTCTCAGACTGGCTCAGGTGTGGCTAGGGCCTCACCCCTCTTTAGCCGACCGACGGCTTCTGGCTGTGTTGTACTCCCTTGGTCAGTCTCCTTTGAATATGCTTTCCTGGTGCCTGCTCCTCCCAGACAGGGCCACACCAGAGGACCTTGTTCAACTTTTGTTGCTTCTTTAAATGTCCTACATCAAGTCACATCCCGTCAGAGGTCAGGCAACAATCAGTATTCACGCTGGGGGAATATGATTCAGCCAACAGCTAGCTCTCCCTGCAGCGCCAGAGTTGATGTTTGCACATACAAAATACAAAACATACTCCCAGCGTCCCCAGACCTCAAAGCCTTAGCTCACTTCAGCGTCAACTCTAAACTGAAAATCTCTAATATAAATATCTCAGTCAAGTCTGGGTGAGGCTTTAAGTCCAGTTCACCTGGAAACCATAGTTCTGTCTGCAGTTCTTTGAAATCCATCATAGAATTTATTTCCAAATTCCAATGGCCAGACAGATACAGGTTAGATATTCTTTATTTTATTGAGCTATACATTTTTTCTTATTCCAAAGGAGAAACATTGGAAAGACCTGAGGAGTGATGGTCCCGGTGTCGGGTACAAGCCTAACAGGTCAAAGTCTATGGGACCTTGAGTCTCAATAATATTTGACTCAATGTTCTGTCCCCTGGCTCACAGGGATGACAAGTAATATTGTTTCCGTAGACCTGAGCCATGGAGTGTGAGCCATGGATACTGAGGAGACACATCTGACCTCACTCCAGACAGACCTGTTCTTTCTGGCCTCTGGTCAGAGTAACAATCCCGATTTATGAATTTTATTTGAAACCACATTTGCCCCCCATTTTTCTCTTGATTTCTTTTTTTTCTTCCTTTCTCTATGTATATATTTATGTACCAGGCTGGCCTTGAACTCACAGAGACCCACCTGCCTCTACCTCCGCAGTGCTGGGATTAAGGGTGTGAGCCACCACACCAAGCTCTTCCCTTTTCTTCAAGATGAGCGCATGCGTACAGCTTGGAGCTCCACTGTTGCTTTCCTCAGAATCTCAGAAGCCCTAAAGTCTGTCTTCTTCGCCCACAAAGGCTAGAAAGTGCCGGGTGAGATGGCTGATCGTCTCTGTGGGTCACATTCAACACTACTCTCTTTAGAAAATAGTTTTCAGCCATCCACTGTTCCCTTCAAAGCACACTTTCATGGCTTTAAAAAAAAAAAGCTACATGTACAAGGGGAAATTTTTCCAAATTTTAAAGTTCTAAATATGTTTTGCTCAACAATATCCTCAATTTGTCACTGTCTTCATGCTTTGCTGGATACAGCAAGGGCAAACACGGCCACAGTTTGATCATCTGTGTAGAACTCTCGTCTGAGTTTTTTGTATTTACTTTACTCAAAATACCTCCATAAGGGGCCAACAAAATGGCTCACCAGGTAAGGGCATGAGCCACAGATGCCTGAGGACCTAGGTTCGATCCCTGGAATCCTCATAGAATGAGAGAACCAACTCCACAAAATGACCTCTGACCTCCACACGTTCTGTGACTATGTGCACTCTCAGTAATAGTGATAATAAACATTCCATTCTACAGAACACTAGGATTTAATTCAGCCAAGTTCCTTGTCACTGTATAGCAAGGATACTAGTTTTTGATTCTCAAATATAATTAATTTAATTAGCTGTGCCTGATTGCCGAGACCCTATCAGGATCACCTTACACCTGTACCTCAAATAGGCCTAGTCACCATGTGTTACATAGTTCCAAGGCACTAACACATTTTTAGCTTTGATATGACAACACCCCACTCTTGGCTCTAAAGTCTATATTAGGTAAGGTTACCATAGTACTCCCTTGTTCCTTCTCTTCCCTTTCCCCATTCTTCCCTCAAACCCAAACCTTCTTACCTTTATTCTTTTGAAACAACCTCTCATGTAGCCCAGGAAGGCCTTGAACTCGCTATGTAGCCAAGACTGGCCTTGAGCCTGATCGTTTACCTGTACTCCCCAATGCTGGGTTAAAGTACGTGCCGCTACGCTCAGCCTTCCCAGTCTTATAAGGACACTTCATATTGGATTAGGGTGACACCTTATACATTTTGGGACCTCTTTAAATGTTCTTTCTGCAAACACAGCCACATCATCAGAGCTTTAATACACGAGCTGGGCTTGCAGCGGGACACAGTTCAATATAACAGTGTCCCCCTACTTATAGCCATCAACTCCTGCCGTAAGAGGTGTTCTTTTAAAAATTTTTTTTATTCATTTTACATATCAACCAAAATTCCCCTTCTCACCCTTCCTCCCGCTACCCCCACCTCTCCCCCATCCCACCTCCTATCCACTTCTCTGAAATGCTAAGGCCTCCCATGGATAGTCAACAAAGCATGTCATATCATATTAAGGCAGGACCAAGCTCCTCCCCCTGTGTCAAGACTGAACAAGGCATCCCACCATAGGGAATGGCCTCCAAAAAGCTGGCTCATGCCAGGGATAGATCCTGGCTTCACTGCCAGGGGTCCCTCAAACAGACCAAGCTACACAACTCTCACCCACACGCAGAGGGCCTGGTCTGGTCCCATGCAGGCTCCCCAGCTGTCAGTCTAGAGATCATGACTTCCCTTGAGCTTGGTTCAGCTGTCTCTGGATTTCCCCTCATGATCTTGACCCCCCCCCCCAAATAATCCCTCCTCTTCTTTGACTGAATTCCTGATGCATGCTCGGGTGTGGATCTCTGCCTCTGCTTCATCAGTTACTAGATGAAGGCTATGTGATGACAGGTTATTCACCGACCTGATTACAGGGGAAGGCTAGTTCAGGCACGCTCTTCACTATTCCTAGAAGTCCTCGAGGATTCCTGGGAATTTCCCTCACACCAGGTTTTTCCTTAACCTTGAAATGGCTCCCTCAATCAAGATACCTCTTTCATTGCTCTCCCACTTGGTCCTTCCCCCAATTTCCATGCCGTTCCCTCACGTTTTCATCCCCCAACCCTTCCTCTTACTCCCACCCCCCCCCCCGCCACCGCCCCCAGTTTACCCAGGAGATCTCATCTATTTCCCCTTCCCAAGGTGATCCATGTGTCCCATGAGAGGTGTTTTTGACCACTCGCTTTTCTTCACAGTGGTGAAGACGACAGAAACCATGAGTAAATGCTCTGCTTTCCTGAGGGGGAGGGAGGAGCGTTGCATTTCCTCGCCACCGATGAGGTAGCTGACTGCTTTTTACACCGCAGTCCTCTGTGCTTTATAACCTTTTCTTTAAATAAACTGGTTCTCTCCAACGCCGCACAGCAGGTGTGGGCCGTGTTGTGATCTACCGCGGAGGATTCTGGGGCACTGAATCTCTTGGGAGCCATGGAGATTTTCAGTGCACGTTTATCCTGGATTCTGTTAGTGAGTAGTGTTGTTGTCTCAAACCTCACTGTTGAGAAGGTTCTCCTGTGTCCGCGAGGAGAGGGCTTCTCGCCCACCCGCCCCCATACACAGACTGAAGGACATTTGTTTATTCTGTCTCTGCATCTTAAAGGCCCGTCTTGTTGGGCTGTGCCCACGTGTCCATGATCTAGCCCAAGGTGTCGGTCACACCCGTCAGTCACAAATGCCCTTAGTCCTCCAGCCAGGAGTTACGGAGCTGAGGCTGCCCACCTTCTTCAGCCCATTTCCTTTAAACTTCAGAGCCCAAATACCTGTAATCCTGAAGTACTCTAGGATTGGCCCCAGCCGGGCCCCTTTGATGTCATATATTTACCATAGGGTCAGTCTCCCCGGGCCTTGGATCCTTTACTGACTCGGGTGAGGTTACCCCAGAAACCAAAAGGATTTCAGTTTGGGGGAGTCACCATCTTGGGAGGATGGGCCAAGGACTGGTCATTCAGTATTATTGGCCCCACCATGCACCTGGAGATGTCCACACTTCAGTGATATCTTGGTTAACCTGAGCAGGGATGGCTAGAAATCCTGGGGACTAGGTCACCTTAACACATTTACCCCAAAGCCCCTTTGCCTCAGCTTCTCCAGTGACCTGAACTGAAAGTGACATGTGTGTATGTGTATGTGTGTGTGATGTGGAGTCATCTCATGTCAAGAGTTACAAAAATTACATTTGAGAAATGGACACCAGCATATGTATCAACCGTTTACCTCAGTAGTTTTTTTTAAAAAAAATTTAATATTTATGAATGCATATAATGTGTTTTGATCAAACCTACCCCTGTTCCTTCCTCTCTAGCTCCTCCCCTATCCAGCAAGCTTTTCTTTCCCAGTTTTATGTGCTTTCTGTCTTTTTAAAAGAAAGTTTAATAATCACCGTTCTAGTTACTTTTCTATTGCTATGATACAACATCACGACCAAAGGGAACTTAAGAAAGAGAGTTTATTTTGAGTTTTGGCTTCAGAGGGATTATGAGTTCATGATGCTACAGTGGAGGCGTGGTAAGAAGGGGCAGGCACGGCAGCAGGGATAGGGCGCGGAGGGCTCATGCTTTATGGTAAACATGGGGTAAGAGTACAGTAAAGAGGTTTTTCATCTCAAAGCTCACCCGAGTAACAATTCTTCTAGCAAGGCCATACCCACCCCAGCGCCCCCAAACAGCTCTACCACATGGGGACCAAGTGTCCAAATGCCAGATGTTATAGGGTGCTCCTCTCATTCAAGTCGTCACACCATTTGACCATTTAGCGCTGCTTGCGCGTGCACGGGCATGGGACTGTCTGTCGGAGCAAGCATAGTCTCCCAGGACCCACCCCCTGAAGACGCTCCCCTTTTCAGTAGCCAGCAGTTGCCAGGAACTTCTCAGACAGGGGTGGGGCTTCTTTAGTCCCCTCCCACCACAATGGATTTAGGCTACTCTTGTTCAAAGTCCATACAGTTCCCTAGCAGTGAGTTCATGTGTGCGGTTTTACTGTCATGTCCTGCATAAATAGCTTTCCTCCTTCGCCCTTGCTCTTATAATTTTTATGCTCCCTTTTATGTGGGTCTCTATATTAATTTTCATTACTGAGAAAAGATTCTCTGATGAGGGTTGAGAAATGCACAAATACATAGGAATAATAAAGATAAGAAATCAAGTTGCTAAAAGTTTATCAATAGTATTAGGGTCTCCCGTACGGTCCATGGTTTAGCCAGTGACACATTTTTCACTCAGCTATGGGTACCAGTCACGGATTCCATCTTGTGGAGGGGGCTTTAAGTTCAAGCAGAAAGTATTTGGTTACTTCCATGCCACACTTGCGTGAGTGGGCATATCTTACCAGGCCGTCATTATGGCAGCTTGCAGGGTTCATACCTAGGTAAGATTATTGACGATTGTTCTCTTCTGATAGCATGCATAGAACTTTGCAGCACTGTGAAAGCTACCCAGTAGGGATGGAGCTTCCACACTGGTAGCAGCTTAATTCCTCCGTGTCCTGTGACGCAGGTGGATGGTGTCTCCAGCAACAGGGTCTTACCATCAAATTCTGAACAGCCAAGAACAATGGCAGTAGCTGTAATCATTTTGAGGGGATGGTAGCTGTGCTTTCTCAGTGACCGACAGCTCCAGGTAACCTATACCTGGCACTGACCTTTCGTTTGATAACCAACGATATTTGGGAGCATTGCCACCCTGCTATAGGTAACTCCATTTAACCCCCTTTTAGGTATGTGTGTATATATCTTAGGAAGCTACTCCCGGAGCAAGTTTTCATACGGCATTTTCAAAAGTCTCTATAGTTCAGTTATCCTTCCCCACCCTCCTCCTGCACACTGCTCTGCTCTTCTAAGGTCTGTTTTTAAGTGTGTGTGTGTGTAGATGTGCATGCATATATGCAGCAGGTGCCTGTGGAAGCCAGAAGAGGGCACTGGAGCCCCCAAAGTGGGGTTACAAACAGTTCTGAGCTGCGTGAGTGAGTGTTGAGAACTGGACTTGAGTCCTCTGGAAGAGCCACAGAAGCTCTTGAACTGCCCCGATTTACCTCAGGATCATTCTTTCCAGAAATGCAAGTTTTTTTTCCCCCACTCACTGAAAACAGCCATATATAAATTAAAAATAGGAAAAAAGACAAAATCTGAGCTTGTGTTTCTTTTTTTGTTACACTAGATAAATCTGAAACTACTTTTTCTTGAGAGTAGTGATGCAAACATAAAAGGACTTGATTGGGTTAATAGGAAACCACATGAAATAAACACTAGGATTTTGTGGAAAGTCATGCAGCGAAGTTCTACTGAACTTCGGAAGAGCAAAACCAAACCATCAGAACGTGGATTCCTCAGAGCCAACTATGCCTGAACTAGAACTCAATAAGCCTGGCTCCTAACACCGCACAGATGACTTTTCTGTTTGCTCACTTTTGTTTTTGCTGCATTGGGGACTGAAGCCGGGATCTTGTGTCTGCTGGCAAACAGTTCCACAGTGGAGCTCCGACCCCAGCACCCAAAATAACTGTTATTCACTGGATTGTGTGGCGATAATTTTCACAAGGGAATCATGTTACCTGATTGATCAGTTACTCCGATCTTGGTAACACTGGATTAAGACAAAATATTTAGGAATAATATTCATACAGAATGTTCTTGGCCAATAAGAAAACCCCTACAAAACATAACATATATAATAACATATCTTCCCTTCTTGCTTAGAACATCTTGGTGTAACGGACATGTCTCACAAACTGTAATTCATAATATTCCTCAGTTTGACAGGAATTCCAGTGAGCATTTTGTGTGGATACAGGTTACAGATTAATCTTATAATTCATAGGGAGAGATTCCCAGTTAACATAGATTGCCTCAGAACTACTCAGAAGTTGCTTCAGGAGAACACTCCTTTCTCAACATGGAAGTAACCTGCAATTGTCCACCATGTGCACATGGATAGCTAATTGAACATAATAATAAAGCTAGACTCAAATAATTAAGAAATGTGTTGTGCTTCAGAAAGGTGAAACTTCAAATTTACTGTGGTGAGGAGTACTAAGTGCAGCCTGGTTAGCCCTTAGGAAATGGCAAAAGTCCACTCCATCCCATACATGGGAATTTCGAATGCAACAGAGCTCTAAAGATGAAAAGAACTCCCTAAATACTTTGTACAATTAGAAATACTTATACAAATGAAAGTAAAAATAAACATATCAGAACCTATGGGATGCAATGGAAGTACTTTTTGGAAGTATTCTAACTCTGAATACCTACAGTCATAAGTCCAAGAGGAGTTTCTAACTATGAATACCTACAGTCATAAGTCCAAGAGAGGTTGATGCGATGGCTCAGTGGGCAAAGGTGCCTGCTAGCAAGCCTGAAGACCTGAGTTTGATCCCCAGGTAGGAAAGAACCCATTCCCACAAACTCTTCTGACTCCCACATGTATGAGATGAGATGTGCCACCCCTTACACAAATAAACATGTAAAAGTGAAAAGTCACTTCTTAGATAAAAGCCTGACAATACACCTAAAGTCCTTAGACTGACAAGAACAAGCCCATCAAAATTGATAGAAGGAAAAAAGATCAAAGCTGAAATTAATGAAACAGAAACTAAATGAACAATGCACTAATAGATCAATGAAACAAAGAGTTCTTTTTTTCAAGAATAAATAAAATTGGCAGACTTTTCACAAAACTAGCCCAAAGAAAGACGTGACACTAATAATATTAGCAATGAAAAGTCTAAATCACAGAGGATAATGCTGAAATCCAGACCAGAAGGATTCTTTTCGAAAATCATATTCTAATAAATTTGAAAATTTAGGAGAAATTGATACATTTCTAGACACATAAGATCTATTGACAATTGACTTAGGAAGATGCAACAAAGCCCTGAACAGTAATGATCAATAAGACTGGAAAGTAATAAATCAGCCCCCCAAGTCCATGACTAGAAAGATCTACCGATGAATTCTCCCAGACCTTTAAAAACAAATGCCAACACTTCTGAGGTTATTCCAAGAAAAAAGGGAAGAAACATTTCCAAACTCATAAAGATACCTGACACTAAAACCAGATAAGAAAGGAGGAGGACACAGCTAACAGCCAACCTCTTCGATGAACACAGATATGAAGGATTTCAATAAGAATTTAGAAACTTGCAAACTGAATTCAACACATCATGCAATCATTCTAGAAAATGATGAACATAATCCGGAATATAAACAGAATCAAGGATAAGAACTACAGAACCATTCAATGGATGCAGAAAAAGCCTTGGCAAAAACTCACATCCCTTCATAATAAAAGCCCTATAGAAAGGTGGACTAGAAGGATCAGACCTTAGGGCGATTAGGACTAGAGACTATAGACCTATAGCCCTTGTTAATGCTGACTGAGAAAAGATTGAAAGAATTTCCCCTAAAACCAGAAATGAGGCAAGCTTATCTATTGACACGACTCTTGTTTAATATAGCGTGTGAAATTATAGTTGGAGCAAGAGAGAGAAATACAATGGGTACTAACAGGAAAGGGAAAAGTCAAATTATTCTTGTTTGCAGATGCTATGATTCTATTCTTCTACCAGAAGTGTCTGAGATCTGATAAACACTTTCAACAAAATAGCAGGATACAAAGTTAATATAGAAGAAATCAGTAGCTTCTTATACACAAACAACAAACACATTGGAAGAGAAGTCAGGACAACAATCATATTTGCAATAGCTTCATCAAAGGAAATGCCAAGGAGTAAAACAGAATAATAACGATTTTTACAATGGAAACTATAAAGCACCGAATAAAGAAATCGGGAAACTAGAAGAAAGCAAAAACCAAAACAAAATCAAAAACAGAGAAAGAGGACCCCCCCCCCATATTCTCAGTTTAGCAGAAAGATGTTATTAAACTGGTCATATTGCCAAAATGATAACAGATTCAAAGCAATTCCCACCAAAAGCCAAAGGACATTCTTCACAGAAAAAGAAAAAAATCCTAAAACTTCTATAGAAACACAAGAGACTGAATATCCAAAGCAAGGCTGAGCGCAAAGATCGATGCAGTCAGTATCATAACACCTGACTCGGGACTATACTACGAAGGCATCTGAACAGAAACGGCACACACTGACTGGGTCCAAAGGCATGAAGACCAGTGGAGGAGAATGGGAAATTCAGATATAAGCCTCAGCATCTTCAGCTGTCTGGTTACTGACAGAAGGGCACAAAGGATACACCGGGAAACAAGACAACCTTTTAAACAAACTGTGCTGGAAAAACTGACGACCTTTCGAGGTTTCTCCTCCTGTGGAAACGTCAACCCAGAGTGATCAAAGACTTTGATGTAAGATTCGAAATGGAAATTTGCTAGAGAAAATACTTAAAAAACAAAACAAAACAAACTCCTCTACAACTATTAGTTTATTACTGTCATCCTGGACTCGTGGTCAGTATTCCTCTCCAAATTACAAAAACAAACACAACTGAAAAGAACTGAAGCCAAAATGATATAACGGGCAGCTGCTCCATCACAAAAGTGTGATAAACGACGAGGATGCTATTTTAGGACACTGGTTCTTTAGAAGAGACCCCTAAAGCGCTAAGTCGATTAACAGGACTCTAATGAATGAGTCTGGGGTTTTAAAGGAAAACACAAATAAATTGGATAATGGTACCAAGATGCAACACTTTTCTCTCTGACTTATAAAGGACAAATCACACTATTTGAAATCACACCCCGATTTTAATTTCAAATGTGGCATGATTTAATAAAAGCTGGCTTAAGTAATTAAAAATACTTTTAAATCGTCAAGTTCCCTGACAATCCATATTTAGATAAATGGACAAGGGTATCGATCATAGCCCTCTTTCTCAGAGCCCTTGCTGGACTTATTGTCGACAAAGAGTTTCATATGGCCGTCTCGGACTTTCAGCTCCTGCTTTTGGGGGTACATTCTCAGGCCTTGAATAGCGGAACTTCAGAATGTAACTGCTGCTGCATCGTAATGGCAGTTAAAGAACACAGAGTCCTCAGTAGAACACACTTTTCTGCTAGTCCTTCAGGGACCGTATGATGGCTAAAGAAACTCCATTTTATGCTAGACATGCATATTGATACCCTCTGGGCATTTGTCTCAGGCCCCAGTAACCCTTAGTCGGTGGCACCTCTCCACCAAATGTACAGCCCTGACTGTCTACTTGTTATGATATGACTAACTGCCTTTTGATTTCTGTAACCTGTTTACTCAGGCATTCAATGACTATTTTGAGGTTGCCTTGACTACCTAATCTTGGCAGAGCAGAACAGCTCTTGGCTTGCTTGTGCAGATACACAAGGTCTTCTTGTGGTTTTGCCTTAAAAAATTCTTCCCTCACCCCACCGTGCTTGGAAATCTCTAATTTAGCTTAGAGATTGTTGTTTACCAGCATCTTTAATAAACTTAACTAATTATAGTCAGGATCAAGTCTATGTTTTTTTTCTAGGGGTCACAAACTCCATAACGAAGACTTTCAGATTATTTGATTCTAATAATTTCATCACATGGTATACTTGATTATTCTTATCCCTAAAACTGGATTATGTGGAATCTCTCGTTCAATTGATCGTGATTTTGGAATTTCAACTGTGGATGAAAAGGTTTTAACTTTTATTACCCCCATCACAATATGCAAGGTGTATAGACAAAAGTTTTTTTTCAGCTAATAAAATTTAAAGAAAAGTACTGCAATAATTCATGACTAAAATGGGTAAAACCCAAAGCTAGCTCCCCTTGAGAAGAAAAATTTCAGGCCTATGGAAAGGACAATACTACTCATATAGAAAAAAGATGTATTTACTTAGAAGCATTCAGAATGTCACCAAACAGCTGTACTTTTTCCAATTACAGAGTGGTATTCAGTTAACAGAACAATACTCATTTTCCTATAAGCTACAACAAAACAATTCAAGATGAAAACCAAAACCAAACCAAACCAAACCAAACCAAAACAAAACAACAAAAAAAAACCCCAAAAATACTTCTGAGGCATTTTGACAGAAAATTGGCCTCATAAGGAGTGGTACTTTTAGGAGGTGTGGCCTTGATGGAGGAAGTGTGGCATTGTGGAGGCGGGCTTTGGGTCTCATATATGCTCAACCCATGCCCAGTGAGACAGACCACTTCCTGTTGCTTATGTATCAAGATGTAAAACTCTCAGCTCTTTCTCTAGCCCCATGTCTGCCTGCCCGAGTTGCATGACTCACCATGATAATAATGGACTAAACCTCTAAATTGAAAGCCACTCCATTGAATGTTTTCCTTCATAAGAGTTGCTGTGGTCATGGTGTCTCTTCACGGCAATAGAAACCCTAACTAAGATGACTGTCCCCACACAAACTATTTGTACTGTGTACCAACAAGAACCTGTTTTAAATTTCCATGCCAGTTTCTAACCCTAGATTGTCAGGCAGAGTTAATGGTTATTAAAAATAGCACCAGGACAGGGATATCTACAGACACATTTGGTAGTATATTAACTATACCAACTAGCTTATAGCTCAGACTAGTATAGTTGGTACAGTTAATAGTAGTATATTAACTATATATATGATAGCTAAATTAGGAATTAGCTTAAGTGCTCATCAACAAATGCATGGATAAAAAATATGGTATGCTACTAAATACGTGGTGGAGTTTTATTTGGTCATAAGGAAGAATAAAATAATGTTGTTTGCAAGAAAACTGAAGGGGCTGGAGATTATCATAGTAAGTGAAACAATCCAGTTGCACGAAAAGGTTTTGCATGTGTTCTTTCATATCATGGAAAGAGAAATTAAAAGTAGACATATGAAGGTGATATATATAAAGAGAAAAGGAGCAGGGCTTGATGAGTGATACAGGGAGTGAATATGATCAAAATACATTATTTACACAGGTCAAAGTGTAGTCCATTGTATTATACCATTAGTGATTGATGTGGGAGTCCTCTTTGTGAGCTGTGGTTACCATTGATTAATAAAGAAACTGCTTTGGACTTATAGCAAGGCAGAACTTAGCTAGGTGGGGAAAACTAAATTGAATGCTGGGAGGAAGAAGGCAGAGTCAGGGAGAAGCCATGTAGCCCTGCCAGAGACAGACACTGGGAACTTTACCCAGTAAGCCACAGCCATGTGGCGATACAAAGATTAATAGAAATGGGTTAAATTAAGATGTAAGAGTTAGCCAGTAAGAAGCTAGAGCTAATGAGCCAAGCAGGGTTTTAAATAATATAGTTCCTGTGTGATTATTTCAGTTCTGGATGACTGGAATGAACAAGCAGCCAATTACAAGTGTTTGCAAGTAAAAGCATAAAATATAAAGTGCTAGAAGAAAATATGTTGGAAATAATTTTCAACCTAGTAATGCAAAAGGCTGGTTACAGCTTAAAATTCAGAGCTAATAAATAATTAACAAATGTTATGTATAAATATAAAAAAACTTTCTATTATGAAAGAACACCATCAACATTATTAAAAGAAAAATGACTACAAAAAGTATATGAGCATATAAATAAAAATATTTCACTGATCAATGATTAATCACCCCTATAAAATATTTAAAATGAAAAACTTCACAGTATTCTTCCTTGTTGGTGGAGATGATAATGGCATAAGCCAAAGAGAGAAGCTGGGGCTATTTGATAAGGTTTCATCTGCATAAACTTGCAATATGCGGTTGGTGCAGCAAGCATGGCTGCAAGCGCTCATTCTAGAGTCATTTGTAATGTATGGATACCCATCTCATACAGGCTTATGACAGCAGTACTTCTGTGCAAATATTAGGAGCTGCTTAAATCCTGAATTATGGGACATCAAATAAACGACTATACATACACAATGAAGTAAAATGCAGTTATGAAAAAAAAAACCGAGAAAGATAAGATACCAATGGACTGGCATGGGAGCTGGTTAGGAAATGTTGGGGGCATAGGACAAAGTATAAAAACAAAATTTTGTTACCTTTTGTGGAAGGAAGAAGGTAAAATAATTAACACATGTGACTATACCCTCAGCCCTGCTTTTTGTGTGTGTTTGCGCACACACACATAAGTGTGCACTGGAATTACAAACAAATCCTATTTGAAAACTGCTTCATATGTATTGTAGAACTGTGAAACAAGTCCATCTGTCCATCTGTCTGTCTGGGGAGCTGGGCTTCTCACTTCGGAGAGAAAGTGCCGCAAATGTGAAGTGGAGCAATAAGGATGGACTACATAAACATGTGAGTTAATCTATGTTTATGTGCATAAGCATACTAGTTAACATTTATACATCTGTGTCTTAGTTAGGGTTTCTATTGCTGTGAAGAGACGCCATGACCACAGCAACACTTATAAAGGAAATGTTTAATTGGGGCTAGCTTATAGCTCAGAGGTTTAATTCATTAAGGTCACGGTGTCGAAAGCATGGCAGCATGCGGGCACACATGGTGTTGGAAAAGTAGCTGAGAGTTATACATCCAGATCAGCAGGCAGCAGGAAGAGAGAATGACTCTGGGCCTGGCTTGAGCTTCTGAAACCTCAAAGCCCAACCCCTTTGACACACTTCCTCCAACACAGCTGTACCTCCAGCAAGGCCACACCTTATAATAGTGCCACTCCCTATGGGCCTATGGGAGTCATTTTCATTCAAGCTACCACATTCTACTACCTCCCCCCTAAGGCTTTTCAGCATATCAGAATGCAAAATGCCTTTTGTCCAATTCAGAAGTCCCCATAGTCTCTCACAGTACCAACACTGTTTATAAGTCCAAAGTCCAGAGTCTTTTCTAAGACTTATGTAATCTTTTAACTGTAATCCCCTGCAAAGTAAAAATGAAAAAGCAGATCACATGCTTCCAACACACAATGACACATGATGCACATTCCTGGTCCAAAAGGGAGGAAAGGGAGCGTAGTGAGGAAATATCAGCTCACAACGTATTCTTGACTGTTAGCCAGGCCCTAACTTGAAACTTAAAAAAAAAGTCTTAAAACTTATTTTTTGAAAATTTCTTACAAAACTTTTGAGAATTTTGCTCATATCCGTCCCCCCTGCTTCCCCCTGAGACTCCTCTCAGACTCCTACCGTTATATTTTCCTTCCAACTTGATGCTTTCACTTTTTCTTTCTCCCTCCCCGCTTTGTTTCCCCTACAACAACAGCCCAATTGGCACTTCTAGTATGCAGGTGGGCAGGGGGCCATCCCTTATTCTTCATATGAGTGAGCTGTGTGGTACTGTTTTTCTGTGCCATACCTATTTCAATTAATATAATGATTTCACTGTAAATCCACAATAATAAATATTTGAGGGACAATAACTTGATAACTGTTATACCCAGATCTGCAGAGTCCCCCCAAAACACCAAGAAGACCAAGTCCTGTATGTAAAGGCAAAGAACCTTTTTTCTTACACAAGTTAGTGAGCTTGGACTCTCTGTGTGCCCAACATATTGGTATGATCAGAGAGCACTGATCACAATGGAGGTGGAGTTTTTATAATAGCAGAGGGATTTTTAAGGTTCAGGACCCCTGATTGGCTGACATTTGTCTAGGGGTGTCCTGGTGAAAAGTAATCTGTGTGTGCTGGCAGGTGATCCTATATACAATGGTTGGAGTATTAGGAATTTCCTTTGGATGGTCTGTTTCTTGGGGGAGCATGGGTGGTCTCTGTTTGTGGTCTTTAATTTGGAGTCAAGTAAGTTTATGATCGGGGTGGTTAAGAAAGATCAACTGAGTTTGTATTGTGAGGAAGAATGGTTGTGGGTTTTTTTCTCACTTATTATTGCTGTTTAGAAAGTAACCAATGAATCCGGGCATGATGGTGCATGTTTGTAATCTCAGTACTTGCTGGCCCAAGTACTTGTTTTTCTTGATAACCATTCCCACACAGAATGTGAGTCTATACAAGCAATAGCTTCTTTTCTCATACCTGTGACCAAATATCTGGTCCTAAGTAACTTTTAAGGAAGGAAGGATCTATTTTGCTCATGGTCTGTGGGCACAGTTTGTCACAGTGAGGAAGGAACGGCCCTAGAAGCAGTCGGGGCTGTGGCAGCAGCAGTGTGAAGCCGTTCACTCACACCTGGGAAGGTAAGGGAACAGAGATGGGACCAGAAGAAAGAACCCCAAGCAACCCTTTTCCTCCTGACTCACCGCCGGATCTCCCAAAGGGTCCACTACTTCCCCAAACAGCACCACCAGCTAGGGAGTAAGTGCTCAAACATTAGAGCCTGTGGGGCATTTCATATCTAAACTGTCACAGTTTATTCAATTGGCACATTACGTCTTCAGCTTCTGCATCCACACAGTCAGTCAATCAGAGAGTGAAGATGCTATTAGACCCACAGTGGTTGTATCTGTATCTGACTATGAAGTTTTCCCTTACCATTATTCTCTAAGTAGCATGTATTTATGTAAGATTTACATGGTACTAACAGTTACAAGCCATATGCAGACATCTAAAGCAGTCAGGCTATGGGTATGTTACATACAAACACTAGGCTATTCTGTAAGGATACTGGAGAGTCTGTGGACTTGAGATCTTTTGGGAGTCCTGCAGATATTATGTAATGATTACTCTTTATGTTATTAGCATATCATGGTAGCAGGTATATTAATTATCACTAATAAATTAATATTAAGCATATCAAAACAAGAAACTACTGCAATTTCCAGAAATAAGCCTCTCCTGGGTGTGGTGGTGGATATCTTTAATCCTAGCACTTGGGAAGCAGAGGCAGATGGATCTCTGTGGGTTCAAGGCCAGCCTGATCTACATAGTGAATTCCAGGACAGCCAGAGCTACATAATAGAGAGACTTTGCCTCAAGAAACAAAACAAAATAAAACAAACAAAAAGAAATATACTGTACTTGGCATTTTCTTTGGGGATCCAACCAGCTCTCAAATAAAGACATAGAGATTTATTATTAATTGTGGTTGGCCTTAGCTTAAGCTTGTCTCAATAGCCCTTTTAACCTAATTTAACCTGTTTCTCTTCATCTACATTTTGCCTTGATGCTTTTCACCTTTCTTTATATCCTGCTTTTCTGCTTCCCCTGTGTCTCTCTGACTGACCCCTGGCTTCTCCCTGGCATCTCTTCTTCTTCCTTCCCTGAGCCTAAACTCCTCCTCCTTACTCTCCCTGCCTGGAAATTCTGTCTATATCTCCTTCTTCCCTATAGGCCATTCAGTTCTTTTATTAGACCAGTCAGGTTCCCTAGGCAGGCAAGGTAAAACATCAACACATCTTTTCATAGTTAAACAAATATTCCATAAGAGCATAGCTCTGCTTAGTGGTTCTGGTTCAGGGTTTCTCATGAGACTGTAATCAAGGTGTCAGCCAGAGCTGTAGTGAGCTGACTATAGACTAGGTGAAGGATTTGTATCTCAGCTCACCCCTAAGGCTTGTTGCCATATAAATGTCTTCAGACCCAGCAGCTGGCTCCTCTGGGTAGCTTGTGAATAACATGACAGTGTCTTCTATAATTCCATCTCAGAAATGATATATTTTTGACACATTCTATTGAGTGTACCAAGCCACTCTGTCACCGTGGTCTGGATTAGGCGCACTCTCAAGTTTTCTTGTCTTGAGCGTCCTTGCCTCCCTTCTTCCTGTGACAAGTATTTTGCTATGACTTTAACATTATGCTGATATTTCTGCCCCACCTTCTTCAGTCTAGGGGCCCGATATGTTCTTCACAGATTTAGTGCTAGTACATTTTTCGTGGGTGTCTTAGTCACTGTTCTATTGCTGAGAAGAGACACCATGATCAAGGTAACTTTTATAAAAGAAAGCATTTAATTGGAATTGACTTATAGTTCAGAGGTTTCATCTATTATCATCTTGGCAGGAAACATGGTGGCACACAGGCAGATAGGTGCTGGAGAAGAAGCTGAGAGCTCTACATCTGAATCAGCAGGTAGCAGGAAGAGAGAGAGACACTATCTCTGGCTTGAGTATCTGAAACCTCAAAGTGTCCCCCTCCCCAGTGACATACTTCCTCCAATAAGGTCATACATTGCCCCATAGGTTACTCCCTATGGGCCTATGGGGGCAATTTTTATTCAAACCACCATATTTCACTCTTTGGCCCCCATAGGCTTGTAGTCATATCATAATGTAGAAATGCATTCATTCTGACTTCAAAAGCCCTCATAGTCTATCACAGTCTTAACACTGTTTAAAAGTTCAAAGTCCAAAGTCCTCCTGAGACTTATGCAGTCTCTTTACTGTAATCCCCTGCAAAATCAAAATAAAAAAGATCACATATGCCCAACATACAATGTCATAGAATATACATTTCTGCTCTAAAAGGGAGGGAAGGAGACCTAGGAGAATAATGAGGAAACACTGGACTAAAGCAAGACTGAAAACCAGCTGGGCAAACTTCAAATCCTGCATCTCCGTGTCGTCTGATGTCAAAGTGCTCGTCAGATCTTCAGCTGCTTTCAATTTTGTTGACTGCAACATGCTTTATGCCTGTCCTGGCTCCGCCCCCTGTCAGCAGCTCTCCTTAGCAGGTGTCCCATGACTCAGGCATCTTTAACATCTAAGCTTTGCCTTCACAGCTCAACACAATGGCCTCTCTAGGACATGACTATGCAGGGACGTGCCTGACACATGCCTGGCCTCAGCAGCTTCCCTTAGCCATGGAGGGAGATCCCATAACCCCTTTCTTCTATCCTTGATTCTAAAGGCAGAACCAAATTTTACTGCTTGCTGGGGCTGGAACATGGCTCCCCTCATTCAAGTACATTGTCACCAGCTTTTTGTTTTCCGTGGTTTCCTTTACTACATAAGCGTGGTTGTCCTGAAACTAGCTCTGTAGACCAGGCTGGCCTCAAACTCAGAGATCCATCAGCCTCTGCCTTCTGAATGTTGGGATTAGAGATGTGCACCAGCATGCCCTGCCCTAATCATTTTTAAAATTCGTTTTCACTTTTCTTTAGTTCCCTTTCACAAGTTGGAAGCTGAGCTGGGTGGGCTCTTGCCCTGAGGTCCCCACTCTCTTTATTCCACTTAGCATCAGGCTTTTCTTTAAACTGTTTATACTTCCTGGTGCCCCCTTTTCCTCAAACTATACATGTTGTATTTTTCTTGCTTAACTTGCTCCTTTTCAATATAGATCGCATAAGTATGACTACCAGTAACCAAGCAACACAACTAGGCTATCTGGAAATTTCTGTCGAAGCTGTTAATCTGGAACTCTTCAATTTAGCCTCAGGCAGATATTTTGGACAAGAGTAGAGATCAGTCATCTTTTTCATCAAAATATCACAAGAATGATCTTTAGGCCACATATTAATATTCTCCTCTGAAATCTCTTTCACCAGGCCCCCAGAGTTCAAATCCCCCTCAGCACCACTGTCTTCTGTGCTCCTACTAGTGTGACCCATTAAGCCTTGCTTAAAGCATTCAACTGCTTTCCTAATCCAGAGTCCCTGAGCCCACATTCCTCCAAACAAAAGCAAGCATGGTCTGGCCTATCGCAGCAGTAACCCCAGTCCCTCGTCCCAACTTCTGTTTTAGGTAGGGTTTCTATTGCTGTGAAGATACATTATAGCCATAGCATCTCTTATAAAAGACAGCATTTCATCGGGGTGGCTTGCTTACATTTTAGAGGTTTAGTCCATTATCATCATATCAGGAAGAGTGGCTGCATGCAGTCAAACATGGTGCCATGGTGCCAGACAGAAAACTGAGAATTCTACATCGAGATTGGCAGGCAATAGGGAGAGAGAGAGAGAGAGAGAGAGAGAGAGAGAGAAACAGAGACAGAGAGACTGGGCCTGGCTTGAGTATCTGAAACCTCAGAACTCTGCAGTGACACACTTCCTCCAACAAGGCCACAATTACTCCAACAAGCTAAACCTCCTAAAAAGTGCTATTCCTTATGAACCTATGGTGACCATTTTCATTCAAACCACATTGGTCGACGATCTTTGTTGAATGACTCATTAAACTGAATGTAGGATGAAAGCAGCTAAGAGCTCTTGGATTCCAAAGACTGACAGACAGGTGGGAGCCTTTCTCACCTCGGTTTCCCCATCCTTCTTGTGTCTCCATTCTCATCACTGCCACAGTCTCCACATCATCGCCGTGGCTCTGCTTTGCTTGTCCTCCCAGTGGGCCGCAGCGATCCAGAGCTCTGCTGAGCGAGCTCTTCCAGGCCCAGAGCGTGCCAGCCAGCACCACAATTGAGTTTTGTTTTCATTATGCAGGCTTCCTGTGAAGTTCCAAATTAATTTGAATCCTCTCCTCACTTCTAAGGCCTCTCTACAAAGGGCTGCGTTTTTGCCTTCCTTGGTACAGGGGGGGGGGCTCTCCCACTTCCCTAGAATGGCTTTCCTCCTGGCAAGGACTGCATGCCCCTCATCTCTCTGCCAGAGTAGTGAGTTTCCAGACCTCCAAGCTGCGGGTGGCTGTCCACCTGGGCTCTGGGGAAGCATGCCCAGGCCACCTGCACTGTTCCAACACCCACCTGTGTCCAATGAACCCCTAGCTTTTAAAATTCACACCACAGTATGCATTCTTATCTGTATTATTGTTTGCTTGAGTTTCTGTTAATGATAGACAACATGAAAACAGCTTTCCTACAGAGCACTAAACATTTAACTGTCTTCCTTAAGCTGAGACGGGTTATGTCATTGAGAGAAATGCATGACATGACCTATGGATGCTTGAATCCCTTAAATAGAAGGACACAGTATTTCTGTGTAACATACACATCTTCTTGTATACTTTCTTTTGCAGGATTTTTTTTCAATTTTATTTTATGTGCATTACTGTTTGGTCAAGGTTTTGGGTTCCCTGGTACTGGAGTTATAGACAGTTATGAGCTGCCATGTGTGTGCTGGGAACTGAACCCGGGGTCCTCTGGAAGAGAAGTCAGTGCTCTCAACCACTGAGCCATCTCTCCAGCCTCCTTCTTGTATTCTTTAAATCACCTTCAGCAGCCGCTGCTCTGGATTGCCTAGGTGGTGACGTCAAATCTGTGCACCTCCATCACGGATGCACGCACTTTCTGATTGACTGACTCCTCAGACGAGGAACCCACACGTGCTGAAGGCCATGTACTCTGCGTTCTTCTTTTCTGGCCTAGAGTCTTTGAACAGCACACACGAACCCACTCAGGAAAGTGGTGAGGAGAAAAGGAGGCTCCTGTGGTGACCTGTGACATCACTGTGTTAGTGCCCGCTGCACTTTGACCTCACCAAACCTCCGCAGCAAGTGTGATGGACCTCATGGTGTCTGAGGTTCACACTCAGGCTGCTCCTTTGCCTTCCGTGAGGCTGGTTCAAGGCCGTCTGCCCAGCATCTTCCTGCCCTCACTCAGCATGATCACCTTACTTGATTGAAGAGTTTTTCCCACCGGGAGTGAAGAGTTTATGGATCTTTAAAGTGAGAGCAAATAAATGAGGCGCGGTACTGTCCACATCCTCCTGCAGGGCTAGGTGCATGGAACCTGGAGCCACATGCTTTCTGGCTGGCAGTGGTGGGAACATTTTTGGGCCGTGACACGGAAAGTTGTGATGGCATGACCCAGGCAGACTTCAGGGAGTTGTTTTGAAGCAATGGCCTCCCCCAGGTTTCTTGCCCCCTTCCCCACTCCTCAGAAGCCATGCTATTTCATTTCCCCATCTCTTGGATTTTTCCTCCATTTTTAAAAAATATTTTTAGTAGGTGCTGGACAGACTGATCCTACTAACTCCATGAGTTGCTAAGAACCTCAGTTTCCCTAATTCACGACCAGAAAGCCTTTTTATTTACTATTTTAAGGAATAGGAAGAGATTTGGTAGACTCTCTGGTAGGAGTCATAGCCAGGTTCCCACCGAGATATCCACACATAAGGGTCCTATATTCATCCCAGGCTCAGACCTCCCGTGCGGCAGCTGAGCCATCAGGCTGGCTGTGAAACGCCTCATTTTATTTTCTGCCTAACATCAGGCTGCAAATGAAAATACCTTTTCAACCCTAGTATTATTACCCCTATGGATGGTACCTTTAATGCGCGCTATTCATTGTTATAATGGCCGCACCTGTGTAGCAAGCGCGCATCAGAACTGCAGCAGCTGTGGACTGTAATTGCAAAACATTATTTTCTGTTTCTCCCTGAAAGCTTTTGTGTGTGTGTGTGTGTGCGTGTGCGTGTGTGTGTGCGCGCGCACACACACACACACACACACACACACGTGTTGTTTCAGTGTCCATGTGGTTTGCTTCATCTGCAATGACTTTGTCTCAAACCGCCTCCCTACACCCAACCTCTCTTTTTAGATAAGGTTAAACATAAATACGTTTATTTCTCAATGTCAGCACCCCACCCCTCCCACCACACACGGTCAGTAATGATGCTTCAGAGAGCTACTTGGGGGCACGTGGTCTTCGAAAGGGTTGCTGTGATCGCCGCTGTTGGGAGCAGTGTCCCTTATAGGCTGGCACCCAGGCACTGCCGTGATTAATGCCTTTATCCCTGGATACTCAGCCCCGGGGCGTCTGCGGGACAGTGAATCAATTTAGCATTCGCAGATCCAGATAATCACAGGCACCAAAGATGTTTTTGCACGAGGGACTCCCTAGCTCAAAACAAGATTTCGAAGGGAAAAAGATGTTTCCCCTGTTTCTCTCTTCTCATTTTCTTTGTATTCTCTGAAGCCACACTAGTCCTCGGTGCAATACTGAGCCCGCTGGAAAACTGCTAATCTGTCAGCGCTACAGACCGGACAGAGCGTTAGCTGCCAGCAGGCACTTGGCGGGGTGGGGGGCAGCTCCTGTGTCCTCATCTGCCTCTCTCCCATCCATCACGCTACCACTTCTCTGGGGACGTTCGGTGACACACATCATGGCACACTGACATTGAAGTAGGTACTTGTAGTTATCTCAGTAAAGACCTGGGGTAGAGCAACGAAAAAATGTGCCAGGGGATTAAAGAAATTGAGCTTCCTTCCTCCCCCGGGTTGACTTCCTTGCCGGACTTGCCTGAGCAGAGGATGCATGTGGAGGAAACCGAGGCAGTGGTCTATCTCAGATGTCAGTGGCTCACCGGTTTTGACTGCGTGACAGGACCGTTCATCCCAAGTGCTGGGGAACAGGAGCTAGATCTGCTGACAGCTTGGGGGACTTGTCGCAAGACGGGGCTTTTCTCAGTTTCTCCCCAGAGGGAATGTAGACATGGACTATCAGCACAGTTAATTCACATCCTTAGAGTGAAAATGTTTCTCAGAGAAACAGTACCCGAAACCCTGCGAAGCCTAGACTTTAATGCAGAAGCTCACCCGGTGAAACAGCGGTGAGGAGGTAAGCGATGCAGGTTTTCTGTCTTGTTCTCATCTCGCAGTGCAATCTACTTCGCAGGCCTGCAGACCTCTCCACCCTGGACTCCTAAACACAGGGCGCAGACGGCCCAGAGATGCTGCATTTTGTTGCGAGGGTGTGACCTGGTCAAGGGTTTGGCCCTCTCTTTGCTATAGTTTTACTAATGTCTGTTTTACTTGTCTGATTTACTAACAAATAAGAATAAAATAAAATAGATGGTAAGGATAACTGACTAAAAGGAAGAGGGAAACACTACAAAGCATTTTACAAACGCTCAGGAAGAATACAGACTTCTTTTTTTCTCCCTCAGGGCTTCACACACCCTGAGCTATAGAGCCACAACCCCTTCAGGTGTCTCGTTTTAAGTCTTAGGTTTTAAACCAGGTGTGGTGGTGTGTCAATACTTGGGAGGCAGAGGCAGAGGAATCGCCATTCCAAGGCCACCTTGGGCTTCACCACAAGACTCTCTCAAAACACTGTGAGTAAAAATTATAAGGGCTGATAACTTTTTATAATATTAAAATATATTGAAAAATCCGAGACTTGCCAGGCAGACTTGGATTTCTTTATAAGGGGAGATCATCAACAACAAGGAGAACGGAACTGGGTGGGGACAGAAGCAAGATGGGAGTCTGCCAAGATTTTCTATCAGGTCCTGTAAGAGTTAGAGAGTGGGTGAGACTTGAAAGAAGCTTAGCAAACCTGTTTAGTGTCTTGTTTTTCCCTGGAGAATTTATTTATTGTTGAAATGGGCTTTCAGTTCAATGCTGCATAAGTTTTGTGATCTTTTTTATAGTGACTTACTTTGTGTGTGTGTGTGCGTGCGTGCGTGTGTGTGTGTGTGCGTGCGTGTGTGTGTGTGTGCGTGCGTGCGTGCGTGTGTGTGTGTGCGTGCGTGCGTGTGTGTGTGTGTGCGTGCGTGCGTGTGTGTGTGCGTGCGTGCGTGTGTGTGTGTGTGCGTGCGTGTGTGTGTGCGTGCGCGTGTGTGTGTGTGTGCGTGCGCGTGTGCGTGTGTGTGTGCGTGCGTGTGTGTGTGTATCAATGCTCTGTAGGAATAGTGATAGAAATGAGAAGGCCAAGGCAGCCTTCTGGAGGCCTCAAACAAGCTGGGAAGCAAGAGCCTGGTGGTTGTTCCTCATGTTCCTGCCCAGGAGGTGGCAATATTTCCTCAAGAATTTTCCAGAGAAGCCTTGCTTAAGGAAAAAAAAAAATCACAATTTATCTGAGGACATTGTGTTTTGTTCTCCTTTCAAAGGTACAACCCAAGCAAGCGTGGTCCCCACAGCCATGCTCTCCCTCAGTTTTTGACCAATGAATGTACATTATACTTTTTTCCTTAGAAGAGAAAATTTAAATTGTGAAAGATTTTCAGCCTGAAATGAGAGTGAACAAATGAAGTGCATGGATTTATTATGAAGACAAAATTTAAATCTGTGCACCTCCATAAGTCCCTTTAACCCCAGGTTATCTAACTACTCCCCAAGGAAGAGGTCTGGGTGAAGTTGTGTCCTTAGCTGTTAAATCTGATGCCACTCACAACCGTGACCAGGTGTTACCTTATGAAAGTCCCTTAAAACATGCTTTGAATGATCTTTTTTCTATATTTGATGGTGTTCTTGCCTTGTGTGTGCGTGTGTGTGTCTGTGCGCATGTGCGTGCACGCCTAGTGTATGCTGGTTTAGTGGGTGCTGGTATGCTGTGTATACTGACTGGTTTTGTGTCAGCTTACATGAGCCAGAGTCATCAGAGGGGAGGGAGCCTCAGCTGAGAAAATGCCTCCATAAGATCCAGCTGTAAGGCATTTTCTTAATTAGTGGTCAATGGGGGAGGACACAATTCCTGGTGGGTGGGGCCATCCCTGGGTTGGTAGTCCTGGGTTCTATAAGAAAGTAGGCTGAGCAAGCCATGGGGAGCAAGCCACTAAGCAGCACCCCTCCATGGCCTCTGCATCAGCTCCTGCCTCCAGGTTCCTTCTCTGAATGAGTTCCTGTCCTCACTGCCTTTGATGATATGGAGCTGTGAATGAAAAAAACCCATCTGTCTACTCCCCGTCTGACTTTTGGTCATAGTGTTTCATCACAGCCATGGCAACCCCGACGGAGATACTGCAAATGCATATGTGCCATAGAGGCCAGAGGTCCAACATCGGATGTCTTCCGTCACTTTCCACCTCATTTATCTAATTATTTAATAATTATTTATCAAGATAGGGTTTTCTGTGTAGCCCTGACTGTCTTAGAACTCACTCTGGCTGGCCTCAAACTCCGAGATCTGCCTCCATCTGCCTCCCCAGTGCTAGGATAAAAGGCGTCCACCGCCATACTGGCCTTAAATGTGTAGTCCAGGCTGATCCTCCTGCCTCCATCTGCTGAGCTTTGCTGGTGTGCCTCACTTCAACCAGCTCCACCTTTGCCTTGGAGACAGAGTCTCACTTTGAGCCTGGAGCTTGCTGTTTGAGCCACACTAGCAGGCAAGCAAGCCCGGAGACCCTCTGAACCCAGGTCCTCATGATTGTGCCGTAAGCACTTTGTGACCACGCCATCTCCCCGGCCCAAGTTTTCTTGTTTCTCAATATTTGCTCATGCTGTAGAGATTCAGAAGCAAGGGGCCAGGGCGTGAAGAGCCTTGTTTGGACTGAGGTAGTGAAAATGAAGCAATGGCTCAGGTTAAGAATATTTAGAGTCCTACATGTGATCTAGTATCGTAAGTTTGGGGAATGTGGTTCTAGGAGCCCAAAATCTTAGCCTGTTTACTTCTGGCCCACCTTATCTTTATCCCATTTTCCAACTATTTAATTTGTGGAAAGCACGGTAGCTAAAAACATGTGTGTACATACACACTGATGAGTGAGATTTAAAGAAACTATTATAAGGCTCTAGAATGCTCATTGGGTAAGCACACTTGTTGTTCTTGTAGAAGGCCCTAGTTCATTTCTCAGCACCTACAGAGTGGCTCACAACGGTGTGTAACTCCAGTTCTAGGAATCTGACACACTTTTCTGGCCTTTGTGGGCATCAGGCACACATGTGGGGCACATACATACATGCAGGCAAAGCATTCATACGTATAAAATAACAAAAAAGAAAGCTGCAATTACTTTACCCAAGACTGACTTCTGACCAGAATATTTGTCTAAATTACTTATATCCTGCTTTTAGCCAAGCGTTTGAGAACAAGGTTTGGACATAATGAAGTCAGAGTTGAGAGACATGTCACTCGCCCCAGGTGGATCACTACACTTTGAAACCCTGGGTTAGAATATCACGTCACATGAACAGTTACTCTGCGTCAATGAAGAATAAAAATGGTCCAAGACCTAACTAAAGAACAAAGTTGATCTTTACTTTCAGACAGAGTCTTTCTATGTCACCCAGAATGGGCTCAGACGAGTGCGTTTCCCTCAGCCCGAGGAGGGCCAGGACATGTCACCATGACGACGGAGTGAGTCTTTATGTTTTTCTCATCTCACAATCTCATCTCTCATGCTTCCTCTTGGTACTCTGTGGGGGACTGTACCACCCAAAAGACCTTCGCCACTCAAAGTCCCAAGAGTCCCCAAATGATGAAGAAATATCAGAAGTCTTGCCTGTAAAACATGGAGAAATGAGGGTCGTACACATAGATTTGGGACCGTGTCTGTGCTTCCTCCTTCGCTACTGTCGTCTGTTGAAATAGGTGACCCAGTGTAGCTCACTTACTGTTGGTGAGCAGGGGATGATACGCTTGAGTTTCATTGGTATGTGTGAGGCTCAGCCTTAGTCAATATTTATATATAATGGTGGTTCTCATCAGGCCACAAGACCTTAGTCATGACATGGTTATCTGTCACAGCCCATCTATAAAAGGGCTTTTACTTATCATCATCGGCAACAACAAACATTTATGGAGGAGCTGCTGTGTGTTGTAATTGATTTAATGAAATTGTTAATTGTTGCTTCCTCTTCCCATAAATATCTTCTGAAGTCTAATATCAGTTGACTCGCAGAGGCGCCAGGTTATGATACCTTGCCATTTAGACAGATCAAGCGTGCATTCTTGAATACGCAGAGAATTTTATCCCTGTTTATATTTTATATATGTAGTGAAAAGTTCCTCTCCAACACCAGCTTAAAGAAATCTCTTCCCAGTAGAATGTTTTAGAATCACTAGCAGTGGGGGTTCGTCGTTCTCTGTCATTTGTCTGCTGTGTGCCTAGTAAACCTGAGCTGTTCTTTCCTGCCCGGTTGTGACTGTATTACCTTTCCTGGTTCGTGATAAAGTAGCCCTCAAAAGTGAGCTGAAGGAGAAAGCTTTATTTTGACCCTCAGTTCAAGGGTACAGTCTGTTATGATAGAAAGTCACACCCGGCAGGATCTTGAGGTGGCTGGCTGGCCACATGACACCTGTTTTCAAGAAGCAGAAGGGAACTAAGGTTGTCTTTCTGAGTCTTCCTTTTTTATTCGGTCTTGGTCCCCAGCCCACGGAATGGTGAGGGTGCCGCTCACCGTTAAGGTGAGGCTTCTCACTCGATTAGCCCAGTCTAAGTGGTCCCTCACAGTACAGGAGTGTCCAGGGCCTTTCTCAGTCTGGACAGTCCCTCACAGACCTGCTCAGAGGCTTGTCTTCTAGGTGATTCTAGACCTGGTTCAGCTGACAGTATCGATCCTCACAGGGCCCCTTCAAGCTGGTGGTGAGCATCCTACGATCCCCAGCCATCCTCTGTCCCTCAGCGTCCTGTGCTGATGCTGACTGGATTATGCCTTTGGCCAGTCTCCAGCTAGAGTTGAGGTGCAAAGGAGGATGGTCTAGTGTTTGGTTAGGATGACTCAGCTTCCCTATTCCATTTCATTCACTCCTACTCTGGAGAAGCAGCAAAGCTCTGCCCAGAACCACTCAAGGGATGGGCAGGGAGGCACACCCCTGAAACACCCACGACTGTCTCTCAGTTCTGACATGGGGCCAGTGTCCCTGGAGATGTCATGCCCTGTCTGGGGCTCCCATTCCTACTCATTTCCCAGGCCAGCAAGTCAAGGGCAACTCTCATCCTTTGCTGCTCCGGGACCTCTTCTGCTTCTCTTAAAGCCACTCTGTGCTGCCATTCCTAACTGAAATTTGAGTTTTGTCCCAAAGACAAAACTCCTCCCAGTTAAAGAAATTTAAATGAAGTTTTTTTTTTCGTATCTAAAGTTTGTATTATTTGCATTCTACCACAGTGCCCCGAGAGTTAGACACTGAACCCGGAGTGGAGGTGCTGGAGAGAAAAAGGGAATTTAGAACCTCAGGGCTTTATAAAACTGGTAATACAATGGTGTCTACAAAGTAACTGGCCAATTATTTGATCACAATTCGAGACAGAACTCTGACAGCTCATGGAGAGTGTGGCCTAAATTGCTGGTTTGAGATGAGACTTTTTGGGAAATCCACAGAGGGTTTACATAGCCACTTTCTGCTGCCTTATTTAAGTCACAGGAAAGATTAACATGCACTAGGCTGAGCTCAGACAATGGAGGCAAAGCTAACAAGAAATAATTTTGCTTCTGACAGATTCTCTTCTTCATTCTGCCACTTAACTCCAAGTGGAGAGCAATGTAAACCTTATATCATAAAATAAATGCCTATTGATTGATTAAACATTGGCAACAGCTTCCCGCCTCCATCTGTGTGAAAAAGGCGTTTATTCTGAGAATTAACCCTTCCGTTGGCCTGAGTCATGCTGGTAATATGTACCCTGGATTAACCCTTCCGTAGGCCTGATGCGTGCTAGTAATATACATCCTGAATGTTGGAGGCCAGACTGTGTGTTCACACTGTGCCCTTATGTGAATGAGGCTGTTTATTTTCCGATGTGGCTAGCATGCGATGGTGAAAGGCTACTTTTGGGGTTTAATTTAGATACACATCAGAATCATGTTATTGACTTCATTTCATCAGAAACATGGTGCCTCCTCATTTTTGGGGGACTCTTTTCTGGATCTACAATGAAGAGACTTTTTTTTTTAAAGTAAGATTCACTGGGAAGGAATTCCCCATGTAGTTAAAATAAGCCCTGCTCATTGGAGATGTTTCTTATCTAGGCAGTCCTTTGGCCTGCTGAGGAAGACACAGATCTTCCTTCTTGCGGTCAGAGGGGGAGCAAAAGGAAAGATCTGCGTCTGTCTTGACTGTCTTCATCCCAACAGTAGCCTCTCTGTAGCTATTGCCTTAGTTCAAGGTTTCAGAGTGTGAGCCTTTCTGTGGTTTCCAGGCCTCTCCCAAGGCCCCACCCTCGACAAGGGTCCTAAGAATGGAGTCAACAACACAGCAGACAGTCCTGTTTCTGCTGGACAAATACCCAGTTTGGGTTTCACTTGACAACTCCTACTGGGCACTCCGGTGAGCCAACAATGTCAGACAATGCAGAAAGACACAGACTATAGGAGGCTCACTCCTTTCCTCTCGAATTTGTTAGTGGAAAGGGTGCATCGGTGGAGCTAGGTACAAGGTGGACAACAATGTTTGGGAGGAAGAGGAAGAGGACGAAGTTTGAAGCAGAGGACTATTCAGGCAGCAGAGAGAGTTAATAGAAGGTGACATATTTTGAACGTGTTACGTATGAGCTTATCTAGATCCTCTTAGACATTCTTCCTTCTTCACTGTAAATCAGGACATTTTAAAATATTGATATAATTTGTCGTACCATGAAATTTTGTCTCCCTGCCCTTACACCCCCAATTTAGGAGTCGTTTGACTTCTTAAAGTTCAAAGTTCCTCTACATTTTTTATAATGGATGAAATTGCTTGACAAAATTGAGTAGGTGCTGACTGATTGTAGATTCCTAATAGGCCAACAGTGAGGTCTTCAGTATTCCCTGAAAGCAGAGCAGTGTGTAAGAGATAGGCCTAGCTGAGCAGTGTGATTTAGTAGGTCGGATAAAATATTGAATGCCATTTCAAATTCTGTCTCTAGTTCATTGGATAGTCATTTAAATACTCTATATCTCAGTTTTCATAGTAATAAATTGTAGATAATAATGTTCTCGAAGCCATTAGAGGATATTAATGTTAGAGCAGAACTTTCGAATCCTGATATTTTAGAAAGCATCATTTAATCAGTGTTTAGTTAGACAGTGTAAGAAGGTGACGAGGCGTACCTCCAAAGGAACATTGTGAACACTCCACAATATATTAAAGTATTATATATGTGTACATACAATGTAGCTGGGCATGGAGGCTTATGCATAAAATCTCAGCACTCAAGGGGCTGAGGCAATAGATTGCTATGAGTTTTGAGACCAGCCTAGGCTACATATTAAGTTTGAAGCCAGTCTGAGATATAGTGAGACCCTGTCTCAAACACACACACACACACACACACACACACACACACACAGTCACTTGCTTTTATTTAATTTAAGCTATTTCTGTCCTTTTTTGAAGCATTTCGGTTTCTCAGAAAGGAAGCTAATAATTGCTTTAAGTATTTCTCCTTAGAAGGTTAATATCGTCTTAGGTTCTTTGGACATCCCACTTCCTCCAGGCCCCTGTCTCCGCAGGCTGTTAATGACATTGGAACTTAGAGTTGACGTTAGTCACAAGAGAGGATCTCCCCTGTACGAAAGCCCTGCAGACTACAAGAGGAACAGATCTTGCTCTGAAGGTGACCTGCTTTCCGCACAGCTGGGGACTCCGGAGACAGAATCAGTTCACCAGCCTTCTGGCTCTGAAGTGGGTTTTGTGATACTTCCCCCACCGCACACTCTTACTCCTCTGGCCCGGCTGGATGGGTGCAGGCAAGTCCACTGTGAATAGATTCAAAACTCTCCCATGCAAATGCCTACAAGCTGTGGTCCCTTGGGGATCCCAGGCAAACTGATTGACTGGCAAGGAAGAGTTCCCACGACAGGCGACTTGGAAGCTATGCAAATCTGGAAGATAGCATTGATTTCTCTTAATGGATACCCACCCAGCTTCAGCATTCCATTAAGATAATGCAGGCAGGGGGAAGGCGGACTGTGTCAGCCCAGGCTTGGGCAGTGAGGGCCACTGCAGCGTAGCCTATGCTTTCCAGAGCCCTGCCTGACCCTTGGTGCCTGGGTTCCTTCATACAGGACTGCAGGGTAGAGTTATGTGGTGCCAAGGGAGGGCATATCCATTCACGGCTGCTAGTTCTAGATTCGGTTAAGCATACCGAGGGCCTCAGGATTCCTTGCTAGATGCCTTGAGCTTGTTTATAATCTTGCACGGCCTCTACCCAGATCCTTTCTCCTAGAGGTGGTTGTATTCACTGACAAAATACCCAACAAGAACTAAGTTAAAGGAGAATGTGTTTGCTGGGCAGTGGGGGCACAGACCTTTAATCCCAGCACTTGGGAGGTAGAGGCAGGCGGATCTCTGAGTTTGAGGCCAAGCCCGGTCTTCAGAATGAGCTCCAGGACAGCCAAGCCTACACAGAGAACCCCTGTCTCACACAAACAAAACAAAACAAAAGGAGAAAGGGTTTATTTCAGTTTACAGTTGTAGGGGTTACAGACCCTCATGGCTAGCGAGTCACTGGGAGCTGGACCACATGGCGTCTGCAGCCGAGAAGCAGAGTGTGATGGACACCATTGTTCGGGTTCCTTCCTCCTTTCTAGTCAGCCCAGTACTCCAGCCACAGAATGGTGCTGCCCACAGTCAAATGGGTCTTCCCGCCTCAGTTTACCTAATCTAGACCCCTCCCAGGCATCCCTGGATGCCTGCCTCCTAAGCGGCTCTGGAACCTGTCAGCTTGACAGTATGAGTTATCACACACCATGTGTGCCTCTAGTAGCCAATCAGAGGCCACCCCAGGTTACAGTCACAGCAGCGTTGTGCCAGGCTTCCTCTTTACCCACGTCCTCATCTGAATTTTCTGCGTTTGCTTCTCTGATGACTGTTTCCTCTGTGCAACGTCAATCACATATGTCATGTGTTCCTGGATCAGTGGGACCACACTGCCCCTTCTCTAGTTTTGTCTTGAACTTCATACATCCAAGTGAACCCTGACCTCCTCCAGTACGAATTGCCTCTGGACTTCTCATCTGCCACGTGTTCACCTGGACTCAGAATCTTTTCTCTGCCCGGGTCTCTCCCTTCTTACATCGGATCAGTTGCTAACTCCTGATGATCCAACCGCAACCTCTTCTCAGGTCTGTACTGTAGTTTCCATTCTACCTCATTTCTACAGATTTGCCTGCATTACTCTGTTAAATTAGGGGGTCCTTCCTGTTGTTCTCTCTTCCCTCGATCTTGCCCCAATATTATTCATTTTAAATTTCAAAAGAATAATTTATGTAGGGCACAAATTCCATCAAGTCATTCTTCTTCTTGAAAAAAGTCATTGATAGTTACAGAACAACTGCCAAGATTCTTAGTTCAGCACGCAGTCCCCTGGCAATTGTTCGAGCTCATTGCTTCCTATCCGTCCCTTGCTACAACTTATATTAAAATGATATTTCAGTGATGCCTCTTTGTATGTACCAGCTGCTCGCAAACACACGTGTGCATGTATCACATGGTAGGGCCTTTTTCCTAATATTCTCTCTGCCTCAAATGCTGTTCCTGAACTCTGCTCCAAATCATTTCTCCCAGGAAGTTCCCCCAACCTCACGACCAATTCTTTGGTCTTATTGTAACCCTTGGGCAATTCTTGTTACATATTGTTACATTATATTGAAAGCATCAATATATTTTTATTGCATGTAAGTAATATTGCATTATATTGAAAATATTGAAATTATATTGAAAATAATTAGATAATCGTGGATATGGCCCTCACTGCGCTTAGTACCTCTAGAGCTGGGTGTGTCTAAATAACTTGATGTTCTCAGCACCTCAGTGTGAAAGGTATTTATTATGTGCTTTGTAGTAGCGTTCTAGTTGCCATTCCACCCCACAGCACTCACTGGAGTAAGAACAGCTGTGAGCCCCATCCCACTGCACTCACTGGGGTAAGAATAGCTGTGAGCCCCATCCCACTGCACTCACTGGGATACAGAGCAGCTGTGAGCCCCATCCCACTGCACTCACTGGAATAGGGAGCAGCTGTGAGCCCCATCCCACTGCACTCACTGGAGTAGGGAGCAGCTGTGAGCCCCATCCCACTGCACTCACTGGGATACAGAGCAGCTGTGAGCCCCATCCCACTGCACTCACTGGGGTAGGGAGCAGCTGTGAGCCCCATCCCACTGCAGTCACTGGGATACAGAGCAGCTGTGAGCCCCATCCCACTGCACTCACTGGAGTAGGGAGCAGCTGTGAGCCCCATCCCACTGCACTCACTGGGGTAGGGAGCAGCTGTGAGCCCCATCCCACTGCACTCACTGGAGTAGGGAGCAGCTGTGAGCCCCATCCCACTGCACTCACTGGGGTAGGGAGCAGCTGTGAGCCCCATCCCACTGCACTCACTGGAGTAGGGAGCAGCTGTGAGCCCCATCCCACTGCACTCACTGGGGTAGGGAGCAGCTGTGAGCCCCATCCCACTGGAGGGACAGGAAGGGAAGGCTCTGGGCATAGGGTCCATGAGAAGGACTTTGGATTTGTACTCTAAGTACAAAGCAAAACAAATGAACAAACACAAACCCAATCAAAAAACAAAAACAAACAAACAAACAAAAAAACAAACCCATATTCTTTTCACCTTTGGCCTTACCTCAATTATAGGAGAAGATTAAGGACAGTAAGTCCCCAGGGCACATTGACTTAAGTCCCCAGATGAGATGCATTGGGAGCCTCCCAGCCCTGGCTCTCAGGGAGCAGCTGCACCCCGGCCTTGAACCATCTGTCTTAGAAGTGGCTCTTCCTCCCGCAGTTCTGAGGGGTTATCAGCTGACAGCACACGATGCAGGTATACGTCATCCTAATAAGCTACCAAAATTGCAAAGCCAGAGGCAGACAGCCAGTGCCACTGTCTCCAGCCGCAGTTTGGGGGGCAGTTTTTGTCTGCAAGATATGTCCCTGTCTGGACCCTCAAACAGGTCCTGTCCTTATCAGAATGACCCTTCCTTCCTTGTTGCCCTGATGTGAGGTGGCTGCTGGGTTTTGTCCTTGTTACTTCTCCCCAGAGCTGACCTTCCGTTTCAGTCTCTCATCTGGCACTGACTGTTTGACCTTAGGTGAGTTACTCAGCCTTTCTGGATCTCAGTGATCCTTAAGTTCTAAACAAGGACTTATAGTTGGGATTGCATGAAATAATGCATATGAAGTATGAAACATCATGCCTTGCACGCAATAGGCACCTCACAGTAATACACACTGTGATTGTTCCCAGCCTTAAAAAAAAATCCTTATTTGAGATTGTCTTTGGTTTTTATGCATATTGGGGGAGGGGTGGCATGTGGGTGACTCCAAAAGCATTAGTCACCCCTGGATGAGGACAGCGAAGCATCATCTATATTGATGATCTTCAGACCCTCACGTGACTTCGGGGCTGCAGCTGATAATGGCTCTTATTAAGAGACTGGCCTGGTGGGCTATCTTTCTACCATTAGCCCTGGTCATCTCCTTCCATTTACACAGTTCTCATCCTACACTGAACAGAAGACCCAGGCACGATAATGACCCTCATTTGTATCCGTTAGGGTCTCAACCTGCTCTGAAACGCTCTTCATTAGCCAGGAGCCGAATTTGTTTTCATTACTCTGGTCCTTTCAGAACTCTTGGCTTCTGCCTTTTTCTGGATATTTCTCCCTGAAAAAATTTTTTTCAACTGGGTGAGAAATGTGTTTTCTTATATCTTCCCATGTCATACATTTTATGTTTTTCCATCTTCTGTGCCACTGTGTGTATGTATGTGTGGTTTATGTGTGTATCTCTATGTGGTTTATATGTGTTTGTGTTTTATACATATATGTGTGGTTTATGTATATGTGTATGGTTTATGATGTGTGTGCTTGGGTATGATATGTATGTATGTGTGTGTGTGTGTGGTTTGTGCATGTGTGTGTGATTTGTGTGTGTGTGTATGTGTACAGGTACACACATCTGTGTTTCCCTCCATCTGTCTCCACCTCATGGTTTATGAAACAGTGTCCTCACTGAATGTGGAACTCGTTAATTCTGCTGCAGACTGGCCGCAAGCCCCTGGGATCTAGCTGTTCTCACCCCCTAGTCCTGGGAGTGTACATGTCCAGCTATGTCCAGGTTTTTAAGTGGTCTCTGGGGACTTGAACCCAGGTTCTCATGCTTGATCAGGAGGTATTTTACCTACTGAGCTGTTCCTTCTCGTCCTCCCGCATGGTTCAGCACACCAACCTAGCAGCCTTCTTCCCTCAACTGTATGCAGCCCTTCCAAGGTTCGGGCCTTTAAAAAGCCCTGTTCGATGGTGCTGATTGCCTGAGAGTCATAGTGGAGCCTCAGAGAGAAATGCTTGATTGCAGAAATGCCAGTTTTTCCTTCTTGGAGCAACCAGACAACTGACAGTCGGTAGTGCCTTACAGTGGCTAGGTTTGCTCAAGCTCGAAGAACAAGCCACCAACTCAATATGCATAAGAAACCAAACACACAGCTGCCTTAGCTTCAGCTTTGCTGGTAGATAAAGAAGGGAGTGGACATTAATGGGATCTTTCGCAGGCCAGGAAGGTGGATGCTATTCTGGAACCTGGTCCGGAGAGGTCGTCTGGGGTTTCCCCATCTCGCAGGAAAGGTCCTATTGCAAATGGCCCTAGAGGAGCCCAGAAACCCGCCCAGCAGGAGAGCAGTGTCTCCTTCAAGGTGTCATCGTGCAAGGGAGGCATGTTCAGGATTTCAGACAGCCCTGGCTCCCACGTGGTCTTCCCACAGTCACAAATGCGATTCTGCTAGTAACTGTTTTGGTAAATGAGTCACATTGTAGCAATCTCCATGAATCAGAGATAATTATATTTTTACTCAGCCAGCACTGGTGAAGAAAACTCCCTCATTCTTCAATTAGCTCTTTTCACTCCAGTGTTTTCGAGGGTCTTTCAGAGAACGTTAGCCTACTTCCCCGATTCCTCTCCTAAATCAGCTAACGCCTTCTTGGTTGTCACGCCTCCCCATGTTTTCTTGGGGATTCTTTATCATCCCCCGCCCCGCCCCATTCACAGGAAGCCACTGCAGTGGATTAAATTAGGCTGACCCAGAGGGGACAGAGATAGCATTTGTCCACGGCCAGGAGAATTGTTTATAAACCGTGACATTAGTCTTTCTCTTCTCAGAGAGAAAGTTACTGTTCTCACCTCATCTGTCTTATACCAACCTATAGTCTTCTTCAGAAAGACCATGGAATTGAGATGAAATTGCTGGTCTAGCTTCTGTTCTGAGTCCCAGAAAGTACACAGAGAGCTTTATATGGTCAGTTCCCGACAGGTCACGGTGATAGCTGTGATATCTAACTCATGGTGATAGCTAACCCATGAGTTAGCTGTTATTTTCTCACTTAACAGATAGCTAAACTGAGGCTTAGAGATGAAGAGATGGCATAGGTCCCACCAGCTGTACCACAGCCTCCTGGAGCCAAGTTTTGCTCGAAACATCTCTTATTTTATTTGCATTTTGCTTTTTGGGAGGCTGATGCTGAACTCAATTTGTAGCTGAGAATGACCTTGAACTCCCGATCCTCCTGTCTCTACCTCCTGAATGCTGGGATTACAGGCATGCGTCACCAAACCCTGTGGTTTCAACTGTCTGTTAATATAGTGCCTCCTTTGTAATCTTTCTGTCTTAGTCTGTTTGGATGTCTATAATAAATTGCTGGAGACCGGAGAGTTTATAAATAGCCTGCAATAATTATCCTTTCCGTCACAGAAAGTGGGAAGTCTAAACTGAAGGTGCCAGAACCTTCTTACTGTGATGCGGGCTGACTGTGTCCACCGCCAAGATGTTGTTTTATCATGATGACCTCAGACAGCAGAGGGCTGAAAAGGGTCACCCACTGTCTATATAGCCTCCTTTACAAAGTTCTTCTTTCTCTTCATCAGGGCGGAGCCCCCAAGACCAGTCCCCTCCCAAAGACCTCACATTAACACCGTGGCGTGGGGGATTAAGCATCAACATGAGTTTTGGAAGGCCACAAAGAGTCAAAAGACACTATTGTTCCTGTCTGGTACAGAGGCACCATCTTTGTGCTCTGATCCTGAGGGAGTGGACCTGGAATCATCAGACCCACACTTTGGGGTTATCAGAATGTCACCACTGGAGGTGATTGACAGGAGATGGGCAGGCACTAAGGCAGGACCAGGTTCCTCAGCTCCCATTTCTTTATGCATGCTTCATTTTGCAGATTATGCCTGGGGTCTTTGGGAAGTTGCGATACTATTTATTTATTTTATTTGTTTATTATTTATGTGTTTGGGCACACACGTAGAAGTCAGAGGACAACTTTTTGAGTCGATTTTCTCCTTCCACTATGTGAGTTCCAGAACCCTTACCTTCTCTGGTCAGCCCCCTTTGGGAGCTTTGAGTTTGCCTCTTGTGTTCTTCTCTCTACAAACCACCACAGGGGACTTTCCCCTTTAGAATCCCACTTTCTGTGGCCTGAGGGTGAGCCTGTGGCAGGGGGTGATTCTCAAGTACCTGACCCTGGGTCTGAGCTGATGGGAATGGGCGAGGCCTGATAATTTCACTTCTATTAAGGGCACAGGGGTGGAACAGCGAGTACTTTGGGGAAGTCCTCCCCCGAGGCCCACACAGCAAATGTTTGGTTGCTGGTCTGAGGTGCTGTTGGGAGGTAGTTACACCTTGCCCAGGCACTGCCTGAGGCGAGAAAGTTATAGCATCCGGAATGTGCCTCTGAAAGGGATGAAGTGCCCTAGCGTTGCTTTTTTTTTTTCCTGTTTCTTGTTGCTTTGCCTTGTCATGATGTGAGAAACTTTGTTCCAGCACATGGCCCAGCCATGGTGTTCTTCATCTCTGCTGGCCAAGAAGCAATAGAGCCAACTGGTACCCACGGGCTGGAATCTTGGAAACTCTACACAGAAACAACCGTTCCTTCTGGATAAAAGTTGTTACCCCAGGCATTTTGTTACAGTGACGGAAAGCTGACTGCTGTAGGTTGTGAGGGTTGACAGATCCAGGTTCAGTTAGTTGGAATGTGGTCCAGACATCAGCATCTTTTCCTTCTTCCACTACGGCATAATGTATCATCTAAGTGGGAACCTCTTGTGTGGGCTTGCCTGCTCTGCTTCTTCCTATCAGAACTTGGTTCTCAGGTGTGTTGTGTGCCCGGGCCAAAGCCTTAACCTCCAGGGTCAAGAGGATTTATTTATTTATTTTTTTTTTGAGTGAAGAATATTCATCTCTTTAGAGTCTCCATCCCTGAAACAATGCTTCCTATCTAAGATCTGCCTGCCTAGCAGAGAGTGACCAACCTGTTGTCCCCAAAGGCTTAGCTCTTCACATGATCAGTGAACTTGGGTGCATTCGTGCTTCTTTGCCTCTGTGACAGAATACCTGACAGGCGCCATTTCCAGGAGGAAGGCTCTACTTTGGCTCTCAATTCAAATGCATAATCCTGTCGTGGTAGGGAAAGCAAGGAAGCAGGAGGAGTGTAAGGCAGCTGGTTTCACTGTATCCACAGTCAGGAAGCAGAGAGAGAGAGAGAGAGAGAGAGAGAGAGAGAGAGAGAGAGAGAGAGAGGCAGGCGCTCGGCTCACTTCCTCTCTTTTATTTAGTTGGGAACCTTCACCCATGAAATGGTGCCACCCACGTTGCGTAGGTCTTCCCTGCCCAGTTGGACACAGCCAGAGTATGTTTCCATAGAAATTTTAAATCCAATCAAGTTGACAATGAAGGTATAGTATACCCTCACTCAGGAATAACCCACCCACTGCTCTGGGCTCCTGTTTCCTCTCTGTGAATCCGTGAGAGGAGAGCTAAGTGCTCAGGGAGATCCAAGCTAGACCAGCACTGGGTCCTCACCCTTCTGGGGCTTCTGATAGGCAGGGTGTTGTGCCAGGGTTGCTGGGGAGGACAGGATGGCATCTTGGAGACTGAGGTGGTGGCCATTGCATGAGCGTTGCCTTCTGATAAGAGGCTTCAGTCCACCTCCTGACTAGCTTGGAGAGGGACTTTGGGAAGCTGAAAACCTACCCTTGGCCAATCACTCAGGCCTCAAGGAGTAGCTGCCACAGAGAAAAAATGTCTGCTGGCTCCTCAGTCATTTTCCAAGGTGATGCTAACCCAGGGGTGTCTCCACAGCAGCCCCTTCATCCTATTCGCCATCTGGCTGTGTCGTTCATTCCTCCCCTTGAAACTGGGGGACTTTGTTTGGTCTCTTTCATGTCTCTGGTCTCTGTGAGAAACAGGACATGTTCCCCATTTCATTCCCTAATAGATAAGATGAGAAATTAGTAGTTGGATAAACACCCTGGGGGCTATTTATTTTGTCACAATATATAAGGCTCTGCCGGTACGGGCACATGTGCAGTGTGTTATGGTACATGTTGAACTGTCCCCTGGCAGTCCTTTTTGGTGTTCTCCTCTGCCCCCGGTCAAGGTTCCCCCTTCTTGGATGCATCCTGTCAATCTGTGAGTTGCAGAACCACTTACATGTCTGGCTCTGAGCTTCCACTTGGACTCCCTCTCTCTACACCCCCTTCTTCCATGCCTGTCCCATTAAAGAGCTGAATCCCGGCAGTGCCCCCATCAGCAGCATTGGCCAGCTGTGAGGTCTGTGGTCTCTGCAGCACTGGCCCAGACTTACTGAATCAGAGGGAGCCTGGTTAGTTCCCCCTGTGCACATGAAGAGCCCGGAACACTGGTGTGAAAGAGCTAGCATGGATTCCCTAACTCCAGGAGATGGAGGAGTTGGCACTGATGTATTGGGCTTATGTGTGTGTGTGTGTGTGTGTGTGCATATATATATGCCGGCTGACTGCTTGTCATAGGCGCAGCATCCAACCTCTGAGATACTTTCTCCGTGCAAATGGCAAACAGGGCTCCTACCACACCATGGACAAAGGAGGGGAAACGCCTGAGTCTGTAAATGTTATGGGTATCATCCATCCATGACCTAGGAAAGGGTCACTGTTCTTTCCGCACACAGAAGAAAGTGCCAGGCTACACCTTAAACTTGGCTTCTTTTCAGTCCGATAGCTTCACGCTATCGGAAATTCATAGGCTTGAATGATATGAAGAAAATGCAAGCTCAGGTTTATTACATTTACAAAGGGAAGGGACCTGGGCATGGTGGCCCATTCCTGTGATCCCAGCACTTGGGGGTGGAGGGAGAAGGTGAGGAGTTCAGGGTCATCTTTGGCTGCAAATCAGGTTTGAGGCCAGCCTAGGCTACATGAAACCCTGTCTGAAGGGGGAAAGAAGAGAACCCCCCCCCCCCCAAACACACAAAGTGGTACCACCACTCAGTGTCACCAAGTAAACAAGTTTATTCTTTCTGTTCCAGTGACTGTGAGCATGGAGACAAAGCACTGTCAGGGCTGGTTCCTACCGAGGCCCTCCCCTGGCTTGCAGGTGGCCATCTTCTTGGTGTGGTCCCTCGTGGTCTTTCGGTGTGTTTGGCGTCTAACTTGTTCTCCAGAGAGCAGCAGTGGTGCTGGGTTAGAGCTCATTCTATCGGCTTCATTTGAACCTGTTCACGCGTCTAATGAGAAGGGTTACTTTGGAGGCCTAAAGGTGAACCTGCTTCATGCCCACTCTCTGGCTTCTGAGTCCTCTGACAGCTCCTCGCTGGGAGATGCATCTGGGATGTCCATCGGCATCTTGAGAAGGCAATGTCCCTGGATGCACGACTGCCTCCCAATCTCCATTTCTCTGCAGGCACCCTTCAGGTGGGAGTGAGGCCCATCCTAACAACTTCATTTAAAACTGATGACCTCTGCACGGACACCTTCATTCAGAGGGACAAGAGCTTAGCATGCCAAGATCTTTTTTTCTTTTCCTTTTTTCTTTTTTACTTGGACAACCCATAGCACCGAATTTAAACATTTCATGCAAACCTTCCTGAGCCTGCTGGGTGAGAAGAGCGTTTCTTTCTTGCTCTTACCTTCTTACCTTCCTTTTGCAATCGAGAAGGTGTGTGTGTGTGTGTGTGTGTGTGTGTGTGTGTATGTGTGTGTGTGTATGTGTGTATGTGTGTGTGTGTATGTGTGTGTGTGTATGTGTGTGTGTATGTGTGTGTATGTGTGTATGTGTGTGTGTATGTGTGTGTGTGTATGTGTGTGTGTATGTGTGTGTGTGTGTATGTGTGTGTGTGTGTATGTGTGTGTGTGTGTGTGTGTGTGTGTGTGTGAAGAGGACAGGACAGACAGTGTAGCTGGAAGAAAGAAAGTGCAGCCAAGGCAGGCTTTGTGGTTGTTGTTGTTGTTTAATGTTTAGAAAACTAAAGAAAGGGAAATCAATTATAGGGCCTACCTGAATTTTATTTCCTCACCCCAAACCAAATTACTCAGCAAACTTATCGCTTGCTATTGCAGGCTTTGGTATTAAAGAAAACAATCAGGCGGGCAGGATTAATCTCCGGCAGCCGCCTTATCTTTAACTTGCACCTTTGTTATTTTCTGATGAGCTTCTCCCTTTTTGCTGCCACGTCGTCCCATACCTCACTGGTTCCTTTCATTTTATCATCAGGCAGGAGCGGAGGACCTTTCAGTTTATTAAAAAACCTTTATTTGTGAAGAACAAAGAGGGGGGAAAAGGCAAACAATGAGGTCAGACAATCTCCTTCCTGCCAGGAGTCACTCACCTGTTATTTAGAGTGTTATCAGTTGGGGGGAGACTTGCATCCTGGAAAATGAGGCTCTGACAGGCTCCTCAGGGTGCTCATGGGCACGCACACATGTGTGCGCGTGCTCTCTCTCTCTCTCTCTCTCTCTCTCTCTCTCTCTCACACACACACACACACACACGCACACTTCTCGTCTGGCTGGCTGCACACTGACCTCCATAAAGGTCCAGGACTAACAAGGCTGTGGTAGTTTCGTTTGTTTCTAAACTTCTAACTGCCTGTGTGCAATTCCTTCACTCTGCTTTCTTTTTGTTTCACTTTCTCCTTCAGTGTAGCCAAGGTTCCTGGAAAGAAGAGAGCCTTGGTCATTTTAGTCCTCAGTGAGCTGAGAGCAACTTGGTTGTTTATCAAGGGAGCACATATCAGTCTGTATTCTTCATACCACTATCAATTATCACCAGCACTATCACCATCATCGTCATCACCACTATACCACCATCCCCACCACCATTACCACCATCACCACCACCATCACCGTCACCGTTACCACCATCATTACCATTGTCACCATCCCCACCACCACCATAACCACCATCCCCACCACCATTACCACCATCCCCACCACCATTATTACCATCACCACCACTACCACCATCACCGTCACCGTTACCACCGTCATTACCCTTGTCACCATCCCCACCACCACCATAACCACCATCCCCACCACCATGACCATCATTATCACCACCATCACCGTCACCAATATTACCATCACTATTGTGGTACTTTGAATAAGTTGTCCCCCATAAGTTTCAGGCATTTGAATATTTGGTTCCTAGTGGGCAGCTGTTGCCAGAGGAAGTATGTCAACGGTGGTGGAGGCGGGGCAGCCTTTGAGGTTTCAAAAGATTCTCACAACTTCCCTTCAGCTCTCTCTCTTCCTGCTGTTGCTGTAGTCACCTGATGTCTATCACCCCCATTTCATCATCGATTCTAGCCCTCTGGGCCCAAAAGCCTCAAAAAAAAAAAAAAACAAACTTATTCCCACCCTGTAAGTTGTTTTCATGATGGTGTTTATCACAGCAACAGAAAAGCGACTAAGACAGTGACCATTATTGCCATCAATGTCATAGTGATCATTTTGAGGTAGGGTGTCTTGATTTAGCCCAGAGTAACCTCAAACTTTTTGATGCTCCTGTCAGGCCCCCACAGGCAAGTGCCACTACAATTGGTCTCTTCTGTAGATCTTACATTTATTATTTTGGGAGGGATCAGCTTGGGGCATGTGCTGACTCCTCTTTGGGGGCTATCTGCATGCCGGGGGGCTCTGCATGCGGGGGGCTCTGCATGCCAGGGGCTCTGCATGCTGGTGGCTCTTCTGGGTCACCACCAACCGCTTCGATGTCACTCCAATACTTGGTGAGGACATATTCATATACCTGTGCCCCAATTTCTTCCTGCCCCAAAGGGGGTCAGAAAAAATGAAGAGGGACCAGAGTAATTGTTCAGTGACAAAGAATGCTTGCTCTCCTGAGTTCTCAGTACCCACATTGGGCATCTAACAACTGCCTGTAACTTCAGTCCCAGGGGATCCAACATGCTCTTCTGGCCACCAGGGCACTCTCACGCGCGTGCACGCGTGCGCGCGCACACACACACACACACACACACACACTCACACACTCACAGACTCATACACATAAAGTTTTACAATAGTTGTTACTATTTTATTCTGTGTATATGGCTGTTTTGCCTGCAGCTTGTCTGTGGACCACATGTACTCTTGGTACCTGTCCAGGCAGAAGACAGCATCAGCTCTCCTGGTTACAGACAGTTATGTGCTACCATGTGGATACTGGGTTCCAGGCACCCTGGAAGAACAACAACTCTTAACCACTGAGGCATCCCTCCAGCCCCTAAAAATGAATCCTAAAACAAGCTGAAAGACTCGTAGAGTTTCTGATGCTCGGGTTTATTGTACAGTAGAACAACTTTCAGACATGCTCATTGTGTTAGTTTCTTTGCTTGTTTCTGTGACATAATGTCTGAAAAAAGGCAATTTAAGGAAGGGAGGGTTTAATTCAGCTCCTGATTTATTCCAACCCATCACGGAGCAGCGCACTCACCTGCTGTTCACACCAGATGGAAGTCAGAGCAGCACACTCACCTGTGGTTTACACTATGATGGAAGTCACAGCAGCACACTCACCTGCGGTTCACACCAGATGGAAGTCAGAGCAGCACACTCACCTGCGGTTCACACCACGATGGAAGTCAGAGCAGCACACTCACCTGCTGTTCACACCATGATGGAAGTCAGAGCAGCACACTCACCTGTGGTTTACACCATGAGGTGTCACAGGAGCACAAGACTCCACGAAACCTGTTGCTTTTGTCCTCCAGCAGGTGTGTGTGTGTTTCTCACTGCTTCAGAAGACCACACATGTGACTATGGTCTTGGGTCAGACGCCCAGATGTGGGGGGACTGAGTCAGCTGCTCAGGCTCTCTGCAGACTAGTGACGCCAAGGTGTCACTGGGCTTGTGACCTCATCCCAAGCCTAGGGAACTCTTTCACGTCTTCTAAGGACAAACAATGTTCTGAACCCAGAGTCTGCCTGCACTTCCTAACCTCGGGGCAGTTTGCATCACGGTTCTCATCTAGGATGGTGGGAACATATCTTCTATCACCTCACCTTTTTCCCCCCAAGATGATGTGAGATTCCCCTCTGTATGCTGTGAATACCATTGGTTAATAAAGGAAGTGCTTTGGGCCTATAGCAAAGCTACAGGGGAACAGAGCTAGTCAGGAAAAACTAAATGGAATGCTGGGAGAAAGAAGATGGAGTCAGAGAGAAGCCATGTAGCCCTCCAGAGACAGGTGCTGGGAACTTTACCCGGTAAGCCACAGTCACATGGTGATACAGAGATTAATAGAAATGGGTTAAATTAACATGTAAGAGTTAGCCAATAAGAAGTTAGAGCTAATGGGCCAAGCAGTGATTTAATTAATATAGTTTCTGTGTAATTTTTTCGGGGCTGAGCAGCTGAGAACCAACAAGTGGCTTCGTTCCAACACCCAGAGGTTCCTGTGGTTAGGTCAGGCTGACCAGTCTGATCTCCCTCTTGCCTGAGGGTGATCTTTCTCATGTTCACAGGTTCCCTGAGGGCAGGGCACAGCACACATATAGGCTTGAGCAACAGGAGGCCAGAACTTTGGGCCACCTGAGAAGTCTACCACACTCTCATGCAAATGTTTCCATTTCTTCTGCTCTAGTTTCTCTCTCTGGGGTCCATGGTTCCCTACAATTAGTCTCTTGATTTTTCTCCTGGGGTTTGGAGTGAGGAAGATCCGTTGAAGGCTGGAAACCCTGTTGACCCCACGGAAGAAATGGGAAACAACTATTATGGTTTGTCTTATAGCTCTTTGGAAATACTCTAAGGACATCACAGCCCCTGGGACTGGCCAAGTTCATGGCACTGGTAGTGTGCAGGAAGCTGTGTCACTGGAGGTGGTCAGGCAAGCTGGGACCTGGTTGTAGTGCTGATCATTTGCTTGTCTGCATTTGACAAGGGTTACTTTCTTACTCGGTGACCTTGAACTCTACTGCCTTCCCAAGGTTTTCCAACCCTCAATTTCCTGTGTAAGTGATCTCAATTTAGAAGCTCAAATCAGGCCTTCCAGTTTTTTTTTTTGACCTTGCTTCCTGTTAATTAGCCTCAATTTCATTCCAGATCCTAATCTCTGAGGTCCTGACCTCACTGGTAACCTGAAACCCAGTTTCTGAGTTTCCCCCGTGTTCATTTCTGATTTTGTCTCTGAATCTGGGCTGGACTTTGACTGTCAAATGATTTGCTTTGGCAACACAACAGAAGCTCCACCTCTTCTCACAACAAGGAACTGGGTCACCCACATGTCCCTCTCCTTGGGCATCGCAGGCTCTGGTGTGCACCTCATCCTCCCGGCTTGTCCCTCCTTTTGCTTTACTACTTACTTCCTCAGAGGTTTTGGAGTCTCAGAAGTGAGTCTGAAAAGACTCGGACAGGGGCCAGCTTCTCATCCTGACTCCCTTCTGCAAACTCTGGTGAACTTGCACGGTGTCTCAGCTGAGATCAAGAGTTGCATCCTCTCTCTGGTGATTGATGTCTTGGCCTTTCCTCCAGGACAGGGCTTGGGATCTAAGGACAAAGGTCTTTTCCATCCCTGCTGCAGTCAGCTACTATTTTGATCATACAGACATGGATGTACCGGCATACAAGCACACACACACACACACACACACACACACACACACACACACACAGTCAGACCCCCAGTAGGACTCCACTTTACACTCATTAGGATGACCATTGTTAAGTATGTATGAAAATGTCATACTGTGTTTCATTAGTTTATATACTAACTTGAATACGTAATGGGGCGCTGGAGCAGCAAGGTGGCTCACCTGTAAAAATACTTGCCACACATACTGAGTCTGATTCCGGAAGCCACATAAAAGACAGAATCTACTCCCTGGTGTCCTCTGACTTTTACAAGCACACCAAGGTATGTGTTCGTGTACCTCCCCAGTACATATATTATCCACACTGATAATAAATAAAACCCCTCAAAAGAGATGTTAATAATAGTTCCAAAAAAGGTTACAGAGCTAGATACCCGGTGCTGAGAGGGTGCAGAGACGCTAGCGCCCTCATGCATCGCTGGTGCCGGAGTAAAATGGTGCAGCCGTGGTGGAAAGCCATGGCTGCAGCTACTCAAAAATTGAACTATGGGATCCCCCACGGGTCTGGCAGTTTCACTACAGGCCTAGACTGTGTGGAAAGGAACGGGATGCAGGAGCTCAAGGAGGTGCCTATGGTCCCGGCAGAGTTGCCCATGACGCCCCAAAGGTGAAAACATCCAAATGACCCTTGACAGATGATTGGATAAACAAAACAGTGCATACGTGCATAATGGAATCACATGATTCGGCCACAAAAGGATGGGAATCCTTACACATGTTTTAAAGTGGGTAAGTGTGGAGGACGTTATGTAACGTGAAGTAAGCGGGACACAGATAACATAAAATTTCATTTCTATGAGCTATACAATCAGTCCATGGAAACAGAAGAGAGAATGGATGGCAGGGGTGGAGGACAGGAAGTGGTGGGGTGGAGGACAGGAAGTAGTGGGGTGGAGGACAGGAAGTGGTGCCTGTTAAATGGATGTGGTGTTTCTGCGATGGTTTGAGTAAGTGACTCTCCAAAGTCTCACATTTAAAGAGTTGGTTCCCAGCTTATGGTGTTATTGGGTGGTGCTAGACTCTTTGAGAGGTGGAGTTTGAAGACAGGAAGCTAAGTCATTTTGTGTGTGTGTGTGTGTGTGTGTGTGTGTGTGTGTGTGTGTGTGTGTGGTGTGCGCATGCCCTTGAAGGAGATATGGCCACTTTAGCTACTTTAGTCCTTTTCTCTCTTTCTGGTCACCCCTCAGTGAGCGACCTCGTCAGCCATGAGCTCACGCTGTGACCTGCTAATCCCCCCACAAGTCCTCCAGCAATATGATCGACCAGTCGTTGCTGAGAACTCTAGAACTGAGCCCACACACATCTTTCTTCTTTCTAAGTTGAGTGCCTTGGGGATTCTGTCACAGTGATGGAAAACTGACTCTTGGGTAGGGATGAAAATCCTCTGGAGATGAAATCGTGATGGTTGTATGACATTGTTGAAAGTTATTCAGTGCTGCTGAACAGTATACTCAGAAATGGTAGATGCAATAAATTTTATATTACCCACAAAGTAATCACGGCATAAGCATGGTTGTTTGAAATATTATAGTGCATAGATTATAGAGCATATTAAAAACTAAGAACTTTTTTTTGGGACAGGGTTCCAAATTCCTTATGTAGCCCAGGCTGGCTTAGAATTCAGATTCTTCTACCTCCTCCTGTGTGCTGAGGTCACAGGTATGTGCCATCATGTCTGGTTCAGAGATACGGAAATGGTGCGCTTTAGCTCAAGACACAAGACACCCTGTCAACACGGGCAAAGTCGGTGGGAGAAAGCCACAGTGTGTGAGCTCCTTCCAGCTCTTTCCAGCTAGATGGCAGGATGTGGCAGCTGTATTTATTCCACACTTAATAATTAAACACCGAAGCAGCACTCCAAGCGGAAGCATCCTGCTCTGGGTTTGCACAACCAACTATTTGAAGATGGTAAAAGTTTTCTTTTTTTTTTTTTTAAATTTCAAAAATTGCATAACCTGTTCTTCCACCTTGAAGTCTATTTAAAAAAAAAAAAAGAGGACTGGAGCCTGGCATCGTGGTGCCTGCCTGCAAACCCAGCGCTCAGGACAATTAGGAGTTCAAGGCCAGGGTTGCAGGAAATAAAACCCTGTTTCAAAACAGCAACAACAACAACAACAAACAAGACCAAAGTGTGACACAGAAAGGAGGTATAAGATAAACTCAGAGGAGGATTTGAGCTCTTCACTAAAAGCCCTGGCTTGGGAGGCACAGTGGGGTTTAGGTCACATGTTAACCAATGTTAATAATAGTTCTTTTAGCAAGTTGTTTAACTTTGAGTTGTGTGTGTGTGCAGGGTAGTGGGGGGTAATGCAGTTTTCTCCTGTGTCAAGCAAGAGAGGTTATACAGGAACCATGCATGCATTCCTCATGTATTCATGTGCAGTTGCTCTGGGTAAGGGACTCTGCTAAGGTCCTCATGTCCATCAGAATCACAGGAGGATCTGGGTATGGCTGCTAGAAGCAGCCAGTCCGACAGAGGTGGGTGTGCAGCAGTAAGTTCTGCGCCCAAGGCTCTCAATCCATTATGGCTTGAAAATCTTTTGTGGAATTTTGCACCTGTGCCGAACTCATGCAGATGTTTTCCCTGTTTGTAGCCCTGCACACCACAGCACAACAGTGTGCACGCCGTGTATGTTGTGGTAGGCGTCAGCAGCCATTCAGGGATGACTGAACGTATGGGAGGATGCACGTGGGTTCTCCGCAGATGCTTCACTATTTCCTGGAATGGATTCGAGCTTCTGACAGTTTGGGTACCAAGGCCTTGAGGATGCTGAACTCGACTATAAGGCACGTCCTTTATTCTCAAGACTCCTTGGTGAGCTCTGGTTTCTTGTGTGTTTCTATTATGTTTGCAGGTGTTTGTTTTCCCCTTGCATTTCCTTTGCTTGGCCTATTATTTCCTTACTCCAGTGGGCTGCATGTCCCAGAGGCGTGAGAAGCCCAGCTGCATGCGATAGACCGCGTGCCTTAGCTGGGTCTGTATTGCTGTGATAAACACCATGGTCACAAGCAACTTGGGGAGGAAAGGGTTGGTTTCAGCTCACAGGTCACAGCCCAGCATCGAGCGAACTCAAAGCAGGAACCTGTAAAGAAGGACTGAAGTAAGGGCCGTGGCTTATTCCTCACGACTTGCTCATCCCATTTTCCTATACAACCCAGGACCACCTACCTACCTAGGGGTGGCACCATCCACGGTAGGCTGGGCCCTCCCACATCAATTGTTAAACAATAAAACGATCCACAGACTTGCTAACAGCAACATTATGGAGGTTTTTTCTCAACTGAGCTTTCCTTTCCCAGACAATTATAGCTGTGTCAAGTTGACAAAACAAAACAAAACAAAACAAAAAAACAAAAACCACCCAACCAGGACACTATATAATGTAGATGTTCTCAAAATCTCAAAATGGCTTATTTTTCTGATTCTGAAAGTAACATAATAGTAAGTTAGGAAGCAGTGGATAATGCTCTAGCCCAGGAGAAAGGACAGGGGCTGACCTAAAGGAGTGAATGGGGACAGACAGGAAGCAAGCGGGTGACACCTGGCAGATGGAGTCAGCCTGATCTGTAACTCAGAATCCCATAAGCTATCTTCTGGGGACTCAGCCAACCCACCTGCTGGCCACACCCACCAGTGTCAGCTTGTAGGAGCATCCAGTCTGGCGGGTGGGCCCCACTACAGGGAGCGTGGAGGCAGGTGGCATGTAGCAGCCCAGGCAGGTGGTGGGTGTAGGAAAAGTACAAGACTGGCTGGGTGGAGTGAGGCACAGGAAGCCAGAGATAGATGACATGTGTCAATATGGGCCGAATTAGCTCCTCGGAGGAGCAGCAGGCAGGGAGCCGTCAGGGGTGGAGCAAGGTATAATTCCCTCCTGGGTCTGGTACAGCGAGGAGAGGCGAGGGCCAGGCTTGGGAGAGTTAAGTGTGGGGTGGCTTATTAGGGCAGAGCCCCAGAAAGGAAGGATCTGATAAGGACTGGGTACAGGGTGGGGGACTGACTGCAAAGAAAAAGCAGAGGCAAGAATTTTAAACAGGGCTTAATGTTGATCCAGTTCTTACCTCACTCAGTAAACACCAACTGTGCACCTATTATGTGATGGGCACACTGCGGGATGGGAGGAAGCGTGGGTGTGAGGGAGGGCGAACAGGATCCATCACTGCAGCAACAGGGGCATCTGAGAGCCGTGTAGACAGGATAGGAGTCTGGCTGTAGGTACGGTTAAAGAGGCACCGCGGAGGAGATGGTTGATCGGGGGGTGGACAAAGAGGGACAAGTTGACAAAGTAACTTGGTGCTACTGTGGGAAGGGTGGGAAGTGGCCATGTGTGGAGGGAGCTAGTGCCCAGAAGCCACCGAGGAACAGACTGGAGGCAAAGGAGGGAGCAGGGAGTGCAGCCGGGGCGGGGTGGGGGCTGGAAGGTGATATTAGAGAAGGAAGCAATACTCAAGTCGTGTAGAGGCTGCAAGTGTAACAGAGGGCTAAGGTTCCATTATTTATTGATTTTTCTATGTGTTTATGTACACACATAAATGCTCTGCGTATGGGGCTGCACATGCGTGTGTGTGAGCATTTGTGTGGATGTAAGAAGATGACTTGGGTTATTGTTCGTCAGCGTTATCCACCTTGGATTTTGAATCAGGGTCTCTCACTGGCTTGGAGCTTGACAAGTAGTCTAGGCTGGCTAGCTAGTGAGCCCCAGGGTTTTGCCTGTCCCTGCTTCCCTAGTACCGGTATTGCAAGCATACTCCGTGATGCATAGCTTTTTTAGTGATTTCTAAGGATTAAACTCAGGTCTGAATGCTTGCACGGCAAGCATTTTACTAACAGAACTATCTCTCCAGCCCCTACTAATTTATTTTTGTTCATTTACTTATATATACATGCAAATAATTGAAAACGTATTCATGGCCCAATAGGAAGTTTAAGTTGAATTCATTTGATTTCTTCATACAGGAATGTGAAAAATCACTTTTTGGCTGGGGGTATACGGTAACTCAGTGGCAGAGTTCTTGTTTTCCACGCTCCTGACCTTGAGTTTAATCCCCAGTATAGAAAGGAAAGTAGTTATTGTGGTAGAGGTGGAGCTTCTGCTCTGTCCTGTGTGTGTGATATAGTAGATTTGCCAGCTGCTTCTGTGTCTTATTAAAACAGTGAACAAAAATTTACAGAAATATAGGTACTTCATTATATTTTATTTGTTTATTGTATATGTGCATGCATATATGCATATGGAAGTCAGAAGACAGCTTGTGGGAGTCAATTCTTTCCATCATGTGGGTTTCAGTCATTGAACTTAAGTCATCAGGTTTGGTGGGGGGTTATGGTGGTTTGAATGAAAATGGCTCCCATAGGCCAATAGGGAGTGGCACTATTAGGGGCTGGGGCTTTGTTGGAGTTGGAGTGGCCTTGTGGGAAGAAGTGTATCACTGGGAGTGGGCTTCGAGGTTTCAGAAGCTCAAGCTACGCCCAGTGTCACTCTCTTCCTGCTGCCTGTGGATCCAGATGTAGGACTCTCAGCTCCTCTCCAGCACCATGTCTGCCTGCATGCTGCCATGCTCCCCACCATGATGACAATGAACTGAACCTGTGCATCTGTAAGGCAGCCCTACTGAAATGTTTTCCTTTATAAGAATTGCCATGGTCATGGTGTCCCTTTGCAGCCATATAAACCCTGATGAAGACAGAGTCTTTACCTGCTCAACTGTCTTTTGACCCCTTGTATTTTATTTGTATGCTATGAGCATCTTCAGCTCCTCCTCCTATGTATCATACCTGCATGAAGACATTCTCTGATCTCATGATGCAAAAATACCCATAGCTCTGAGAAGTTAATACCTGAGACATGTATACAGCATGGTGAGAAATAACTTCCATTCATCTGCCACAGCTCTGTCATCTGCCTGGACGAGGACAACTAAAGGCAGGGTAGGGTGTCTAGAGTTCAAGTGAACATAAAGTCAGTGGTAACCAGGTCCTGGGCCAGTCAAGGTTGACATACAGAGAGAAATAGGAAGCAGACTGCATGAATGTGTTTTGGGCAGACCCGAATAAGGGGAAGGGAGTGTTGGCTTGGGGGTGGGGCTGTTTTAAGGGTGGAGGGTGGGGCTAAATGTGACAGCTGTCTGGTGGTTGACTCCAGGTCTGCTTACAGTATCAAGGGCCTGTGGATAGTCCCTTCACCTGTGTGAGGAGAAGAATGGAAAGCCCTTGATGATTTTAGGGAAAAGGAGCGTCGTTTGTGCTAAGTGTCACAGCGGATCACAACCTGATTTCTTGGTGGAAACCTGAAATGGGGGCTCCTGAGGGCAGGTACTGATCTCAGCTTGTCATACCACCTCCTCTGCATACACTGACATGGTAGAAAGCGAGCAGGATGTGTTATTGCTATCATTTTACCTTATAAAAACCTCAGATGTATCAAGGCAGTGCCGTTCCCATGACCTGATCTAAGCCTAACTACTTCCGAAAGGCCACATCTCCAAATTTTGTCACATTGAACATTAATCGGATGTCCCCACATGAATCCTGTGGTGGTGGTGGCATGACAAACATTTGGTCCACACAGGCAGTGATGAGACATTTCAGTTCAGTACCCTCTCTGGATACTGTGGGATATTCGATCTCACTGTATAAAGATATGTCTCTGTCCTTCCTCGCCTGCCTAAGGCACCTTCTGATTGGTTCAATGAAGAGCTGAATGGCTGATAGCTACAGGAGAGGACAGGTGGGACTTCCAGGTGGACACAATTAATCTTGGGATAATGCAGGATAGTCTTCTATCTATCTGTTGCTTTCATTGGTTAATTAATAAAGAAAACTGCCTGGCCTGATAGGTCAGAACATAGGTAGGCAGGGAAGACAGAACTGAATTCTGGGAGGAAGAAAGCAGGGTCAAGAGAGCTGCCCACCATGAAGCTGCCAGATCAGACATGCTGAATCTTTCCCAGTAAGCCACGACCTCGTGGTAAGATACAGATTATTAGACATGGGTTGAATCAATATGTGAGAATTAACCAATAAGAGGCTGAAGGTAATGGGCCAGGCAGTGTTTAAATGAATACAATTTGTGTGTAATTATTTTGGGTAAAGCTAGCCGGGAGTCAGGTGGCGGGATACAGCCCGCCACTCCTTCTACAACACTGGCAAAGAAATAGAGAGGTAGAAATTCGTCAGCGAGATGTGGAGAAAATTGGATATACAGTATGGAGCAGAGGTAACGAGTCACGTGGCAGAGCATAGATTAATATAAATGTGTTAATTTAAGTTATAAGAGCTAGTTGGGAACAAGACCAATCTATGACCAAGCTTTTATACTTAATAATAGGTCTCTGTGTCATTATTTAGGAGCTGGTGGTCGAAAGAAAGTCTGACTCCATCTGGTACCCCACATTGGGTGCCAGATGTTGTTTTCCCCTTGGCTTAGAGGCTGCATCTCTGCTGTTATTTTAACTATCTTCTGCAGCCCTGAAGCCCCATAGTCAGAGCCATGGACTAGTGGGACTTCTGGTCCTCCCAGCATCAGTTTGGCTGCTGCCACAAATACAGTTTTTAACTAAGACTCTATCATTCTATCTACCAATAAAGATGCAGGAGTCACATGTTGGGGTGAAACCTACTAGCTCAGAGAGGCCAAGAAGCAACCAGTTGAACTTCCTTTTTGCTGGAGACCCAGCAAGTGTCTCTCCAGCTGTGCCATCCCCCAAAGACTATGGAACTCCCTGCCCCTCACTGCTCCTTCCTGTGCATCTCTCTATCCATCTTCTTGGATTCTCTGTACTTTCTATGGCTAATTCTTCTCTCTGCCACCTGATCCAAGGTTGATCTTATTAACATAATACTGGGTTTCACAGTGAGATCAAATATCCCACAATAGTGTATGGATTGTGTGTGTGTGTGTGTGTGTGTGTGTGTGTGTGTGTGTATGTGTGTGTGACCCTTAGGTTTTCACAACAAATCACCATTTGCAAGGACAGAAAAGAATGTCAGGAGCCTGGGTTTTGGCAAGTTGGAATTGAAAGCAAACAGGATTAGCTGTGAGTACCAGCAGCAGCCCGCTCATTATAGTGAGCGACTAAAAGAAGTTTCTGTATTGGCTTGTGTCACATTTGCTTCTTCAATATTGGAGAGTGATGTGCAAAGGAAGGGAGAGCGAGAGTCAAAAGCTCAAGGTGAGCTCATATTCCAGTGTTTAAGTTACATCCATCTCAACAGACAACCAAAACAGTTTCAAATCTTGATCCAGTGTGTGTGTGTGTGTGTGTGTGTGTGTGTGTGTGTGTACAGAAGTGGGATGAGCAATATCACCACATACACACTCACATACACAGACATGCGCTCACATCTTGATGGGTTTTCATGAGGTGAGGACCCTGGCTCAGCAGCACCAGCCCAGTGGAGAGAATGGTCCTAGGTTCTTTCATAGTCCCTTCTGGCCATGTCTTCTCTCCCTCTCATCCCTGGTGCCCTGGCTTCTGATAATCTGGATTAGCCTTGCCTGTCTGTGCACTTAAAATAAACTGAACCACTGGGTCTTGTTTTAAAGCTGACCCCAAAAAGCCGTTTTAAAATTTGTTTTTTTTTTCCCCCAAAGTGAGACACTAACTTGAGGAGAGGGAACAGAGTTAGGTAAATGCAGACACTGTTGAAATCTATAGTCATAAACAAATATGGCTGCTGCAGGATCCTTGTTCCAGAGACTTTATTCTTTTTTTTCCGTCTTCATGTGTGTATGTATGGAGTGTGTGTGTGTGTGTGTGTGTGTGTGTGTGTGTGTGTGTGTGCACGTGCACGTGCGTGCATATTTTGCTTGCCTGAATGTGCATACTCATGCATGTGGAGGCCTGGGGTTGATGACAGGAATCATCCTTAGTTGTCCATCATCCTTATTCATAGAGGCAGGGTCTCTCATTCAAGCCCAGAGCTCACCTATGTGGCTATTCTTGCTAACTGCTCACTCTGGGGATCCCTTGTCTCTGCCTGAGGGCCTGGAATTACAGGCATGCTGCCCAACCGCATGTAATGGGTGGGGACCTGAACTGAAAATGCTTTAACCAGTGAGCCATCTCCCTAGCCTTGACTGGCTGGGCAGGTCCCCTTGGATATTAGCATCTTGCCAAATTTCACACTTTGTCTTTTGCAAAGCAAAATATAAGGAGATAAGGAGAAAGGAAAGCAGCTGATTTTCATATCACACGTTCTTAGTTTCGTTTCACAATATTTTGAAGTGGAAATTTTTATTTTGTCAATAGGGAGGTACTAGGGAGATGGCTCAGTGGGAAAAGTGCCTGTCCGACAAGTGTGAAGATGGCGTTTGGGCCCCTAAAAAGTCAGGCATGGTGACACAGACCTGAAATGCCAACACTGGAAAGGTAGAAACTGGAGGATCTTGGAAGCTTGCTGGTTGGCTGGTTTAGCTGACTCAGTGAGCTCCAGGCTCAGTGAGAGACCTTGCCTCAGTAAATAAGGAAGAAAGACACAGGCATTGATCACACAAGCATTGATCACACAAGCATGCACGCACGCGCCTGTGCACACACACACATGCACGATGAGGAAACTGAGGCTCAGAGAGGGTTAATAATTTGCTTAAGATTACATACCTAAAATTATGTCTGAATGATTGTTTTTCCTTCTAGACTATCTGTAGAAGTATCAGGATATCTTAACACTATGTCATCCCTTCCTTTTCATCAATCAGGATTTTAAAACAGAAATATAATATATGCCTGATTCACTTATTCAGCAAATGAACCAGGTTTTTCATGTTACCGAGGCCCTCTTAGATTCCAGGCAAGATCTCATACACTGGGGAAACAGTACTGAAGACACACATACACGGATCACACCCTTAAGAGTTCAGTGAGGCACTCAGGAATACATGGCAGCATAGCGGAACTCGATGGGACACCACCGAAGAGGAGGGGAGATAGCTCAGCAGTTAAGGACACGTGCTGATTTTGCAGAGGACCTGGGTTTGGTTCCCAGCAATCGCACAGAGCCTCACAACCTCCCATAACTCCAGGGCATTTGATGTCTTCCTATCTCCACAGACACCACACACACACACACACACACTTGATGCAATACATCCATACAGACAAAAACACTCATAAAATAAAATGAATGAATAAAAATATTTAAAGAAAAAGAAAGATCACATGAAGTTAGAGGATTAAGGGCACGTGGGAGTGGATATGGGAGGAGCCAGGGAAGAGTAATATGGTCAAAATGCGTGTAAGGTAGAAAATGGGGCTGGCGGTGGCTCTCTGGGTAAAGGTGCTTGCCTGATGACCCAAGTTTGAGCCTTGGAACCTGCAGGATGGAAGGAGACAGTTTCCTCAAACTGCCCTTTATCCCTGCGCTGGTGGTGTGCATACACTGGACAGGATTTAGAATCACTGAAGAGACACGACTCTGGGTTTGCGCATGAGGGATCATTTTGATTAGGTTGAGGTGGGAAGACCTGCCCTGAATTAAGTAGCTTCATTCCCTCAGTTAGGGCCTGAGGCTGAATACAAAGAAGGCAGCTGGGGGTCAACTTCCCCTACCTCCACTCTGTCCTGACTGGATACAGTGTATCCAGCTTCTTCCCCTCCCTGCAAGGTTGGACTCTTATCTCTGAACCATGAGCCAAATAAACTCTTCTTTTCATAAAGTCTTTGTCACAGCAATAGGGAAGTAACCAAGAGTTGTGGTGTGTGTGTGTGTGTGTGTGTGTGTGTGTGTGTGTGGTGGGGTGGGAGTGGGTGGTGAGTGATTTCAGAGAAAGCTCCCAGAGAGCACAGAAGCTTTCTGGGCACAGTGGGAGTTAACAGGGTGAACTGGTCCCAAGGAAGTGCATTCTAGATAGAGCAAGAAGCGTGTGCAAAGGCCCATTGTGAGCATGAAGGAATTAAAGAGTAGCACAGGTAGAGCCCAGAGAGGAGGGTGGGGCATGCTGGGAAATGCAGGAGCAATACCAGAGGTGCCTCAGCCTGGAGAGAGTGAAAAGCCATTGAGTGGTGAAGCGGCAAGAACACTCTTCAAAGCAATGCGTGGATGGTCCTGGAATTAACATTATTGTTTCCTTTGGGGGAATCTGTTCATCCCACAGTGCTCTCCAGAACCAAATTAAAAACAAACATCTAAACTACATTAGCTGCCTGGAAACACTGATAATGGGAGCCAAAGTGAAACTCGGTTGCGGTGCTGAGTTCATGTCAGGTGAACACGGCTGTCAATCTGATTCTCGTTTGCTCTGAGTTCCTTCGGGACCTTTGCACCGAGCGTGAAGGCATGCGTTGCTTGCCTTGCATGGTGAGAAGCAGACTTATCATTTGGGACCTGTTGCTAAGGATTTCTCAGTGCCCCACCCTTCCCCATAAAGCTGTGTGTGTTTATGTGCAGCTCTGTGCACGTGGAGTATAGTGGGCAGCCTCCGGTTTACTTTTGCAGGTATTATCCAATATGTTTTAGAGACAGGTGTCTCATTCTCCTGGAGTTTGCCTGAGTGGTCGAGATCGACTGGACAGTGAGCCCCAGTGATCTGCTTCTTTCCCCTTCTCCAGAGCTGGCATGAGAAGTGGGCCCCACCACGCCTGACTTATTTCATGTAAGTCTGGGCTCTGAGGATGGAATTTGGGCCCTTGGACTTGCAAAGTAAGCACTCTATCCACCGTTATCCACTCAGCTCTTGCTGCTGTTTTGAGGATATGTCACAGAGGATCAAAATACAGCTTTTCCATCAAGTTCATTTCTACTGGTTCTACACCTTACTCTGCTTTAATTGCACAGAGCAGGCAGCAACCCCACAAATACACCCTGTCTTTACAGCTTCCAGCGGGTGGGTGGCAAAGCCTGAGGGAGATTTGAGATTGCTTCAAGGGAATCTGAGATCTGTAAGTGTACCCTCTGTTGTATGTAGACCGAATAAGAATCGGCTATCCTTCCCGAGCCTAGGCCAACAAACTGCACACAGATACTCTGTGATTATGTAAATTTATCTGCCGTTTTTAGTCTTAATCAGTGTAAGGATAGTACTCGGCTGGAGGTGGTCCTTGCAGGTTGTTGACATTTAGAAGGCCACACTCTGAAAGTATGTAGGGTCCTTAGCCCATCAGGCAGTCGATATATTCATAGGCTTTAGGGAGCTCTTCACGGAGACTCTGGACTGCTGGTGTGAGGGACCAGGAAACTGATTTAGGCCTAGCAACGCTGAAGAGCAGAGGTAGATGCCCAGGAGCCATTTATGCAGCTCCTGCATGGAGGATGCTTATACAGCTCATCGTTGCTGTGGCTTATCCTGTGAAGGCATGGAATGAGCATGCCTGGACCAATCAAGCTCCCTGGCTGTGCATATGGACCACAGGAATAATCATGCAGAGCTGACTGAGGGCCTGGAGGTGAGCATCCTCCTGCACCTGAGTGAAGTAAACTTGCATTTATTTAGTTTTACTTTTGTGGTCCTAGGAGCTCCAGTGCAGGGCCTTCTGCATGCTAGGCAAGTGCTCTACCGCTGAACCACACTCCCGGGCCAGAAATCAATTGCCATACACTTCCGACACGCCAGGTATGCGGCTTAGGAGCTGTGGGAGATAGTTAGCTTTTTGATTGATGGAGGACGAGCAACCTGCAGTTTTCCATGTAACTGGGTACATGAAAAACAGTTTTGTTAGTAGCTCTCTGATTGTACATACTATTCATAACCCTTCATGTTTCTAAGAGTTTGAAACCCTCCCTCCCCCAACAAATCTGGGCTTAGGTATTTTATACCCATTTTTTTTAAAGATTTTTTTTTTATTTATTGGTTATATACAACATGTTTTCCTGCACACCAGAAGAGGGCATCAGATCTCATTACAGATGGTTGTGATCCACCATGTGGTTGCTGGGAATTGAACTCAGGACCTCTGGAAAATCAGTTCAGTGCTCTTAACCTCTGAGCCATCTCTCCAGCCCTTTTATACCCATTTTTAAGAGACAAACGATAACTGTAAGGCCACAAGGACTCCACCCCTTCTTTGTGGCAGGCACTCACCATAGTGTTTTCCCGAGAGTGCAGGCCCTTCCCTGGTGCCCTTATGTGGCAACTGGGACTGTCCCCAGGGACCTTAGCTTCTGATCCATTGGGAACAACCTAACCGCAGCTACAAGGACATGTAGCTACAGAAGGGTAGGGGATTCATTTTCCTTGGTGGCCCCACAACCCTTTCTGCCATTGCTTTCAGAAGAAAAAGGATGAGGGAGGTAGCTAAGCTTAAGTATCTTCTGTGTCCTGTTGGTATGTTCCAACAAAGGGGAGCTCACTGTCACCCCACTTTGCAGAGACGTGACAGACCCTGCCCAAGCTTGTCTAGCTGAGAAGAAAGACAGGGATCTGGAGCTAAGTTTGCCTGACCGTGGCCAGAGGCTTTTCCTGAACACCTTGCCACCGCCTGTCATTTTCCGTTGGGAATCTAGCTTCTACACAAGTTTTTCTTTCTTAGGTGGACAACAGTTTCCCCTGGAATGATGTTGTGAATCAGGTTCCACAGTGAATGTGGTCACTTAAGCATATCTTGAGAAATCCTGAGCCAGATGTCCCTCCCCAAAGTGTGCTTCTTGTTAGCCTGAGCACGTGAATGTACTGGCGGAGGCCACCGTCCCCAATCCATTTCAATCCACATTAACTTTCCTGTGTGGATACAGATTCCACCCAGTCTTTTTCCCCCTTGGGTGATTTTCAAAACTCTACCACAAAAACAAAACAAAACAAAAGCCCAAGGAGGACAAGCCCAAACAGGCTGAGAATCACCAGGGCACTGGTGGAATTAGGTTTTCTTATTGGCAACGTTCATGCCTCCTGCTTCATGGAAAATTTCTTTCCCTTTCCTCTGCCATTGGTGTTGTGGACATGAAGATGTCTTCACCTTGGGTAGCAGAAGACAGTGTGCCACTTCTCGGCCTCTTTCCCTAAGGACAAGCATCCATGATAATCTCTTTCCCTGTTTTCTCCACTCTGCATAGCAGCAGCAGGAAAGTGCTGCCAACTCCGGGAACTCGCTGGGGCGGTGCTGTAGATACATACTACGTGGTGTGAACCATACAGGTTCTCTCTGTGGTCCTTCAGACAGCATGTGTCCATCCAGCTGAAGTGAGTGCCAGCCTTTCCTGTGCCTGGTCCTGTTTCAGGCTTTGGCTTCCCCTACCAACTGTGTATCAGTCCCACAGATGCTCAGAGCATTGCACTTTCTAACTGGTCCAGGCCTGAGGAAGGATGCGTAGAGCCTGACATTCCAGGATTACTTTTCTTACTGAAGACTGGGTCATTGGGGACTTTACATTTGAATCTGATGCTGGAGCCAGGAGTCAGAGGCTGTGAAACAGGGACTTTATTGTATCTCTTGTTTTGTCTTAGTTTGGATTTTTATTTCTGTGAAGAGACATCATGACCAAGGCCACTCTTATAAAGAAAAAATTTAATTGGGGTGCCTCACGTAATAGTTTCAGAGGTTCAGTCCATTATCATCATGGTGGGAGCACGCAGGCAGATGTGGTGCTGCAGAGACAGCTGAGAGTCCTGCATCTTGGAGGCAACAGGAAGTTGACTGACTGCCTTACTGAGAGAAGCTTAAGCAAAAGAGACCTCAAAGCCCGCCCCCACAGTGACACACTTCCTTCAGCAAGGCCACACCTCCTAATAGTGTCACTCCCTTTGGGGATCATTTTCTTTCAAACCACCTTATGTTTCTTTGAAGCCTGTGCTGGGCTACTGTGCTTTCTTGCAGTTTTGTTCTGCCTATGACTTTCTAAGGACTTCTTTTTATGTTTAAAATAAAACAGCATTGGCTCGAGGTGCCTGTGGGCCATGAGGGACAGTGGGTCATGAGGATCAGCAAGTCCCAGGCAGGGAGCTGCATGGCAGGTGAGAGACCAAGACGGATAGGAACGCCATGCAGAGTGAGGGTGGATATTTATTTAGTGGGCAATGGAAGTTAAGGGGAAAGGGGAGAGGGAGGAAGAAGAAGGATGAGGAGAAAGAGGCAGAGAGAGAAAAAAAAACAGAGAGAGAAAGAGAGAAAGAGAGGCGGGGGGTGGAGAGGAGAGGAGCCACAGCAGCAGCTACCTCTTCAGAAGAGAGATGGAAAAGAAGAATGTCTTAGACTGGAAGTGGAGGGAAAATCCACTTGCTTTGGTGGATGGGGGAGGGAGTGGGTGGAGCTTGTCTCTTAAAGGGACAGGACAGACCATTACAGTCCCATCTCTTTTTTTATAATAAAAAGGCAGAGGTTAGTCACAACAGGTCAAAGGAATTGGGGCAGAGGATTCTCAAGACTGCTACCTGCTGATTTGCGGGCATTGTCTTGCAGGGTGTGGGGGGGACTTGAGAAAGCTGAGGGCTGGTCACATCCTGGGGTGGTGGTCTCTTTGCTACTGCCTGGACTTTGTGGTATGGAAATGTTTAGTGTCTCTTAAGACACTGTTTAAGGTATTGGCAGAACAGATGACAAAGTTAAGTTTAGGAAGAGAAAATTTTTAATACCAGAGAATTGAGAGGGGGTGTATCTGACCTGGTTAAGGTGAATCCTTCAATTTGGCTCCCTGGAACTCACAAGAATTTTTTGGGTTTGTGAAAACATAAGTTTTAAACAGCAGAAGAATGACTGTGACAGATATTTTTGCATAATGAAAAGTGTTTTTAAGACTATGAAAGGCAGTGTGAGAGAGAATATCTTATTGATATTTGTTTGATGAGGCTGTCCTTTTAAACAACAAAAGCTCTCAGCTGTCAAACTGCATCAGAGATCTATGAGAAGGATAAGATTTTACTTGAGTTATTGATTAAAAAGCAACAGAGAACTTACTTGGTTGGCACCAAGAGCCCCATTTTTAGGTTCCTCCATGGTCACTGAGGGTCGTACTTTTCTTTTGCTATCTAGTGCATGGCCTGCAGTCTCCAGAAGATCCTGTGGGCTAAGAAATCTGTAGGAAGACAAGCCTACCTTGACCTGAGCAGCTAGGCTGTCGATTCCAGTGATTCTGTCCACTGTCTGGTGATCTTCAGTTTAGAAGAAAGGCAGTTTTATCCAGTGGTCAGTGCTTGGCAGTTGAAGTGAATTGCGGATGGATGTTGTTCTGTGCCCATTTGTTGTCTGTCTTCTTTGGAGGAAGCAGAGTGCTGCTGCTAGGAGCCAACCTGTCTCTTTTTATTATGAAAAGTTTTTTAATGATTAAATATTTAAATGCCATATTTCCCAGATCTCTGAGCAGTTGAGGGCTGTTTACTGGGTATAAGTGAGTGATAACTGCAGTACAGAATCTGCCTGGAGAGCTGGGTCTGAGCTTGACTGTACTGGCTGTCAACTTAACAGGTAAAGCAGGGTCGGATTAAGAGACTTAAAAGTACAAACCAATTTAGAACATGAGACTTGCTGCTTTGTAGTCTGGAATGAGATACAATGAACAGACAGTTATAACATTTAACAGTAAATAGGTGCATTTAAGTTACATGTTTGCATGCACACACACACACACACACACACACACACACATACTAAACAGGAATTGAGTGAAGTGGATGCTTTTGGTGGGCCCTACGAAAGGCATGCCACTGCATAAATCACACATGTTAACAGTCAGCAGAGGAATTTAGAGACAAAAACATAAGTAAACTGGGGGACCAGGCAGGGTATACCTCAGTAATGATGGTGGGACTTGGTCACCTGACCTGGCTGTCAGTTAGGATGGCAGCGATCACATTGTATGGAAAAGCCACGGTTTTTTTTTTTTTTTTTTTTGAGGGAGTTTTAAACATAATAGCAAGAGAGACTGGAGGTGTGATCCGCTCTGTGGCTGAGCCGCCATGCCATAAGCCATGGCAGGGAGCAAAAGCTGGAATTGAAAACAGCTTCTTGTGGATCCGACTAATCTTGTCGGTTTCCACGGGACCAGTGGTAGCTGTGGCAGGGAGAGTTTGAGGACAAGCAGAGCCAGCGGGACACTGGCAGAGCATTCACAGGCGGATGGCTGTAGTTTGAGGGTTTATGCCATAGCTGAAAACGTGAAAACTCGCGAAAACAGTGAACAAACACCGCAAGGCCTGTAGAAGAGCATCCTCTCTCTGTAGGCGGGTGTTAATGAAACAGTGATACTGCAAAGCCTATAGGAAAACGTCTCTGCTCTACAGGAGGAGGGTCGAAGCCTGACTGGGTCCAGTCTGGGCGACTTGGAAGACAGAGAGGCTAGAGCCACTCTGAGCAGTCTCTCACGGCGGGACCACTTATGAGTGGTCCAAAAGAAAAGAAAAGAAAAGAAAAGAAAAAGAAAGAGAAAAATCTGAGGGACTGCAGTCCCCAAATTGAATGCACTGCACAGGTGCTAGCCCAGGTGCACTACCATGGTTTGTCTGATTACATTTTAGCTATGGGAAGCAACCAGAGATGAATGTCAGCGAAGGGCTCAACCGTAGTCGTGAAGGCTGTGGTTGGGGGCCTGGAAGGGGAAAACTCACCACCGACGCTGCTGGTGTGTGTAGAGGTTGGCGTTCAGGCATATGGAATGCGGGGCTGTTGTAAAGAGACCTGGTTCCTGAGCCCAGGGTTTCATGTATCCTCAGCCGACCCACCTGCGGGCCAGAGGGAGCGTGAAGAGAGCCTGGCTGAGTCACGACATTTGGGGGTGGCTTACAGTTTCAGATGTTTAATCTGTTATCTTCATGGCAGTAGGCAGGCAGACGTGATGCTGGAAGAGGAACTGAGAGTTCTACATTTTGATCTGCAGGCCGTAGAAGCAACTGTGTCACTGGGTATAATGTGAGCATAGAAGCTTCCAAGCCCACTCCCACAGTGGCACATTTCTCCCACAAGGCCACACCCACTCAAACAAAGCCACGCCTCCTAACAGTGCCCACTCCCACAGTGGCGCATTCCTCCCACAAGGCCACACCCACTCAAACAAAACCACGCCTCCTAACACTGCCACTCACTGTGGGGCCATTTCCTTTCAAACCACCACAGTGGGCATGAACACTTACGCATATACGCACAACAATAACAATACCTTAATAATCTAAAACAATCACTTAATAATCTAAAAGTGCATTAAATTGTGTGTATATTCTACAGGCCATTGGGCATGTCAGTTTATAGAAGATTATAGCAAAGGAAAACTGATAGTTCTTTAAATTTCAAAATTTTAACAAATTAACACATGAATAACGAATAAGCATGCCATTTATCTCTATTCAAAAAAAATCAATGAGCCATCCTAGTGACAGTTTTTAAATACCCTATCTGTCGAGCGGAGTTTACAAACATTGCATTGATTTGTTTGAACTGAATGTCCATAAATACAAGGGGATGAAAGTTACCAGAAGGTTTCACTGGCTTTGAAAGAAAATCAAAACACCAGGAAAAGACCGTTTTATTCATGTTACTCATTTTGTTCCTGCTCGGTGTTTGTGGAGAGCTCTTCGGTGGTGAACTCAACACAGCAGGTGGGCCCCAGCATTAACCCACACAGTGACCTTGGGCAGCTGTCAGGCTACAGGCAGGAGGAGGGAGCAGGTAAATGGGGTCTGCAGCAGGGGTCCAGGACATTACAGGACACTGCAGTCCTTGCTCTAAGCAGCAATCCTATTTCTACCTCTCGTCCTTCTGGGGTGGCTTTGTTGACTTATTTGCTGACTTCCATGTCTATTGCTGGGCTCATAGGTTCTCTGTGGCAGGGGCCTTGTTGTGGTGGTTAGAATAAAAATGGCCCCCAAGGGCCCACAGAGAATTGCACTACTAGGAGGTGTGACCTTCTTAGAGGAAGTGTGTCACTGGGAGCGGGCTTTGAGGTTTCAAGATGCTTAAGTCATGCCCAGTGTGGCCGTCTCTTCCTGCTGCATATGGATCAAGATGTAGAAGTCTTAGCCCCTTCTCCAGCACCATGTCTGCTGTGTGCCACCATGTTTCCTACCACGATGGTAAAGGACTAAACCTCTGAACTGTAAGCCAGCTCCAATGTAACGTTTTCCTTTTTAAGAGCTGCTGTAGTCATGGTGTCTCTTCACAGCAATAGAAACCCTAACTCAGACAGAAGTTTGTACCAGGGACTGGGGTATTGCTGTGATGGTTCGACCATGCTTTTATCTGGACGAATGTGGACAATGGGATTGTGGATTAGAAAAGCAGTTGAATGTTTTAAGTGCTGCTTAATGGGCCATCCTAGTAGGAGCATGGAAGACAGTGGTGCTGAGGGGGATTTGAACTGTGAGGGTCTAGCTCAAGAGGTTTCAGAGTAGAAGAATATTTGTATATGACATAACGACCATTCTTGTAATATTTTGATTAAAATGTGGCTGCCTTTTACCTTTGTCCAAACAGTCTGACTGAGGCTAAATTGAAGAGTTTTGAATTAATGGCAGAATTAATTCAAAAGAAGAAATTTCAAAACAGCCTAGTATAGACTCTGTCATGTGACTCTTAGTGTTCCCTCTTATGAAGATCTACAAGGAAAAGGCGTGAGCTGAGCAAGGAAAAATGCACAAAGGATAGTTCAAGGTGAAAAGGGGCATCAAGAATTACAATAGATCTAAATCCCGTGTTCATGGAGATAAACAGATTAAAGAAAAGCCTGGTGGTAGATGGAATAAAGGGAGTGGGGACCTCAGAGTAAGACCCCACCCAGCTAAGCTTCCAACTTGTGGAAAGGAATTAAAGAAAAATTTAGAGCCATATATGGGTGCACATCTTTAATCTCAGCACTCTGGAGGCAGAGGTATGCAGATCTCTAAATTTAAGGCCAGTCAGGTCTATAGAGTGTCAGAACAGCTTAGGTAGTGAAGACAACCATGGAAAACAAAAAGCTGGTGAAGATGTGTTTGAATGAGGGAGCCATGTTTCAACCATGTTCCAGCTATGTTCAAGCTGCAGAAATTAGCTGCCTTGATCACATAGTTCTGGCTTTAGAATCAAGAATAGAAGAAAGGGGCCTGGAGGGATGGCTCAGCCGTTAAAGGCTAGGCTCACAACCAAAAATATAAGACTTTGGTTCCCAGTGCCCACGGCTGTCCCTCCAGGTACCATAAAGAAAAAAAAGAATAGAAGAAAGGGATTATGGAATCTCCCTTCATAGCTCAGGAAAGCTGCTCAGGGGTGTCACTACATGGTGGCCCTGGGAGGCCATTGTGTGAAGTTGTGAAAGTGAAGCCTGGATTGCTTTGGAGACCCCAAAATGTTGGAGATGCCAGAGTCATTGAATACCTGCCAAGGAGAGCTGCTAACAGGAAATAGAACCAGTCCAAGAGAGAGAAGTGTGCTGTAGTCCACAAAGATGAAAGGACTTGGAGATCTGAAGAGCATTTTGGATATCAGACACGGAGATGCAGAGTTTGGAGTTTGCCTGACTTGTTTCTGATCTTTCTTTGGGAATTACCGTTAAGAGATTGCAAGAATCTCAGAAGAGACTGAACTTTGAACTTTTAAGCAAGTTTGAAGTTGTTATATACTATGGGGGCTTTTGAAGTTGGACTGAATGCATTTTGAATTGATATTGCTACAAGCCTATGGGGGCCAGGGAGTGGAATGTGGTGGCTTGAATAAAAATTACTCCCAAAGGCCCATAGGGAATTGCACTGTTAGGAGGTATGATCTTGTTGGAGTAGGTGTGGCCCTGTTGGAGGAAGTGTGTCACTGGGGGTGGGCTTTGAGGTTTCAGTTACTCAAGTCATTCCTGTTGTGACAGTTTTTTCCTGCTACATATGGATCAAGATGTAGAACTCTTAGCTTCTTCTCTAGCACCGTGTCTGCCTGTGTGCTGCCATGTTTCTTACCACGATGATAAAGGACTAAACCTCTGAGCTTACAGCTTACAGTCAGCCCTAATTAAATGCTTTCCTTTGTAGGAGATGTTGTGGTCATAGTGTCTCTTCACATCAACAAAACCCCAACAAGATAGTTTGGTCTTTATCAACTTCATGTCATCAGCAATTAGCACAGTACTTAATAGACAACTGGCTCAGAATTGTGGGTTGTTAAAGTAATATATCAAATTGTATGGTGTGTTATAGAGTCAAACGTGTGTGTGTGTGTATAAAGAGACCCAAACACACACACACACACACACACACACACACACACACACACACAGAAAGAGAGAAAGAGAGAGAGAGAGAGAGAGAGAGAGAGAGAGAGAGAGAGAGAGAGAGAGAGAGAGAGATAGATATTAGGGACTCACATGATTGTGGAATTTGGTGTATTACTTACTGGTCACGTTATTTAATAAACCTGACAGAAGCGACTTAAGGAAGGGCTTATTCTGCATACAGTTGAAGGGGATCTTCCTGCCATGGTGGCAAGGCATGCTGGCAGGCAGGAGGCTGGCTGGTCACACTGCATCTGCAGTCAGGAAGCAGGAGTGAACGGGAAGTGAGGCCCAGATTCAGAAGCTCAAAGCCCACCTCCAGTGATCCACTTCCTCCAGTGATGTTCCCCTTCTTACAGGTTCCACACAATCAGAAGCACTAGTGCCAGGCACACGAGTCTCTGGGGGAACATGCACCTTCAAACGACATCATAGGCAAATCCAAATCTGATATGAGAGGCTGCCAGGCTAGAGGACCAGGACGCGCTGACGTGGAACATCCCCTTCGCACAGGGAGAGTCGGTTTCTACTCTCTTCACACCTGTCGACGGATAGGATGATACAGTCTATGTGGATGCGTTTTACAGACATATTCTAGAAAACAGAAGACTGGCAAGTTGTGGTATCAAGGAAGTCACGGGTCACTCTCCTGCTTCAACTCTGAATTCTGAAAATGATGTAGATTCATTTATGCGAGGTGGTGCGTTAGTTTCTTTTGGGTGTCTCATCCCCACAGATGGAGGATTCAGTGTGGTTGCTCAGTACAGAATTAATTTAATATTTAATGTCTGTTTGAACGCAGTATATTTGAACACATCACATTTGCACGCCACTATAGCCAGCTACGAAGACCTTAATGAGCCCGCACACCCATTCTGCTCACACTGCCTTACTCTACCTCCTTCAGTTCGCTTTGTTGCTTCCTTTTTTGGGGTGTAGTTCTGTAGTTTCTTTATACAGTTATAGGAAAGTACAAATATACGACTTTACGCTTTACTCGTTCAAGTTTGGATTTCTTAATGTCATGAAAAAAGCTTCACGGATGTATTAAGATCAGACTCCATGAAATTTATTCATTAAGCTTGTGAATTAAAAATGATGATTGTACTTGCCTAAAAAGTTCAAAAATGAAAGGAGGAAGAACAAACTATGGAGAAAGAAAATGACTCAGCGGGAAAATACAGACACAGGAAGAGGAAGACCAAATCACAGCGCTCGAGGGCTGTGTTCATCAAAGAACAGCAGCTCAAACTGGAGAAGCCACACAGAGAGACAGCTACAGCCTTCAGTGTGTCTGTGAGCTGGTTGATGTATATGGACCAGGGCCTTGTAATCTGGACTTTGGAGATATGATTATAACATAGCTTTAAACCTGCTTGTTGAAAGGCTTTCAACATTAAGGAGAAATACTGCCCCTTGGGACTATGCATATACTCCTTTACATAGAAAGAAGATTGCGTATTCATCTTAGCCATCAGGAAAGGGCGTAAGAGATAAATACTAGATCATTAAAACTGTATTAACCTCTGAGGTCGCCAGTTTTTCATCACTAAAAGAACTCAAGTCTGAGTCAGAGAAACACCTCATGGAAACCTTACAGTGGAATCTTCTAGATTAGAAGGAAGACACAGATTGGCAAGGCAGTGTTTATTCATGTGAGCTTGGGGGGGATGAGATGAACTTCTTGAAAACTTAAACATGAGTGTCATTAAAATGACGTGGTGCCATTCAAAAGGCTTACAGTTAATGCAGCTGCTATACCTACTGGTTTGCCATAAAGTGCACCCACTGGTTTGAGTAAGAGTGGTGGCCACAGGTTCATATATCTGAACACTTAGTCACCAGGGAATGGAACTGTTTGATAGGATTAGAAGAGTTAGAAGGTGTGGCCTTGTTAGAGAAAGTGTGTCACTAGGGGAAGGCTTTGAGGTTTCAAAAGTCCATGACAGGCCCAGGCTCTCTCTCTCTCTCTCTGTCTCTCTCTGTCTCTCTGTCTGTCTGTCTGTCTGTCTGTCTGTCTCTCTCTCCTCTCTCTCTCCTCTCTCTCAACCCTGTAAAGTTCTCAGATACTGCTCCAGCACCTGTCTGCATGCCTCCATGCTCTCTGTCATGAAGATGAAAGACTGAGTCTCAATCTCTAAGAGAGGCCCCAGCCTTGGTCATGGTGTCTCTTCACAGCAGTAGAATGAAGACAGCTGTTGTTTCTTCTATTAAGAAGGTCACAACTTTGTCAATGATAACCTTCTGCCATACCTATTTTTAGCCTTAATACAAACTTAACACATACTAGACACAGAAAAGAAACCTGGGCTCCCTATCACTGTCCTAAACTCCAGGGCTATCGTTCAGTGGAGTAGAATTTATTTTGTCTTTGAATATTCATTTTACATGTGTGTGCATGCATTCACATGCCACAGTGTATAGGTATGTGTGAGAGGACAGCTAGTGGGGTCCTCCCTCAGGCGGGGTCTGGGATTTGAACTCAGGCTGTCAGGCTTGACAGCAAGTGCCTTTACCCCGACCCCTCTTTCTGGCCCCATAGTTTAAGAGACTTCACATTGAATACAGACAGTATCAAGTCAAGGCGTGAGTTTTGATTAATATAATTCTCTCAACTCAGAATTATTGAATTTGTTGCGGCAATTGAACTCTCAGAGGCACAAGGAATATAGATCTTTGTGTGTGTGTGTGTGTGTGTGTGCGCGTGCGTGTGCGTGCGTGTGTGTGTGTGTGTGTGTGTGTGTGTGAAAGTAGTGAGCATGAAACTATTTAATACATCCATCACTGGGAATTTTCACATATTTGTTCATATATTTTTGTTAAACACTTGTCTTAGCTTTCTATTCCTGTAACAAAGGCTTGAGAAGACCACCTTGTGTAGAGATAAGCTTTATCTTGGTTTACAGTTTTGGAGATTGAAATCCAGGCATGGCTGGTCCTGCTGCTTTGGGCCTATGATAGAGCAGCTCTTCCCAGCAGACCCTCATGGTGAAACACAAAGGAAGAGGTTGAGGCTCCAATATCCTTCAGTGATGGATCGTAAAGGTTCCATTACAACCCAGTAGCATCTTCTGTGGACAAGATTTTAAGACGTGGGTCTGGGGGAGCCATTACTGGCCCAAAGTGTAGCAAGACCATATAAGGAAAAGGAAAAAAAATGACAGATTGTTGATCAAGGATCGAAAAGCTTTGAGGTTAAACACACGCACGCATGCACACGCACACACACACACACATCATGTTAAATGCAACTGTAGAATAGAAGTCACTTATCAACACTCAACATTGTCAAATGACTCACTGAAGTCATTAAAAACATATTTTCCTAGAACTTGGAAAGTGAAGGTAGAAGGGAGGGCCAGGAGTTCAACATCATCCTTGGAGGATCAGGACTTTAAGGTCACCCGTGGCTACATAGTGAGTTTGGAGCCAGTCTGGGCATAAGAACCAGGAAATGAAGAATATGCTTATTAAATAATTAGTTGGGAAATCCAAGCTAGAGTAATGATTTGTTTATGTTAATTCAGTTAAGAATCTGCCTTGGGCCAGCAAGATGGATCAGTGGGTAAAGGTGCTTGTGACCAAGCATGATTTGATCCTTGATCCAAATAGTGGAAGAATCGAACTCCCTAATGTTATCTTATGATTTCCCCAAAGGAACTGCTGTGGCATGCGTGTGCCTCCCTTCAGTGTAAATCCGTTAGTAAGTAAATAGATAAATGTAAAATTTTATTTCCCAGAATTTGCAATGCGAGGCTTAAAATGTTTTCTGGGAAAAAAGATAGTGGAATTCTTTTGTTAAAGCAGCAGGCAGAGAAGTGAACATGCCTAGTCAGTGTGTGGGCCCGTCTTGTGTTGTAATAAATACCCGAAATTAATGAAAGGTAAATGAACACCTCATTCTCTACGGCTCTAAAGACTCATCACCACGGTGCAGGCATCTCCCTGGCTCTTGTGAGGGCCTTGTGCTCAACTGGAATCACAATGACGGTAGCCTGTACAAAAGCAATCATGTAGCAAAAAGCCAGAGACTGAGATGCGGGATCACATTAGCTCTTTTCCAACAAGCTGTGTTCTTTTAAAGCCTAAATTAGTCTCACCAAAGATAGACCTTCTGATAGACCCCATCAGAAAGGAGGAGCTTCTATGACCTAATTACCTACCATTAGGCTCCAACTCTTAAGGTTAAAGCAAAGGTATACAGTGTAGGTATATTTTTGTAAAGAAGAGGAACAGCTTTAAGCATACTTATCAAAACTTGTATATGGATGTTCATGTTGCACAAAGATGGCCTTAGTACTGACAATGATTAAGGGGTGATGCTAGAGAGAAGAGAAGGCAGAGGGGAGATGCTGCCAGAGAAAAGGGAGCATTTACTCACAAGGCCAACCAGCAAACAACTAACAAGTTGGTGCTAACAAAGAAATGTTAACTTTGCATCCTCGAGGGACCAGGGAGCGCAAACTGCTTACCTCCAGCTCTAAGCAACAGCTCGCTTCAGAAAGCAAGCCCGTGGGAAGGCGGCACCTGGGGGTTAGTCTTTCATCCACGCAGGATTAGCAGGCAATGCTGTTCGGAGATCCCACTGTGCCTCTACCCTCCTCGCTTTATGCCGCTCCTCTTGGTGCTCAGTGTAGCACTGCACCCAGGTGGAAGCTTAATAAAGGGGACACTATTGTGGCTGGGGACAAGGAAGCCAAGCCAAGAGTACTGAATGCACCCCATGCGGCCTCATCCTCCCAGGCCTGGAGATCAGCTAACAAAACAGAGCCCGCTGGGCTTTCTGCCTGGTAGCCCCAGAGAAGAGCAGAGGAGAGGCCATTCCTGGGTACCCTCTCAATAGGTGTATTGATTCTTTGGACAAAAAGTGAATTTGGAGTTGGCTGAAGCTGCATCCAGTGGCCTGGACAGAATGAGAGGCACGCACTGGGCAGTATTTTGTTGTTCTGTGCTTTTAGCACAGGATGCAACAGCTTTAGATTTGTTTCCAGGATGGGGAACCCTCGAGTTCTGGCATGCCTTGTCTATGTGTTGTGGTATTCAGTCCTTGGCCGGAGATGGAGATCGGACAAAAAAACAGCTCCTGGGAGAAGCAAAACCATCTCTGTGAAGACAGCAGGATGGCCTGGGAACAGCAGAACCGACGGCGAGATTGTCAGAGCCTGTCTTCCTTTAGCGTCATCCCTTCATCCCACACCTTTCCTCTCTCCTCCCCCGTCCTCTGCTCTAATTTGCTAAACTTATTTGCCTGCATTCTTTCCATTGCCAATTGCACTTTTGCCACAAATTGAATATTGTGTGAAGAGGAGCGGAGAAGGAAGGGAAATACAGCATCGGGAAAGCTTCATCCAGCAGAAATGCATTCCTTTAAAGATGTGCTGCAAAACACAGAGATTCCTACACACCGTGTTGACTGTGGCGCCATTCATAACAGCGAGAGGTACCCATCAGTGGGTGGATGACTGCCCATTTTGGCACACCCGTACAGACTCACAGACACAGACACACAGACGCATACACACACCCACAGATGGACACAGACATAGACTCATGCATACAACAGATACACACACACAGACACATGCACACATTCCCACACATACCTCTTACATGCTATGTGTCCTGCAGGTGTTGGAGGGCTGTGTTCACATATGTATTAATGGCAACTTAAGGAAGTGGGCACAGCTATTACTGTCTCACTGTAAATGGCCTAGTGGGCATAGAAGAAGCAAGATAACTTTAGGAAGGATGTGTAATTAGCAAGTGTCAAAACTAGAACTTGAAGTGGCACCAGTGGCACAGGCCTGCAATCCCATCTACTCCAGGGAGACCAGAGGTTCAAAGCCAGTTTGGGCTACAGAGTGGGTTTAATGTCAGTCTATGTGACTTAATGAGGTTGGTGTGGTACATACCCAGGAGATCATTTGCCTAACATGTGGGAAAGCCTGTGTTCAATCCACAGTACCTCAGCCCACAGTACCTCAGTTTACAGTACCTCAATCCACCGTACTTCAGCCCATGGTACCTCAGCCCACGGTACTCAGTCCATAGTACTTAGTCCACAGTACCTCAATCTGTAGTACTGAGTCCACAGCAGTTCCTGGGCCTCACATGGTTTGGGAATCTGAGGGTACAGGGGAGAATTTAGCAGGTACAAGGTTCTATTTTAGAATTTATTTTTATGTATTTGGGCTTCATGTGTGTGTTCATATGTATGTATGTGAGTATGTGTGTGTAAACATGTGCCCGTAGGTTCCCACAGAATCCAGAAGAGGATGTTGTTGGAGCTCTTAGAGCTGGAGTTGCAGGTGATTGTGAGCTGCCCACTGTGGCTGCTGGGAGCAGAACTCTCATCTCCAGGAACAGTGAGAGCCCTTAACCACTGAGCCATCGCTCCAGCCTCAACATGCATTTGCTTTTTGTTCACATATACAATATGCCTAGATGACTTCCTCACACCACTGAGAGCCCAGTGAGGTCCGAGCCTAGGGGACTGTCTGGTGCCGAGGGAATGTAGAGCAGGGTGGTTGGGTGAGTCACGGTGGTCTGTAGAACAGTGTACAGGAACCTTCTCTAGAGGTGTGACCTCAGGCAGCTAGCTCAAGTCATCTCTCTGGGCATCAGTTTCCTTGCTTGCAAAATGAGGAGGCTGGGTTGATCTCCAAATTGCCTACAGACTGCATGAGGCAGCGGCATGAGGTCCGAGCGGGAGAGGGGCCGAAATGGGCAAAGTGGGAGGGAAGCTTTTAGGACAATGAGAAGTCGAAGGTCGTCATTCTGCTCCTATTTATCCCCAGAGAAGATTCTGGAGAAACCCCAGATTTTCATCCACCCAGACAACTTGCAGCAACAGATCAGGGACCAGAAGAAACTTGAAACCGTCGTTCGTATGATTAAACCGCATGATTCCTGATGCCCAGGTGCCTGTGTGCTTGCTACACTTTCAAGGAGACCCAGCATGTGTGGGAAACGGCCTGATAAATATGCTGTGTCTCGCGGCACAGGGTCCGGCTTATCTTCAGTCATGTCAGCAGTGTGATGCTTCCTGGGGCCCTCTCGTTCTCATTAGCATCTTTAGAAGGTCACATGACTCAAATGTACTAGTCAGACCTTGCCCTGCTGCCCTCAGACCATGAGGGTCTGCAGGGAGAGAAGACAGGGCAATGAACTTGAAGGAGACTCGCACTGAACTTCAGCCCCAGCATTCTCCTGGGAACTGGAAGGGTCTGTATTCTGAAGTGAAGGGAGGGCTATGACCCCTTCAGGCACTGTCTGTGGAGAGGGGGCGATTGCAGGCTGTGGAGTAGGGAGCAGTCATCTGCAGGACCCTTACTGCCAGCTCTGTCTCTGTCCTTGAAGAGACACTTGCAGGCACCCCAGGGAGTTGACCCCAGGCACTCCCTGGCTGTCACATTCACTTGAGCAGAACCCGGGATTTCATGACAATGACCTAGAGATGACTCTGCGGAGGAGACTGTGTGTCTCTGATGTTTGGCAGAACAGAGACTTGTCCTCTTCTCAGGAACATTGCAGAGGGAGGCAGAAGACGGCCAAGCCCACAGGAGACCCGGTTGTGAGGGGAGAACAGGTCACTATGGGGAGAACGTCCTACAGCTTGAGCTAAAGTGAGGAGGGAGTGGAGGGTTTGACGGGAACCCAGGGCCCCCACAGACCAACAAACACATGAGTACATTTGAAACAGAAACAGAACTTTGGGTAAATCTTAAAGTAACTCTGGGAAAGAGTAGCTTGGGTGTAAGTCCTTAACAGAAGTTTGCAGAAGTTAAGTGGTAGGTATTACCTCTACTTGCAGGGCCGGAAGATGAACTGATTTTCTGATGAAGAAAATAGAGGTTCATTAGTATGAATTAACCTGTACTGTCAGCAGCCAAACAATTACTGTTTTGTGTGAAATGGTTCTCCATCTATTTGGGCAAGGAATATACTGGAGTCAAGCAAGGGTCTGGGAAGGAAAAGGAGTCAAAAGGAGACTTCAAGAAGGCTCTCTAGTTGGTGTGAGATACACCTCTGTATCCTGTGAATATGTTTTATTACCACTGGTTAATAAAGAAGCTGCTTTGGCCTGTGGCAGGGCAGAATAGAGCTAGTTGGGAAAACTAAATTGAATGCTGGGAGAAAGGAGGCAGGGTCAGGGAGATGTCATGTAACTGCCGAAGGAGACAGATGCTGGAACCTTACTGATAAACCATGAGCCTTGTGGCAATGCATAAAATAATAGAAATGGGTTAATTTAAAATGTAAGAGCTAGTTAATAAGAAAACTAAACTAGTAGGCTAAGCAGTGTTACAATTAATATTGTTTCTGTGTGATTATTTGGATCTGGGCGGCTGGAAAATGAACAAGCAACCTCTGCCAACCTGCCAACATCTAGTGATTAAATAGGCTTTTAAAAGGGGAAGGGCCAGTGAGATGGCTCAGTAGGTAAATGTGCTTGTCTCATAAGCCTGGGAACCTAATCTCAATTCCTGGGATACATGTAGAGGTGGAAGGAGACAATTCACTCCACATAGTTTTTCCTTGACCTTCACACATATGCCATATTGCATGTGCCACATACATACATCACGCACACACAAACGCGTGCACACACACACACTAATAATACATTGATGATGTCTTAGATACTTTTCTATCATGATAAAACATCATGACAAAAGCAATTTTTGAAGGAAAATATTTAATTTAGGGCTTACAGTTTCAGAGGGTGAGCGTCAACAATGGAAGAACAAAGCCATAGTGGCAAGAACAGCTGAGAGTTTACATCTTGATATAGAAGTAGGAGAGAGAGGGGAGTGGAGGGAGAGAGAGGGGGAAGAGAGAGAGGGGATAGAGAGAGAGGGAGAGGGGGAGAGGGGGAGAGGGAGAGAGGGGAGGAGAGAGGGAGAGGGGGAGGGGAAGACAAGGGGAAGAGAGGGTGGGGAGAGAGAGAGATCACTGGCAATGGCATGAGTCTTTTGAAACCTCAAAGGCTGTCCTCATTAACACACTTCCTCCAGTGAGGCCACATCTCCCAATCCATCTCAAAGAGTTCCACCAACTGGGGATCAAATATTCAAATATATGAGCCTAGGGGGCTTTCTCATTCAAACCACCACACTGCACTTTCTGATCTCCACAGCTTGGTAGCCATACCATAATGCAAAATGCAGCTAGTCCCACTGCAGAAGTCTCCAAAGTCTCTCACAGTCTCGGCACTGTTTAAAAGTCCAAAGTCTCTTAGGAGACTTGAGGCAATCTCTTAACTGTAACCTCATAAAATAAGGACTTTTTAATCTTTATTTTACAAATTACATATTTCCTGATATATTTTTTCCTAGATAATAAGTTTCCCTATTTGGATCAAGTCAAATTACAAGTATAGCAACAGGCCTATTGAGAACAAAGTAACTCCCAGATGGATTCATTGGCCTCAGAGAAAGAGGCCAGAGAAGTCACACCCCTGAGCCAAGACAGGGAGATTTTATAGACCTTAGGCAAGGGTTGTTGACAGGGCTGTCAGCCAGGAGCCAGGACTGTTCCCAAGTATTGCTAAAAGCTAGGATCCTGGGCAGGGGCAGGCACTTGTGTGCTATTCTCTTGTTCATATATATATATATATATATATATATATATATATATATATATATATATATATATATTTTGTGTGTGTGTAGTTGGGGCAAGTAGGGCAGATGGGGTTTTCCAGCTAGCACAGGGGTGAGCTGGACACTCCAACTGAACACTTCCAACATACAGTAGTAGCACAGAATACACATTACCATTCTGGGGGCATAGTGGGGAAAGTACTGTACCAAAGCAAGACCAAAACCCAGCAGGGCAAACTCCAAATCCTGTAGCTCTGTGCTGGCTAGTTTTGTATCAACTTGACCCAAGCTAGAATTATCTGAAAGGAAGGAGCTGCAGTTGAGAAAATTCCTTATAAGATCAGTCTGCAGACAAGCCGATAGGACAATTTCTTAATTAGTGATTGATGGGGGAGGGTCTCGCACATTTTTGGTGGTGCCATCCCCGGGCTGATGGTCCTGGGTCCTATAAGAAAGCATGGTGAGCAAACCAAGTGGAGCAAGCCAGTAAGAGGCACCCTTCATGGCCTCTGCATCAACTCCTGCCTCTAGATTCCTGCCCTGTTTGAGTTCCTGCCCTCACTGCTTTTGATGATGACCAGGGATGTGGAAGCATAAACTGAATAAACCCTTTCTTCCACAAGCTATTTTTCATCCTGATGTTTCATCAGGGCCATAGTAATCCTAACTAACACAATCTCTATATCTGATGTCAAGGATCTAGGATGACTTTACCCTTCCTGCTTCACGGACTACAAGACGCTCCTCTCCCTTGGGTTGGTCCATACCTTTCCACAGCTCTTGTTGGCGGATGTCTCATGCCATGATATGGCCTGATGTGTTCCAGATGTCTCTCACTGTGAGGTCCACCATGCTGTTCCACCTCTATATTTCTGTGCCCCTTCCCTTATAAACATGAGAGGTCATATTGAATTAAGGTCTGCCCTAATGACATCAATTTGATGTATTTGTCTGGTCTGCCTGCTTCCCTCTGAATGGAGAATTATGTGGTTAAGGAAAAAATAACACATTTCATGCTTGTTATGGTGGAGGCTGTCCACCCTTTCTTCTTGTTTAAAAATATAGCTCTGGGTCTCCTGAAAGGCCCTGCATGCACGCTCGTGTGAGATTCAGCATCTTGCTAAGTCTTTCTTGGACAGCACTCCCTATCTCAAGGGACTGAGAGGGCACAAAGAACTCAGGGGCAAGAGCACAGACTTTGGAGACAGAAGGCTTGGATTTCAGTGTATTTATGATTTGTAGGCTGTTTGGCCCTGGGACATTGGTGTTCTCTGGTTCTCTTATCTAAGATATAACCTTTCTTATATGACCCCAGGATCAAATGAGATTCTAGCAACATCACACTTAATTTTTTCTTGTTTGTTTGTTTTTGTTTTTTTGTTTTGTTTTCAAGACAGGGTTTCTCTGTAGCTTTGGAACCTGTCCTGAAACTAGCTTTTGTGGTCCAGGCTGGTCTTGAACTCACAGAGATCTGCTTGCTTCTGCCTCCTGAGTGCTGGGATTAAAGGCATGCGCACTCACCTCCCCAACATGATTATTTATGTGTATAGCGTAGCATACTCATGGTAGGTAGGTGCAGGGTTAGTGGTACTTAAACATTATGAAATACTGGAAATTGTTCTGATTTGAATGTGAAATACTGCCCAGAGATGCGCAGGTTTGAGAGTGCGGCCCCCAGCCGGTCCTGCTGTTTAGGGAGGATGCGGAACCTTTAGTCGGTGTAACCTTGCTGGAGGAGGTCCCTCTCTTTAGTGAGCCTTGAAGCTTTACAGCCTGAGCCTACTTTCGCATCTCGGATTCTCCAGTACAGATGCGACAGGGCAGGTCAGTTTCCTACTCCTGACACCGCACCTTCTCTGCCTGCTGCCATGCTGTGATGGTCTCCAATCACCTTTAGCTTTAAGTCACAAAAGCCCCTTCTCCCACAAGCTGCTTCCTGGTTAATTTAGCACACCAATAGACTCGTAACTAAGACAGGGATTCTGGAAGGAAGGAAGGAAGGAGAGAGAGAGAGAGAGAGAGAAAGAGAGAGAGAGAGAGAGAGAGAGAGAAGACTGCAGGCTTCCAAATATAACAATAAAGAAGAAAAGTACTATTTAGCAGTGCATTGTGGCGCGCACCTTTAATCACCATGCTTAGGAGGCAGAGGCAGACAGATTTTTGTAAATTAGAGGCCAGCCTGGTCTAAAGAGTGAGTTCCTGGACAGCCAAAGATAAACAGTGAGACCCTATCTCAAACAGAAAGGAAAAGAAGAGAAAAGAATAGAAAAGAAGGGGACTATTTAGAGTAATAAAAATAAGTCACAATGAATCACATTCTTTCAAGAAAGATTTACTTTTATTTTATGTGTATGTGTGCTTTGCCTGCACCTGTGGAAATGCACTGCATGTGTGTCTGATGCTCATGCAGGTCTGAAGAGGATGCTGGATCCCCTGGAACTGGAGTTACACGTGCTTGTGAGTCACCACGAGTATGGGTGCTGGGAACCAAAGCAGGGTCGCCTGCAAGAGCAGCGAGTACTCTTAGCCACTGGGCTCTCCAGCCCTGGAGTTGCATTCTTAGCAGGAGGACAAATGCTGTAAAGATAAAATGTGTAGTTTTATTATCTGGCTCATCCTTTTGTGCTTTTTAAAAAAAACAAACAAAACTTTCCTTGGCTTATCTTAGATCCACCTTTTTGTTCATTAGGGATTTCATAATACTGCTTTCTCGGTGAGAAAATAAAATACAGTTTGACCTTTCTCAGGTAGTGACTCAAAATTAATCTTCAATGATTGATAACAAGGATGCATAAAAGGAAAGAAACAATATAAGCAATGTAGTCTTTGGTATCCTTAAATTTTGTGCAGAAAATCCTACAGGATTTCTGAAAAATTCGGAGAGATTCCTGTAGACAGAAAGGTGTGTGGTATGCTTATATTACACACTTCAAAATGAGATAATTTCTTGTTTTGATGGGGCATTTTGGAAGGGGTTCTCACAGATGCTCATGTGCATTTCAAGCCTGGGGTACCAGGCTCCACAGGTCTGTGATGTTAAAGCCTGAGTCTTCCTTCTCCTGCCAGAAACTCAGGGGAGCTGGCCCAAAGCACAGGAGAAGAATCCCTGCGTTCCATTTTTGTTCTGGAATAGATAGTATACTAGATAGTTTTATGTCCCCCAGAGTCACCAGAGAGGAGGGAACCACAATTGGGAAAATATTGCCTTAAGATTAGGCTGTAAACAGACAAGCCTGTAGGGCATTTTCTAAATTAGTGATTGATGTGGGAGGGCCCAGCCCATTATGGGTGGGGCCGTCTCTGGGCTGGTGGTGCTGGGGTGTGGTAAGAAAGCAGGCTGAGCAAGTCATGAGGAGCAAGCTAGTAAGCAGCCCTCCTCTGTGGCCTCTGCATCAGCTCCTGCCTTCAGGTTCCTGCCCTGCTTGAGTTCCTGCCCTGCCTTTTTTCAGTGATGGACTGTGAAGGAGAAGATTAAGACAAACATTTTCTTCCTCAAGTAGCTTTTAGTGATGGCGTTTCGTCACAGTGACAGTAACCCTGACTATGACAGAAACTGGTCTGAGGTTAGTGGGGCATTGCTGCGGTAGACCTAACCATGTTGTTTTTGCGGGATTACGGAAGGACTTTGGAACGTTGAACGAGCAAAGCCATTGGGTGTTCCAAGCTCGGTGAGCTCTTCTGTGGGAGCTTGGGAGACAAGCTGTTGAGAGAAACGCAGAGAAATGGGGACCTGGCTGACTTGGGGAGTTCTCGAGGGAGCTTTGAGTGTTACTTAAAAATTATCAGCTATGATTCAGAAGAATCAGGATCACTAAAACCTTGATTTTTTTCTAGAACAATAGATGCTGGTCAGCTGGAGCTAAGAAACTAGCAGTGATTAAGAAGAAACCTGCATCGTCAAGGTAAAATCTTCTGGAAATGTCTCCTCGGAGCCAGCGCACACAGGCTGTGTTCTGAGGTAAGCAGGGTTGTACCTCACGCTGGCAGCTGAACTTGGTAGTGTAAGAGTCACCCAGGTGGTACCGATTTTTAAGGCACGAAGGAGTCATGAAGAGGTTTGGCACTGTGAGAGGCCAGGAGAGGCCATTGGTGATGGTGCAGCCTCGGCAGCAGCTGAAGGCTTAGGATTGAAGGCGCCATCCAGAGAAGCGGGGGCTTGGCCCTGTGAAGAGAGCCCAGAAGAGGCTATTGGTAAAAGGGCAGCCCATGGTCAGCAAGAGATGCCAGTACCACGGATGACCACCAAGAACAGCAGCAGCAGGGGAGTGTACGCAGCTGGAGCCTAGACGGCAAGCTGTGTGTGCTGCAGAGGGCAGAGTGGAGAAGTGACCCAGACCTTTGGAGGAGCCCAGATTGTGAGTGACTCTCAGATGTTGGACACTGAGTTATTTATACAGTTGGAGTTTGGTTTGGTTTTGTTCAGCTTGTAACTGTGCCCTGGTTCTTCCATCTTCAAGTAATAAAATATTTCTTTGATTTTAGAGAAGCCCACAGTCGAGAGATTTTAAACTTAAGAAAAGAGAGATTTTTGGAGTTTTATGAAGACTTTGGATTTTATTTTATTCATTTTTATTAATATTTTAATTTATATTATATACAGACCATAATTTCTCCTCCCTCCCTCTTCACCCCAAACCTATCCCTTCCCAATCCACTCCTCCTCTGTCTCTGTTTAGGAAGGGGCAGGCCTCACATAGGAGTCCACAAAGCATGGCCTATCAAGTTGTCATAAGACCAGGCACCTCCCTTGTATTAAGGCTGGGCAAGGTGTCCCAGGAAGAGGAAAAAGGTTCCAAAAGTAGGCAAAAGAGTCAGAGACAGCCCCTGCTCCCACTGTTAGGAGTCCCACAAGAAGACCAAGCCACACAACTGTCACATCTATGCAGAACACCTAAGTGAGCCCCGTGCAGACTCCCTGGTTGTCGGTTCAGTCTCTGTGGGCCCCTATGAGCCCAGGTTATTTGATTCTGTGGATTTTTAAAGAGACAACTTTTAAAATATTTTATCTCATAAGGCTGTGGGACGTTTTAAGGTTTTAAAATGTCTTATACTTTGATGACTTTATTAACGCGTGATCTTGGGGATGAATAAGAAAGGGAAGATTGAAGGTTAGCAATGGTGTGTTTGTGGGTCAAGCTGACAAGGGGTCAGCCGTCATGACTGGTTTTATGCCAACTTGACTCAAGCTAGAGTCATCAGAGAAGAGGGAGCCCCAGCTGAGAAAATGCTTCCACTAAGACCTGGCTGTAGGCAAGCCTGTAGAGCATTTTCTCAGTTAGTGATTGATGTGGGAGGGCCCAGTCATTTGTGGGTTGAGCCAACCCTGGGCTGGTAGTCCTAGGTTCTATAGTAAAGTAGGCTGAGCAAATAATGTGGAGCAAGCCAGTAAGTAGCTGTAGATGGAAGCTTCTGTCCCACCCGGTCCCACAGCTGTTCAGTTCAAAAGATACACCCAGAAGCTTTTATAAATTATAAACTGTTTGGCCTATTGCTCAGGCTTATTACTAACTGCCTCTTACAACTTAAATTAACCCATAATTCTTATCTATGTTTAGCCACGTGGCTTGGTACCTTTTCTCAGTAGGGTTTTCTCATCCTGCTTCCTCTACATCTGACTGGTGACTGCATCTCTGCCTTTCCTTTTTCCTGAATTCTCCTAGTCTGATTGCCTTGCCTATACTTCCTGCCTGACTACTGGCCAATCAGTGTTTTATTAAACCAATATGAGCGACAAATCTTTACAGCGCACAAGAGTGTTATCCCACAGCAAGCAGCACTCCTTCATGGCCTCTGCATCAGCTCCTGCCTCCAGGTTCCTGCCTTGCTTGAGTTCCTA